>NC_047581.1:11895086-12245086 GCF_011004845.1 Esox lucius | reverse complement strand
ACGGAGAACCCTAGCCGGTTGATAATACAGTGTGTAATTATGAACGTCCACCTGGAGCGGCACAGAACTGCTGGCTCATCTGAACTCACGGACAAATGCTTTTATCACAGAGTGACTGGCTCATCTGAATGGAGATATAATGGCCTGGAAAGTACTTTCTTACCGGCCGCAGCTTGCCCCCGGGCAGACCCCGACCCAAACGCTCCCGTCTCCTCTCCGGCTCGACACTTTCATAGAACAAGGCCGGTGTGTGCTGATTGGCTTCATGTTGTTCCACCTATCAACACGCTCTCCTCCCTTGGCCAGGCTCTCACTCACTCACTGTCTTGCTCTCTGTCAAATTCCATGTGCCGATGTTACCTATGTGACGTGATGCACTTTTTAGAAAACAGCTATAAGAACAGTGTGTGTTATAGTTGGGGCTCGTCTCTTCTCGTCGTAATCGGCCATTCGGCCTGTAGATTTGTTGACCGGCTTTTTGTTAATAGATTTGTCAAGCAATCACTGCATTTGCCAAAATGTAGCTCAAACACTTGACATCCAATTAAAACTAACCTGCAGAATCCAAATTAATTCATTTGACAATGTAAATTGAGGTCTTTCCTACTAGCACAAGTCATTGGAAAGACTAGCTGAAAAGTCATTCAAATAGTTATGCTCAATGGGTTCCTACTATCACATCAAAACCAACTTCACACTAATGTAGAGAAAATGGTATTGGAGGTACACAAATATTGGAGATACACAACACACGCTACGTCCGGCCATTAGTGTGAACCACTGTCATACTGACCGTATCGTTAGCAACAGGGTTACTGGACTAATCTAGATGAGGCTGCAGCGCCTCTAAGGTGAATTAAAATGTTGAAACCTGAATAAAACCTGAAAAGGTAATGGATTGGTAAATTGGTATGGGATATTGTCTTACTGGGATGTGTATAGAACGCAAGACTTGACCTTTTATGCGGTAAGATTCTAATCTTAAGCAACCTGTCAAAAACCTCTTGCAGGACAAACATGTAAATGTTAGTACTTCTGTTTTGTATACATCTTTCTTTAGTTTTTTTCTTCGCGTGTGTGTGTGTGTGTGAATAAGGGCACCTGTCTGAGAGCTCTGTGTAAGTTTGGGGTCTTGACAACGACCATGTATAATGAATAGCTTGACTGTTGCAAAGCCACAACTGGATGAGGTAGAGCCTAAAGCAGGGAAGGGAGGGAAACTTGGGGAGGGACGACAAGTTAGAGTGGAAGCGCTGTTGCAAACCCAGTGAGCCTTAACCACCTTCTGTCAGTCTGTCTTTCAGTCTGTACCGAGGGCTGGGTTTTATCTCTCACATAGGCCTCTAATGGGTTTTCCACTGTCTCACTTCCAAACCTCTCTCTCCATCATCTCTCTCTTTCTCTCCATCCAGCAGCTGGCCAGGAGAACAGCTGACTAAATGTGGAGTTTGGGCCCCTGGTTCAGCCCTAGCCTCCTCCTGTTCCCAGCCCCTCCTTCCTCCCTTGGTTCCCGGCCCTGGCTCCAGCCCCAGCTCTGGTCCTGTCTCCGCTGAGCTCTGGCTCCAGCCCTGCTTCTCTCTGGCCCCCACTTTTAGCCCTCAACCACACGCTAGGCTAGCTAGTACACACACACGCACGCACACACATGCTCTCACTGTCTCTCTCTCACTCTGTCCTCAGTCCTGGCTGTAGTCCTGACAGAGCCAACCCATCTCTCTCCCTCTTTTTCTCTGTTTCTCTTTGTTTCTCTCTGTTTCTCTGGCCCTGACAGGGGCTAAACTACAGCCTCTACCTTTGGAGTAGTACTGGTACTGGTGTGTGTGCGCGTGTGCGCGTGTGCGCGTGTGCGCGTGTGCGCGCGTGCGCGTGTGCGCGCGTGTGTGCGTGTGTGCACTGTTGGGTCTGAAACAACACAACCCCTGTCTGGGCTTTATCTTTACTCAACATCTGACTAAGTTCCATATTGGAGGGTGTTTTGGGGTGGGAAGTTGGTTCCACCTAAACCCACTCTGGTCTGTTCTCTCGGTATACATGCTGACGAAACATTTTGCTTTGTCAAGAAGAAATCCTCACTTCCTTCCCTGTAGTGCGTCCGTGTATTTGGGCTCAGTCCTGGACTGTGTTCCTCCTCCGTTCATCCACTGGTTGGGACGTGTTCATGTTGTCTTGACCTTGAGGCAGACAACCCGGGGTGTTAGTGTTCCCGCTGAGAAGGTCAGGGGTTTCGATTCAAAGTCAAGTCGTACTGAACACTAAACAGGACCCAGTGCCCCTCTGCTTGGCCCTCAGAATTCAGGGCTTTGATTGGAGGTATGGCCCTGTGACCACAGGTTCTTGCTCGTCTTCCACTGAAGCGGGGTCAAAACCAGTTGGATTGCTTTGTGTAATTGTCCCTCAGCGGTCAGAAAAGCATGGTAAATCATTAGACACAGTTCTCCCCACCATAACCAGCATAGACAACAGTCCCTCCACACTGCCTGGGCACATTAACACATAGACAGAATAAAAGATGGGTCATGTGATTGATGGTGGGGGAGCTTTAGAGACAGACACACACACACACACCAACTCTGAAAATAAAACATGGGACATATGATTGATGGTTGGGGAAGATTTGGAGACAGACAGAAAGATACACACACACACACACACACACACACACGCGCTCTCTGAAAATAAAACATGGGACATATGATTGATGGCGGGGGAGGTAGGCAAAGCCAACAGGCTGAAAGAGTGGGCCTCGTCATGTCCTCAGGCAAGCCAGACCCCGGGCTTGAGTTTGATGTTTGCCCTGGGGAGAGTGCCTTTGTCCCCCCCCCCCCCCCCACCCATGTCTGTCACACTGTCAGAGACGTAGGAAACCGTGACAAGTCCCAGTCAAGGCCTCAGGTCCGTCACACAACTACAGGAGACGTGGAGCATGTCAGACACCTGTCAGTGTGTCTCGGTGTGTGTGACAGCCAACTGGAGTTCTAAAGCACCAGGTCACGTCAGATGGTAGCCTGCTACCGACACGGGAAGGTTCCGAGACCTTCGCCGTAATGCGCACGAAATGCAACTCTCACACGCACACGACGTCTCTCTCTCACACACACACACACCCCCCCCCCCCCCCCCCCCCCCCGCTGTGTAAACGTGTAGTGACGTGACCGCAGAGGGGTTGTAGGAAGGCACTGGGGATAATTAGGCCAGCCACAGCTTGGATCTCACTACGATCCGCTGTTGTTGTTGCCAGCGTTGTCTTAAGAAAAAGAAAAGACATTCTCCCAAGTTTCATTTTTGGAGTCCCACTTTTCTTTGAGCCTCTCCTAACCAGGCATTGACAGCGGTGCCGATGAAAGGGAATCAAACCTGTCATCGACTTCAAAGGCGTCTGCGCTCTGCCGTTTATTAACAACGACGCAGAACAACCTCACATGATACACGGATTCTTCAAAAGTCCTGCCTCAGAAAAAGAAATTGAATGGAGAAAGGATGATAAAGAAGAAAACAAACAAACAGTGAGGAAGAGAGACAGAGGAGAGGGGAATATTTAGGCTTAAATGTGGTGTAACGGACGATGACTTCATTTCTTAAGCATTTCTAATGAAAAAGAAACCTTTGGGATGCTGTGTTTGATTGCACAGATATTTGTGAAGACTGTTTTGGCTGAAGGTTGATGTTAAGCAGTTTTTTAAGCAGTGTCAATGTATAAATGGTTTTGGGATATACTATTTAGTAATTTCTGTAATTGTTGAATTTTTAAATGTTGATATAAGTTAAAACGGTAAAAGCAAAAAAAAAAGAAGCTTTTATTAGATTTTTGTTTTGCTGAATGAAACGAATCAAATGTTTTATAACTTTAGTGTTTGTTTCATCACACAAAACATTATTTTGATTGCACCGGGCTTTTAGGGAGTGAGAACTTTCCATGCTCATGTTGTTTGGAGTGACCTGACAGTACTTTTTGGGGTTTTCTGTGTGCGTGTGTGTGTGTGTGTGTGTGTTTGGGGGGCGGGGGGTGATATGATATATTCAGTTTAAGTCAACTGCCTGATTCTTCTCCCCTAGCTCCATTAGTCCCTCTCTGTCTCTTTGGAGAACAGCACAACTCACTGCTATTGGCCTCCTTTAGATTAAACTCATTGACCTCATTCAAGAATGGATGTCGTCTTCATCAGCAGTCATCTCTGAATCCCCATTATTATTGCTACGTACCCCTCATCCCTCCCCAACCCCTCCCTGCTCAGCCAGTGGACCATCTCAAATGGAGCTAATGGCCGTCTCCAAACAGAGGCATGGAACGAAAATGAAACAGCATTGTTGGGACTAGTCAGTGTAGTGTTTTTACGGATCTTTCTGGAGTAGGCCTGATTTAAAGCAGTCAATGACCTTGTTCCCCCGTATAAACAAGGCGTAGATCAACTGTGGGGGACCAGATTGCCTGTGTGGTAAATATTAGCTGCCACATCTGGAACACCCCCCCCAAACATAGCCTTGAGAAGGGTGCTGAGGAACGCGCCTCAAAAAACATAGCCTTGAGAACAGTGCTGAGGAACAGACCCCCAAAACATGGCCTAGAGAAGGGTGCTGAGGAACGCACCCCAAAACATAGCCTTGAGAACAGTGCTGAGGAACACACTGCCAAAACATAGCCTTGAGAACAGTGCTGAGGAACGCACCCCAAAACATAGCCTTGAGAACGGTGATGAGGAACACACCCCCAAAACATAGCCTTGAGAATGGTGTTGAGGAAGGCACCCCAAAAACATGGTGCTGAGGAACGCACCCCAAAACATAGCCTTGAGAACGGTGCTAAGGAATGCACTCCCAAACATAGCCTTGAGAACGGTGATGAGGAACACACCCCCAAAACATAGCCTTGAGAATGGTGCTGAGGAACACACCCCAAAACATAGCCTTGAGAATGGTGCTGAGGAACACACCCCAAAACATAGCCTTGAGAATGGTGCTGAGGAACGCATCTCAAAACATAGCCTTGAGAATGGTGCTGAGGAACACACCCCCAAAACATAGCCTTGAGAATGGTGCTGAGGAACACACCCCCAAAACATAGCCTTGAGAATGGTGCTGAGGAACACACCCCAAAACATAGCCTTGAGAATGGTGCTGAGGAACACACCCCAAAACATAGCCGTGAGAATGGTGCTGAGGAACGCATCTCAAAACATAGCCTTGAGAAGGGTGCAATTGAAGGAATACAAACAGCTGACCTGACCTGACCACTACAGTGTTGTGGCTGCCTTCCTGCACACTGTCACCACACAGGTACAGGGGCCAGCTCGCCACACACACACGCTCACTCAGAAGACTGCATTGTCATGGTAACATGTCAACAAAGATTTAGGAGAACTAACCCCTTTGCTAATAATAATAATAATAATATTATTATTATTATTATTATTATCATTTATTTTATATAGTACTTTTCATAGCAAAGTGAATCTCAAAATGCTCTAAATTCAAACTGAAAAACAAATGTGGTATTCTGGCAGTGGCAGGTCTTGACTCAATGGTCTTCTACAGTTGACAGGGTGTTTAGGTAGTTCAGAAAGGCAGTAGTAACAGGGGTGTTGATGATACGGGGAAGTAGAATCTTCAGACAGACCCAGAGTTTCTTATCCTTTTCTGGAAGCTATTTGGATCATAAACCACAAAGTGTGGCAGCCACCTAGGTGATGCTTTGGTAGCTCTAAGCTACAGTATGGTCAGGGCCTTCAAGACCACCACACTGTCAGTATTAGGTGGTACTGTCAACAGTCAACCCACAAGACCAGCTACATCTTCTCCAGCCCCTGCATCCTCTCACAACACAGTCCGCATTCCAGAAACCCAGGCAGGTGGAATAAAAAGACGAATGGTACCTTGTGTGCTGTTGATGCATAATTTAAAGGATTGCAGACAAGCTAGCTAAAGCTAGCCAATCCGTCTAAACTAATTTGCCCGGAGTCTATCAACTCTGTGGGTCGAAACTACCTGGAACTCTACTGCAGTACAATTAAGATGTCACCGTCAAAAACAAAAACATGATCAAAAGTGTAATGAAAACACTCAAAAGAACAAAATATTAACAAATGCACAGGAGCTCTCAGTCTAGGCTTCCTCGCGGCGCCATGACAACCACGGATGTCTGGTAGTGGGCAATTGCTCTCAGTCGTCTGTCAATGAAGGGTAGCAATTTACATGTAATGAGAGCCCTGTCAGGGAAAAAAGGTTTTGATAATATCAGCTGTCTCCGTTTAGCTGGTGCGACGAAACCAGAAGTGGCTGCAGCAGACGTATTCAGCCTGCTTCAGTTCCCCTTTCTGGTAACAGCTCTTATGCAAGTCATCGATGGATTGGGTCAGCCTTTTCTGCCTCCTCCATGTGTTTCTGTGAGATAAGAAAGGAGTACAGTACGGTACATAATGTCAGATACTTACAGCGTTAGGAGAGAATGCTAGCCATCCGTTTATAGCCTATCCATGAGAGAATATCCTTAACCTCATCGTCAATATTTCCAGGAATTGCCTACGGGGGAGACAATCGACCACATCTTAAGAACACTATCCCCCCCCCCCCCCGTCATCCTCATGTCTTCGTTCCATCACTCCTCCTCAGTATCTGTCGATAGCAACACTGGGCTGGTGAGAGGCTTGTCTTGGCCTTTGTTTGATATTCGTGTGTGACGGCTGAGGCTTTGACACACGCTCAGCGAGGGCTGGGGGATGCTGGATGACGCGTGTCAAGTGATATTAACTGTGAGAGCCCCCCCCCCCACTCCCATCCATTCATCTACCCCTCCCTCCATCTATCCTCCCGTTTCTGGCTTTGTCCACTAAGGTTAGTGTGAAGAATGACACTTCTCGTCTCTGTTTTCGGGGTAAAATTGTCTGATGCATTAGCCCTTGGATGGCAGTGGGCATGGTGCCCCAGTCTGGCCTACATAGACAAAGGCCTGTTCAGGAAGGACAAAGAAAAGCTCCAACAACACCCTTTCCACAACATAGCCTACGAAAGAGGGCTTTGGTGGACGCTAGTTCACTGAATGTGGAATAGGGCGCTAGCTGAAGCCTAGGCTCAGCGTACTGTGGTTCTGTTTGAAGTAGCCTAAGTTGACACAGCAGAGGGATGTGTGTGACTAGTAGCACATGTTGTGTGATTTCATATGAGCTAATCAGGGCCTGGGGCGGCGTATAAGGACATGTTGGCTAATCTAATTGCTAATGAATTAAGTGTGTGAGCTGTTGTGCTTTTGTGTGACCTTTATTGTTGTTGTTGTTGCCTGACAGAATATTGGCTAGACTACCTTACTTAAAACCAGGCTGTTCAGAAGAGGATCTTTGCATGTGGACTATTCCCTAAATGTCACTGTTGCTGTGGACTATTCCCCAAATGTCACTGTTGGTGTGGACTATTCCCCAAATGTCACTGTTGGTGTGGACTATTCCCCAAATGTCACTGTTGGTGTGGACTATTCCCCAAATGTCACTGTTGGTGTGGACTATTCCCCAAATGTCACTGTTGGTGTGGACTATTCCCCAAATGTCACTGTTGGTGTGGACTATTCCCTAAATATGGCTACTGGTGTGGACTATTCCCTAAATATATCTGCTGGTGTGGACTATTCCCTAAATATGGCTACTGGTTTGTACTATTCCCTAAATGCATCTGCTGGTATGGACTATTCCCCAAATGCAGCTGCTGGTGTGGACTATTCCCTAAATGCAGCTGTAGGTGTGGACTATTCCCTAAATGCGGCTGGTGGTGTGGACTATTCCCTAAATGCGGCTGCTGGTGTGGACTATTCCCTAAATGGAGCTGCTGGTGTGGACTATTCCCCAAATGTGTCTGTTACTAACCGCAAAATTGTAGCAGTAATTATTGTGTTGTGGTATATTAGTGGGAGATAATGGCGATATTGCCCTAAAGATTATTGGCGGTGCACTACAAAAGTGACAGCAAAATGGCAAACAAAGGGCTACTGGTATTGGTCTTTCATTTGTCTGTCGGTGAAATGGAACTAGGGATGATGTGCACGTTAAATTGTGATGTGTGTGCGCATGGCCGGAGTAAGGGTGGGGAATGGTGCGTTGTTAGTGTTGATGGGAAATGATCTGGTGATTCCCAGAAGGAAGGGGTTAAGTCAGATCCAGCAGGGCTGCGTTACGCAAACGGCGGCTGGCTGGAGCAGAAAGGGGAAGTGCTGAGCTCAGAGGAACCCTGGCTTATTGCCAAACCTACCCCTCCCTAACCCCTTGCTACAGCTGAGCGCTCCCCATGCTTCCTGTGTGTGTGTGTGTGTGTGTGTGTGGATCAGTGCCTCCTCTTGTCTGGTGTGACGTCAGTGCACACTCACTAGTTCAGCGTAGGGATAGGGAGCACTGAAATATGTGTCTGGAGAGGAGTCACAGAGAGAGGGAGAAAGAGAACCAGGCGGGTCAAGTTTGTGAGAGTAGAAGGCATCATTTCGTCAGACTTCAGTAGATATGCTCAATACCTTCAGGTTGGGATAGAAGCATGAAAATGTGCACACTTGCATAATTTATTCCTCTGAACAAACCTGGCACAGTACCATTTTAGCAAAGCCTCAGGATGGCTTTTAGCACCCCCTATAGGTGAAATCTGAGTGCTTTTACCTGCATAAATACATTTTGGGTCATATCTTTCCCTGTGGATCTACATGGCCACAAAATTGATTAGTTTGGCCAAAACAACTAATACCATATTAATATTTTTCTGATCACCACAATGAAACACTTCTAAAGCTCTAAAGTTGTTTTCTACAGTCTGAAATTGTGAACATTTTCATATTTCTAACAAATGTAACTGTGATCTTTTTTTTGGCAAACTACTCTTTGGACTTGTAGACTAGTCTGTCCTGTGACTTTCCAAGCAGATTGGGAGGGGCAAAGATATTATTTACACACACGCAATTATCTTCTCCTCTGATTCTCAGGTGCATGGGTGTAAGAAGTAGATTCCTCTTGGACATAATCATCAAACCCTGCCAAGTGTGTATGTGTGTATGTGTGTATGTGTGTATGTGTGTGTGTGTGTGTGTGTGTGTGTGTGTGTGTGTGTGTGTGTGTGTGTGTGTGTGTGTGTGTGTGTGTGTGTGTGTGTGTGTGTTTCCCCCCCAGCGTGGCTTTTTGTTGTGGCTGTCTCCAGAATGTGTGTCCATTGTGGTTGGTTTGATTTAAGTCTGTCCTCTGTCACCGTCTGGTTTCCTCTTTCTTGTGTAGCGAGTTGTCAAACACTTAGCCTTTAAGAGCTGCCAATGACTGTTCAATGGATCCCCAGTACATTCATCCACACACACACACATCAACCCCTTACATTAATCTTCAGCCAAGAGACTCTTGAGGGACATCTCTTGGTAATTACACACGTTAATTTCCATACATATCTAATTTCCCTCCCACTAATAAGCTCCACTAAACGGTTGTAGTTGATACAAGGCTAGTAATTTCTATATCTTAACAGACTACAAGATATTACAAACATACTGTGTACATTTATGCATTAACCAACATACTTAATCTAATGAGCAGTTGCATTGACTCGTGTTGCTTTTAATTTTGACAGACACGTGTGGGTCTTTAAAGACGAACACCATCCTAGTGTGAAGCTCATTATACTGGATGAGACGCTGAAATGATAATAACACCTTGACATCTAAAGCATACTTCATTTTAGAAAATTGTGCATGCTCTAACACTTTATTTTTCTGCATACCTTAAAATGACTACAATTTAGAACTCAAGTGTGGACATTCAGACACGGAAACGCCTAGTTTGAGGCTAGTTTAAAGCACGGCTGTACAAATCATTCAATTGAATATCTCATGGTTAGTCAGACAGCCATCCTCTTGCCAAGCTCCAGAATCACTCAACAGGCTACCCTGACAGTTTAATCCAACAAAATTAGACTCCATTTTGTAAGTGATAGTTTTGGAAATTGCAAGTCATTCCTGACGGATCGCGTGGCAACTAAGTGGCGGCTTCATCCAGCGAGACCACAGCCGAATGTCATTTCAGCAGCCGCAGAGTGACACCTCCAATCATGCACAGACGTTAGAACACACTCACACACACACACACACACTCCATCCCAATGATTAATATGCAGATTTGCTGTCAAATACGTATTTTGAAGTAATGGAATGGAAATACATAGAATGTCTGAAGATGTTCATTTTCTACACCTGGTTCTGGTGTGTGTGAACGTGTGTGTGTGTTTCAACACCTGTGGCGGATACGGCCTTTGCTCTGTCTTGGGTCATGGCACAAACATGGCCACCCTTGGTGATCAGCTGTGTTATTCCAGCCGGGCCTTCACCCAGAATGCACTGCAACACCCCTAGTGCATGCACTGATTCAGGACTCTGTGTGGGGATTTCCTTATAGGATGCTAATACACACAAAAAACGATTCCCTCTTCCTCCTTTTGTGAGCCACACCCAAACATCTTTCTGGATCTTTCCATGGTTACTTCACATCATTTATTTAAGTGAATTCTTCAGGATTTATCTAATTCCCTAGATGCAGATGAACACATTGATGCTATTTGTAACTCTATATGCGGAAATTAATGAATTCTAATGGTAGTACAATTGCTAACTATATTGGATGCATTGCCTGAAAGATACAGACTTTGAGTCATTGTGCTTATGCTAGTTAAAATGTACTTGTGGAACTACCTCAAACTCTTTGATACTGGACACAAAGACACAAAAATGACATCTACCATTTAATTTGGATCTAAGAAAGTAGATAAAGGAACTCATTGCCAAAACCCTGAAGTATCCCTTTAAAGTTATACAGCGAGCCCTTTGAGCATGTTTCTGATAGATTACATCACTAACGGCTGAACAAGATTGCTCACTCACTTTTCAAAGGGTTCCTAGTTCCACCCAAAGCTGCAGTCCCAAATTGAACCCTCTTCGCTATGTAGTGCACTACCTTTGATCAGGGCCACTAGGGAAATGCATCCCCTACGCAACTCTATGGCTCCATCCATTCTCTTACAGTGGAGAAGAGCAGCACCATTCTTCAGATGGGGCTCAAATCTCCTTTCAGGGCCTCTGACTCAGGCCAGATGGAATTCCAGACTACCAACATTTTCTTTATGCTGTATCATAAGATCCCTCTGGCTAATATAGGATCCCCTTCTATTGCTTTCTTCTGCTCGGCTCAAATGGAGGCAAGCTTTGGTGCAGACCTGGATTGAGCTGCTCTGTCTGTAGATCATATGGTCATTTGATTAGATCTCAAAGCTGAATTAGTGAATGGGCCTCTTCTCTCTTCTTTTATATCCTCTTCTCTATATAACGTTATCCTTTTCTCACTCACTCACCCACTCACTCTCACACTCACTCTTACATTCACACTCACAGTCACACACACAGTCTCACACATGGTTTCACCCACACAGACAGAGGCATTTTCCTTCTTTTACTATTGTTGCAGAGATTTTTGTTACTCACATGTACAACGGATATCAAAAGCCTACACACCCTAAATTGCAAATGCAGCTTTTGTTGATGCTAAATTTGGAATCAAGACAAAACCTTTCTTACCTTTTTTCACTTTTAATAAAATCTTGTAACCAGCAACATTTAAGTAAAGAAAAAGGGAAGGGAGAATTCTCTGAAAAAACATATACTTTGTGATAACACCTTTTGCTTGGACAATAGCAGGTTTATATCAAGCTAGAACACCTGGAGTTTGTCATTTTCTTCCTCTCTTTTTGAAGAGCAGTTTAAGCTCACTCAAACTGTGAGGGTATCTCATGTGCACTGCCCTTTTAGGTCAATGTTCTACAAGATTGAGGTCTCGGCTCTAACTGGACATTCCTTTTTGCGAGCCATGCTTTTTATTTTATTTTGTGTGCTTTGGGTGGTTTATGTCTTTGTCTTTAATCTCAGCTTTCTGGCTGAGGACAGCAGGGTTTGTGCCAAAGTATCATGATTTTGGAGCTATTCATTGTCTGCTCTAACTTGACCAGAGCCAATTCCCACTAAAGTGAATCAGCCCCATAACATGATGCTGATGCCACCTTGCTTCAAAGTAGGTACTTTGGACTTCGGGTATTATCCATTGTTGACTTTGCCCCAACTTTTATTTTGGAATTAAGATCAAAAGGTTTTACCTTGGTTTCATAAGACCATGACACATTTCCCCAATATGGTTTAGGGAAATCTATACTGGCTTGAATGTTCTTTTTTTGTGTGTAGTTGCTTCCATCTTGCCACCCTATCCCACTACTCAGACTTCTTAAAACACAGTTTTAACCTCCATTATAATGGGTGTACAGAAAATGCAAGAAAAGGCATTGACCATTTTTAATTATCTATTTCTTTAAACTGTAATATTATTTATTACAATATCTTATTCAAGGTGAAAAAAGGCCAGATCACCCTTTCATCAACTAAAGCTGCATTTTCATTAAGGATGTACTGACTTTTGATATCCACTGTATAGTAAGAATATACACACACACACACACACATGACATATTTTTGGTATTTACTAGTATAGTAAAACCAGGACACACACACAGGGTTATGCCATATAAAATTTTAGTGACAGAGTCACTCATAAACCAATTCAGCAAATAAAGTTAACGACCCACCCGCAGCTGTGGCTGAATTTCTTCTATTGACTTGGAATCTTAATTTGATCAGGGAAATATATGTATGATTCTCAATCTAATTTACCCCAGTGGTTGCACACTGATAGCTTTTGTGCTTAGGCAAGCAGCCTCCTAACCTCAACTAGGTTTCTTAATGTGGAAATGCTCAACCCAATTTTATTATTGGACTCGTATATAAAGCCTACATTCTTCCTCCTGTGGATCGGCGTGGGTTAATTTTGGAGTGGCTGTGGCCTCTTCTTTTCCATTAAATGAGAGCAGGGTTTTGGTATTTTGGGGGCCCCATGTTGTTGAATGGGAGGAAGGAGGGTTTGTAGCTGGTCAAGAGAGAGCTTGCTGGCTTATCACCACTCGTACAGTTTCAAAAGCAGAAAGAGTGAGAGAGTATCTGGGCTAGTGCTTTGATGTGGGCCCCCAAGTATATGGGTGGTCCGGGGGCCCCTGTGAGTGCACACACTTTCTACTTCTTGCTTACACTCTTACTTGCACTCACTCTCTCTCTATCTCTTACACACATATACACCCACACGCGCACACACACACACACACACACTGGCTGTGCTTGAAGCCAAGTGTATTTCACCAGAGCGGTCATGAGGGGTTTCTAAGGCAACCTCACTGAGGTCTTGTTCTAAAAATGTCTGCCATGGTTCCTTTGAAAGCCTGCCCTGGCCTCTCCAACACAGAAACAGCCATAAGCTTCCCTCTGGGAAGGGGCAGAGGTGGCTGAGGGGGGCAGGGGAGAGGAACACACAGCCTAATAGCTAGCACATGAGATACAGAAGGTCCTGCACCAACCAGTCATTAGGGGAAGATGTGTTATGTGCGCATGGCTGTTTCCGCGTGTTTATGTGTAAATGGTTAAACCCCTGTGTTCAGCGCTTAGCTAAATTGAAAGTGAGACTTTGGCGCGGAGGGCAGTTTGTGGTGGACAGATTATTGGACAGTAGAATGTTTAATAATGAGTTTTTCCTCTCTCTGTCAAATGGGGGGGAACCAATCAACGGAGGGAAGGAGGGACCCCTAAAACCCGGGCGTGCTAAATTGTTATGTATCCCAGAACACAAGATAACCCTCATCACAAAGGGTTTAAACATTAGCTTCTGTGTATTCAGAACACAATACAATGAACACAACTTTTATCAAAAAGAACATGATCCTGCTAAATCTATTAATATACACACACCACAATGCCAGTCACTGACTCTTATTTTGACAGCCTTCCTCTAATCTCATCCCAAGCCTGTGCTTGATTTGCACGTTCTGAATTGGAGAGAAAAGATCAGCCTGCTTAACGAGTGCAGGCTGTTTTCAGGTCACCTGAACACGGTGTAGGCTTTGTATGTCAACAGGTGTCCAGAAGGTGGGGCAAAAAGAACACTAATGGCATTTGGTATAACAATAGTTGCCCTGTTTTCATTATGAATGTTTGTTGTGACACCCAGAAAAATAGCACATTTCCTGTGCTTAAGCATGCATGCGTTGTCAATGACCGTTAACCTCATTTTTTTACAAAAACATGGCTGGTCTTTTTTTTTCATCCACCAGCCACTGCGGTTGGTGGCCCAAAAATTTAGTTTTATCCCCTGGTTATGTTTCTTCTAAAGACATGTGACAGTTGGTATTAGCTTTTCCAAAGGCGTGTATCAGAGCTGCCCAGTTCTTTCTGATCCGCACATGTTTCTGATGTTCTGTTATTAAACTCTCTGGACTGGGCCCGGCATGTGAAAGGATGGAGAGTACACAGTGAACCAGTCGAGACACACACACACACACACATACATACATACATACATACATACATACATACACTGATACACACACTGTTTTTAAGAGTAGCATTCTAGTAGGCCAAATCTTTCCATTCCAAGGCTGTGTGGATCCTGAAAATGGTAAAGAAAACATATAGTCCCTCAGGTTAGAGGTCTAACTCAAGATTGTAGTGTTAAGATTCTCAAAAGGGCTTTTCTGATAGCAATCCCTGATCAGACTGGCTAGTAAGTGATATCATGACAGCATTATCTATCACAGCACTGGGAGAAAAAAAAACACATAATTGGGACTAAGATAGTAATTACTGTTTCAGCTACATAAGTTATTGGCATGAATATACGTTTTATCTTTCTATTTCAAGTAGATAAATGACTTCCTGCACATTTTTCAAGTCTGCTTTCCTGGAAGTCTCGCGATGATTCACCTCTGGGTTTAAAACCTCTGTGGTGTTCTTCTACTCTCCGTTCGTTGTCCGTGAAGAGTTTAGCGCGGCGTGGGTTTCATTAGGGCTGAAGTGCTCCAGCCCCTGTGGTAACGCCGGGCCCGTGTCGACTAGCAGCGGCAGCTTTGATATCCTTGTTAATACATGCCTGATATCACAGCAAGCTCAGCCCTTTGATAAGTGTATTTATACATGTATGTCTCCACTTGGCCCCGATCCGTTTTTATCTCTAATGAATTCCTAACACTCTCTGTCTCCCTTGGCCCCACCCCGATATTAATAAATGCATGAGCTCACGCTGGCCGCATCTCTTTCATATGCTCATCAGTGTGTGTTTTGGATCGGTTCTTGCAGCCCCGCCCTCCTCATGCATATTCATCGGTGCATAATGACCCCCGCCTCTGGAAACGCAGTGCTCAGAAGGAGATCAACCACTATTCAAATGAGCTGGCTCCATTATTGATACTCGCACGCACTCTGCATCTCCCGTTCTCTATATCTCTCCTGCTCTCATTGCTGATCCAACCTGCCTCTGTTTGTGATGATCTCATTTCCGTTCCAGAGGATGTCTCCCTGTACTCAGTGTGGTCATGGTGCAATGTTAGGAGACTATGAACAGTTTCTTTTATATGTTTTTGGCATGGCATGTCTCCCTGAGTGGACATAGTTCAATCCTGTGGTTCTTAACCAGGGAAACTAGAATCTCAGTCCTTTATAGGGTTTCACAATTTCAGGAAATTTAAAGGGGCGCTGTGTAGAGTCCTCCCTCTAATGTTTGCCAGACTGAATTAAACAACTCCTCTTCCCTAATCAAACGAGACCAGAATAGTATTAGTTAGTCCAGGGTGGTTTAGGGTGGGGGGATAGTATTAGTTAGTCCAGAGTGGTTTAGGGTGGGGGGATAGTATTAGTTAGTCCAGAGTGGTTTAGGGTGGGGGGATAGTATTAGTTAGTCCAGAGTGGTTTAGGGTGGGGGGATAGTATTAGTTAGTCCAGAGTGGTTTAGGGTGGGGGGGTAGTATTAGTTAGTCCAGGGTGGTTTAGGTTGTGGGTAGGTTGTGGGGGTAGCACTGCGAGTATCTAAAGAGAATATGAGGAGAATACAAGTCAATGCAAACTGATGGACAGATGGGCGAGGATGTTTAAAATATCTCAGACACTGAATCATTTTGTAGAAAAAAAGATTAACTTAAAACATTAACAGCAGATGTTTTCCGGTAATTTATGCATTTATTTATGCCAGTAGTAAAGTAAAAATATCACATATTGACCCCCTTTTAATACATTTTCTGATTCTCCACAAAATTCACCTTCCCGGGAATCAGGAGGTATTTATAAGGAAATCCTTCAACTAGGAATTCTAGAAAACCACAGACATTCTTGACAGT
Organism: Esox lucius; assembly: GCF_011004845.1. Lineage (NCBI taxonomy): Eukaryota > Metazoa > Chordata > Actinopteri > Esociformes > Esocidae > Esox > Esox lucius. Next base: position 12,228,844 of record NC_047581.1, on the reverse strand, counting down.
TTCCAGGCATGTCCAACCCAGGTCTTGTGTGATGTTTGAAACAAACATATTGGTCTCCTCTCTGTCCTCCCTCCATCTCCCTTGCTCCCTCCACCTGGCCCTCTCTCTATCTTTCTCTCTACCTGCTCTCTTTTGTTTCATATTAATTGTAATGTTTTGTATTCAATAAAAGCTTGTTAAAACTCAACCAGTTTATCTCCCTCTCCTTCCCAGGCTTCCATTTAAGTGGGACGGTAACAGATCCAGCTACTTCCTCTCAGCCGGAGATGGTCTGCAGCGTGAGTGTCAGCTTTGACCGCTGTAAGATCACTGCAGTTACCTGTAGCTGCGGCAACAAGGACATCTTCTACTGTGCCCACGTGGTGGCGCTGGCCCTGTACCGCGTACGGAAGCCCGAGCAGGTCAAACTGCACCTGCCCATCTCAGAGACGCTGTTTCAGATGAGCCGAGATCAGCTGCAGAAGTTTGTCCAGTACCTGATATCAGTGCACCACACTGAGGTGCTGCCTACCGCACAGAAACTTGCAGATGAGATACTGTCAACCAACTCTGAGATCAACCAGGTTCACGGTGAGTATTTCTGTGTGTTTGTGACTGTGTATGCAAGTGCGTGTATTGATTCTGTGCTAAAGGTAAGGTCTAGGCAAATCAATGTAGCTCATTACCCTGATGCTGCTTGTAAATGAAGCGCTCTTTCCACTTCTAATCAACACTACAGACCAGGCCTTTATTTCCCATGGAGCAACGCTCTGTCCCCTTCTAATTAACACTATAGACCGGGCCTTTATTTCCCATAGAGAGATTCTCTGTCCACCTCTCATCAACAATAGAGACCAGGCCTTCATTACCCTTGGAGAGAGGAGGATGGCCTTAGTGAAGGAGGGAAAGAAGTAAAGAGAGAGGTAGAGCAAGAGGGGTCACAAGATGGGTCTGGAAGGTTTTGGGGGGGGTGCCTTTATAGTGGTTTTCAACCTGTGGTTTGCAAACAACTAATGGTCCTTGGGGGGATTGCAGGTGGTCCAACAATGTCATACATTATACAAAGAATAACACTTGGTAGTGTTTATGGTATTAATTAAACAATTTTACATGCATTTGACAGTGGAATTTGATTATAATAATCTACCGGTTGCTTCCAGTGAAAAAAAATAATTTTTACTAAAATTTACAAATCTTTGACCCGTCCAACGGTGATCCACAAGAGCTATTAAAAAGTTCAACATTTATATGCTTTCTTAGAAATGAAAGTGGGAATAGATAGAAAATAATGTTTTTGGAGTAGTGGTGGAGCGGATTCAAGCCCAAGTGGCACCGGAGGTACGGCCTTGTGTACCTAACCATTCCTTGTGTACCTAACCATTCCTTGTGTACCTAACCATTCCTTGTGTACCTAACCATTCCTTGTGTACCTAACCATGCCTTTTGTTAAGTTTGGGCGCCTGAAACTCAACTGTTAATGTTTAGTTAAGGAATGCTGTACCTCAGCCCACGTGTGGAAGCTAAAGGCTTCTGGGTTGATAAGAATTGGACCGGCATGGTGAGACATGCTTCGAGGAATTTTGGCTTGATCTTCGAACGTCCCGCACCTACTTTGGAGTTGCGGCGATGAGGCAAGGCCGTGAATGGGAATTGGACATCGCTGAATTGGAATGCGAGAGAAATAACACATGCAATTCAAGAAAATAGAAAAGTAACTTCTACAGAACGTTGACAGTTAATTGTGCCCCTTTGACAGTGTCACAGAGAGTCGTCTACACACAGCATAGCGCAGCCCATACTGTATTCTGGTAGAAGCACGGAGGGCTTGGAGCATGTGATGTCCTTGGTATCTGATTTCTGATCTTCTCAAGGAGGCATCACTGGTTGTTGAGGACCGGTCCTGGCTGATCCTGTTAGGAAGGGCGTGTGACTAGATCTATGGTCCTTCCTGGATACAGCAGCACAAAGGGATCCTCGACTGTCCTTGTATTCCTTCACATATACTACTCCAGGCTCAGAACCTGTGGAGTGGTGGTGGTGCGTCTTCAGCTCTGACAGTGACTTTAAACGGTGTGTCGAGAAGTTTAGCCAGGAGAGGAAGCGACAAAGGTCTCAGACTGGTGTGCAATCAGGAGATCAGGTCTTTGGGCTGCAATGGAAACTAAACGAGGGGTTTGTTCCCTGTAGCTTCTACATGCTTAGTGCCGGACAAAGGGGTGGTGGAACAATGGATAAGCCAAATCAAAGTGTCTGGGCTGCTCCAGCGTTTCTGAGCTGTTTTGGCGAGCTGATCTATCTTGCTATCATAATGTTTATCAATATGATTTGTTTATCTAGGCCTGTCTAAATTAATTGTTCATCAGTCTTGCCCTATTCATTGTTTATATATCTCTGTATTTGTCAATCAACGTCAATTCATTGTTTTTAAATACTTATTTCTATATATTGTTGATCTTTACAAATCTATGAATTGCTCCTCTATCTCTATAAATTTTATCCAGCTGTATTAATATGAGTTGTTAATATTATTAATATTTCTCTTTGTCTTCTTTGTGTGTACTAATATGTCTCTGTGTGTAGGGGCCCCAGACCCCACGGCAGGGGCCAGTGTGGATGATGAGAACTGTTGGCACCTGGACGAGGAGCAGGTTCAGGAGCAGGTCAAACTCTTCCTGTCTCAGGGGGGCTACCATGGCTCTGGGAAACAACTCAACCTGCTGTTCAGCAAGGTAACACAAACCATACTCTGTGTTGTCTCTGTTTTAAACTTAACCTAACATTACTAAATTACTATTATAAACTCTGTGCTTAATATCCTAAATTACGACTGGCTGATAGCTGTGATATATGACAGACCACATCACTTTTTATTGTTCAAATTTGGTCGATAACCGGTTCATAATAGCATCACGCATCTCAGGGGTTTGTAGATATTGCCAATATACCATGCCTAAGTGATGTGTCCAGGAACTCCTAGATGCGTCATGCCTACGAAAAGCTTTTAGATGTGATAAATTGGCTATATACCACACCTCATGCCTTATTGCTTTAGTAGAAGAGGTTGAAACATTGGTTTATATCACGTTTACAGAGTCATTAACATCAAAACAGCTGCATTTCTCCCTGTATTTCCACAGGCAAGTGGTTTCTGTTCAGTTCAAAGCCACTAATACTCTGTTTGTCTAAAGGCCCATTAGCATGACAGTTGGCACATACATTAAACAGTGCCATTGTGGTTGAGGTTTGATGTTGCTTTTAGCCGTTGATGTACACTTAGGCTGTCTCTATGCCACATAAGTTGTAATCTGTCTGCTGGGCCAAACTCAACATTATGATACGCTCTACTAGCATATATTACGCATAGGGGCTATTGTTAAATATTTACCCTGGCGCTAATGGTAATTAATTAGCCTGGCGCTAATGTTAAATATTTAGCCTGGCGCTGATGTTAAAACTCCAAAATGCCCACTATAGATTGTGACCAGGCCCCATCTAGACTCTAAAATAGTTCACTGCGTAGGAAATAAGGGTGCAATTTAGACATAGCCTTAAGATTAAGCCTAGCCCTAATGTGGAATGTTAAGTCTAACTATTATGTGGAATATTAAGCCTTACTTTTATGTGGAATATTAAGCCTAGCCCTAATGTGGATTATTAAGCCCAACTATTATGTGGAATATTAAGCCTAGCCCTAATGTGTTGACCACTGTGTAATGACTGGATGACCATCAGAACCCGCTGCCTTGATTTTAATGTCTCCCTACATTAAGCTGTTGATACACACACACACACACACACACACACACACACACACACACACACGCTGATGCCATCCTCCCTGTTCTATAGGTGAGAGAGATGCTGCGTATGCGAGACTCCAATGGAGCGCGGATGTTAACACTGATCACAGAACAGTTCATGGCCGATCCTCGACTGGCACTGTGGCGACAGCAGGGTACCACTATGACAGACAAATACAGACAGCTCTGGGACGAACTAGGTGAGCACACACACACACACACACACACACACAGTAGGCTACTTTATATACTGTACATTGATTGATTGCTGTATTCCCTCTGACACTGTGCCGCTATGTCCCAGACACTCAATCTGTGCTATACCTTTCATTCATCTATTGGCTTAGGATTGACGTGCTGGGTATTGGTGAGAACAATGTCCACAGCGTAAATCCGTTCCCGATTATTTGTTATTATCGTCATTGAAAAGGGCAGTGATAATTTTAATGGGAAGCACTTGCCTGTCCGCCGTGGCCTTTCCTTACAGATGACACACACACACACGGACACACATTACGGTCTCGTGATTATGAAACATATGTTGTGCTATTCTGCTCTCCTGTTCATGTGTGAATAAAGGGAGGAAAGTCCCTGAATGTCAACCTCTTGTTTTTATTTGTTTCCACAAATGCATTATTTACTAGGTTATGGGACACATACACAACAGTAACTCACTCACCTGCTCACTGACTAGGAATGTCCTTCTGGAGACACAAACGATTATCCCTATTCAACATCCTATCTTTCTTCAAACTTAAACCCAAGAACCTTACCCTAAACCTAACCAATTATGCCTAACTTTGACCCCTGAAGGATTATTATCCTAAACCTTAACCCTAAGTGACAATATTCTTTTTCCTTGTGGGGACCGGGAAAGATCAACACAAGGTCAATTTTTTTTTTGGTTCCCCCCAGGTTCGTGAAACCCTGTGGGTAGGCACAGAGACTATAATCGTCTTTGAGTGGATTACTGGCTTGTTACTCCTTATCGCCTGACAGACAGTCAGAACTCAGAAACTGCTCTGTTACCACGACAACGACAGCTGTTTTATCTCCAGCCTTTATTGTTGGTGTTTTGTTTTGGTTTAGCTGTCTGTTTTGGCTTCTGGACTACTTCTCTGTTTTTTGGGATGACTTTGTGAATCAGTCACACACACAGCAAGTGGACATTTTTCTTTAATTTATATTTTTAGAAGTGTAACAATGCTTTGAAGCACAGACATCAAATTATCTCCCAGAGTCCTTTTCTGACTGCTTGATGTGTGGCAAAAGCAAAAGCTGCCTCTCTCGGATCAGCTGGTTTCTTTTGTCTTTACTCCTCCTCAGGGCCTCTTCTCCTTTCTTCCTTCAAACAACAGGCCTTCCTTCCCTTATTTCTCCCCAAATTCTATCGGTCAACCACTCCAACTAAATTCTTTGGCCATCTACCCTCTCAATGTCCTGGTTCCTCTCTTCCAAAGGACCGTTTCTCTTTCGTAATCGTTGCCCAATCATAGTTTTTCTGGAGGACCGCGAGTATGTAGGTGTATATTATCTGACATGTTTTTGATTTGTCTACATGACCCTAGCGTCCTACATATTCTTGGATCTGTGGTGATGTCCTTGGAGATCTTTCTGTTTCAGTCTTTAGTTTGTTTACATCAGACATGTATGCAGTGTGTGTCTGTGACGGTGTGGGAAGGAAAAACAGTTTCCACTTTTCAAAGATTCAGGAGAGTCAAAAAGAATAGTTTTCATTGCATGTCAGAGATAAATCTATTCATTTAACTCTAGAACACAAGAAATGCTTTCGTATACTACAACAAATATGCAACTCCTTTCAAACTGTTTTTGGGTGAAAAAATAGGCATCGCTTTATTAAACCCTACTCGTCTTTGAAAAGTTGGATGCATTTTTTTAAATCTATTTTTACACAGCAGGCACATGAAAAGAAAAACAAAACAATGTTTTGCTGTTTGGTTAAAAACATCCAACTTTCATAATATAATTCTGATTTATGCCTTTAGTCAAACATGGCCTTGATAGTACGAGACTGTGTGTGTGTGTGTGTGTGTGTGTGTGTCCTTAGCTTGGAAGTGTATACTATTTTTGCCAGCTAGTTACCCCTTCAATGTTTGCTTTCAAAATAGAAATAGTCATCCAATGTTATTTTTACTCCTTGACCTTTGGGGGAATCGGGAGAGAAATAATGGGTAAAACAGTTGCTAAAAATGTTTCATTTAGATAATAATCTAGAGAAACTCACTGGTCACAAAATAAAACTGTCTGCTTGGCTTACATGAAGTGACCCACGAAGCTCCCAGCCACACAACAGTTAAGGGTTTGGGTCATTGTCCTGTTGAAAAATAAATGATAGTCCCACTCGGCGAAAACCAAATAAGATGGTGGTCTTGAATTCTAAATAAATCATAGTCAGTGTCACCAGAAAGGCACCCCACACTATCACACCAGTCTGAGATGCAGGTAATTGCCTATTTCTGAGGCTGGTAACTCTAATGAACATATCCTCTGCAGCAGAGGGAACTGGCTTCCATTCCTGTGGCGGTCCTCAGTGCAGGACTTCCCTTGAAGAAACTTTCAAAGTTCTTGGCATTTTCATGTCTTCATGTCTTAAAGTGATGATGGACTGTCATTTCCTCTTTTCTTATTTAGCTCTTCTTGCTCTTCATAATATGGACTACATTAAAGGCAAAATGATAGTATTCTGTCTTTCAACCTTAACTGGTTACAACACAGTCGATTGGCTCAAATGCATTAAGAAGGAAAGCAGTTCCACATAATGACTCTTTAAGGCACACCTGTTAATTGAAATACATTCCAAATGAATATCTCATGAAGCTGGTTGATAGAATGCAAAGAGTGTGCAAAGCTGTCATCTAGGTAAGGGTGACTACTTTGAAGAATCTACAATATGAAATATTTTGGTTGCTACATGATTCCATAAGTGTTATTTTGTAGTTTTGATGTCTTCACAAGTATTCTTCAATGTGGAAATAAGTAAAAATTAAGAAAAACCCTTGATTGAGTAGGTATGTCCAAACCTTTGATGGATACTGTATATTTTACTACTTTAATTATGGCATGCTTGGTCCTACTGTGTGTCTGTTACTTTGGCTTGTAAATGGCAATTGAAGCTTGTATGCAACAGTATTCCCTGAGAGTCCCCTGACAAACAGTATAGGAAAGACTGTCGGTTGTGACATCTTTCTGGAAAAGAAATAATGGGGGTCAAACGTTCCGCTTGTCAGCAGGACTGGACACCTATAGCCACAAGTGCAATCAGGAAGCGGTTCTTCCTGAAGTACATTTGGTGCTTTGCTGTTTCCACAGTGGATTTAACGGGCATCTACATTTGCCACATAAGACTGTCCCTGCCTGGAACCTTAGCCTCACTGAAACCCTGACTGCTGGAGCGTGTCCATAGACATCCTGCAGAATCATTCTGGGCAGGTCGTGTCACAGCTACCAGCAAGCACTTGAAACCCTCAGAATCACATCCCCTGAGAGCAGACAGGAGAATATCTGCCTGACATTTGCTAAATCCCTGCAGTTCTTTGGACGTCAGACAGGCCTGCTTTGACTCGTTGCACTCTAGAGACTCCTTGTGGTAGGTCGGCTAGTTGTTGGCCAGGGATGTGTTCTCCTCCAGCATGTGTGTGCCACTACAATCTTCTTGCTTGAGCAACTAGTGCTTAGTGGAATGACATGGCAAAATCGCAGCAGAGGACAATGTGACTGTCTCGCATCAGCTGTTGAGCTGTTGCCACAAGGCAAAGCCATAATTGCAAATTGGACGTTGTGAAATTGGGGGAAAAAAATACAATCAGTCTAACAAATCAATTTGCAGACTGACAACCTCTCACCAGATCACTGGAGGGGCAACCCATAACAGACCACTATCAGAGTTTTCCTATTCCATACTTCACTAAAATGATAAAAGCATACGAAAGCCCAGAGATTTTTTTAAATGCCTTGTTTTTTTAAGGCTGCCACCCCAAATCATGTTCTTGTATTTAGTTTTTTTTTTACCTGCTTTTGTCTTTTTTTTCACTCCAGTTTTGTCATGTCTAATTTTCTTTACAAACCTATGTAAATGCAAAAAAACCCTAAAAATCCCAATGGATTCGGAAAAGTTTAATATCGAACCATGCCTTCCTCCCATGCATCCGGGCGAAACAATTCTGCTGTTTTCCACAGCTCGTGTCAGGACACAGTCACCTGATGACCACAATTAACTTTGAAGGCCCCCGAGCTGCCTGAGGCAGTTGTTAAGGCGAGTTGTTAAGGCGCTATGAGACCAGGAAATCCCTGCTGACCATGCCTCCCCTACACTGTGATCCAGACCGGCAATTTGCATGCCCCTAGGGCTTCCCAGCCAGTCACTGCCAAAGCGCAGTCTGCAGTGTGAATGCACACAGATATTTAATGGAACAAAATGACGTCACGCAGTGTCTCTTGGGCAAGATTGACAACTCCAGTCTTTTTTAAAATAATTCCCATATGTATATGCAAATTCTTTGTTATTATCAAACATTATTCAATCAATATACGTACACAAATCATATACAATGTACACAAAACATATAAAAGGGCAATATGGGGTTTAAAAACTGGCAACTCTTATTATTTCAAATAAGATAATATTAATGTTTGACATTCAGTTGACTATGTCCCACCAAAAATGTATAAACCTTTTCTCTCTTGTTATGCAATATGTCATATACCTACTTTCAAGTATCTTCAATATTTTTTTTAACTTTTTACATTTCTAAACAAGTGAATATCTTACTCCATTAAGCAGATGTAACAACAGTATTTTTGACTTTTCATGAATTTTCACTGTTTCTACTATGTTTGCGCGTGTGCGTGTGCGTGTGCGTGTGTGTGTGCGCGTGCGTGTGCATGTGTGTGTACAGGGGCTCTGTGGATGTGCATCGTGTTGAACCCCCACTGTAAGGCGGAGCAGAAATGTTCGTGGCTCAGACAGCTGAGGAGGTGGAACAGCGTGGACGTGTGTCCCTGGGAGGATGGTAACCATGGCAACGATCTGCCCAACCTCACCCACTCCCTGCCTCAGGGTGCCCATGGCAACCAAGGTGAGAGACGCACCACCATCTTTCTGTCTGTCTGTGATGTGCTCTCCATCTCCCTCTGTTGTTAGCCTGCGGCTAATGTTTGAACCCTCCTCTCTCCAGTGCCGTTTTCTCCCACTCCCTCCATCCCTCCATCTCCCTCCCTCCTCCCTCCATTCCTCCTCGGCTCTGTCTAACACTTTAATCTCTACCTCTCTCTCCCTCCCTCTCTCCCCATCTCCCTCCCTCCTCCTCCTCCCTGTCTAACGCCAGACTCCCTCTCTCCCATCAGAGTCGCGTCCCCATAGGACAGTGTTCACGAGGGCAATCGAGGCCTGTGACCTCCACTGGCAGGATCGCCACCTGCAGCACATCATTGCCAGCGACCTCTATGCCAACTACTGTTACCACGATAATCAGGACGGCTCCCTATTTGACGCTCGTGGATGGCCCATGTGGCACGGTATGTTTGCAAGAAAAGACTCTCTGTGTGTCTGTGTGTGTGTCTGTCTGTGTGTGTGTCTGTGTGTGTGTCTGTGTGTGTCTGTATCTGTGTGTCTGTGTGTGTGTCTGTATCTGTGTGTCTGTGTGTCTGTCTGTGTGTGTCTGTCTGTGTGTGTCTGTCTGTGTGTGTCTGTCTGTGTGTGTCTGTCTGTGTGTCTGTCTGTGTGTCTGTCTGTGTGTCTGTGTGTGTGTCTGTCTGTCTGTGTGTGTGTCTGTCTGTGTGTGTGTCTGTCTGTGTGTGTGTGTGTCTGTCTTTGTGTGTGTCTGTCTTTGTGTGTGTGTGTGTCTTTGTGTGTGTGTGTGTGTCTGTGTGTCTGTCTGTCTGTGTGTCTGTGTGCGTGCGTGCACGCGTTTGTGTGTGGGCATATTGACTTCTCTCTTCTCTCTCTTTCCCTCTCAGAACACGTCCCAACGGCTTGTGCTCGGGTGGATGCCCTGCGTTCCCATGGTTACCCCCGTGAAGCGCTGCGATTGGCCATTGCCGTTGTAAACACGCTGCGTCGTCAGCAGCAGAGACAACTAGAACACTTCCGCCGACATAAGAAAGGTTAGACTGCCCTGTTCGACCCCATTGGCCAGTACTAGAGCCATGCTAGATACTGAAGCTGTACTCGACAGGGTTACTACTACGTTACTGTGTGTCGCTTGTAGAGCTACGCTAAGTCCCGAAGCAGTACTGTCAATAGGGTTAATGCTGTGCTACTGTGTCCTTAGTTGACATTTCTCCTGTCTTGTCCGTGTCAGAGCTGCTCCATAAAGGCACATCTATCACTAACATGGAGGGCTGGGTGGGCCACCCCCTGGACCCCATCGGCACCCTGTTCAGCACTCTCACAGAGACTGGTCGGGGGACGGAGGAGGGGGCCAACACATGCCTTGACCTCTCAGGTACATATTCATCTCTTCTTTCTCCGCTCCTCGTTGATAGAGCGTCTAATCAAAAGCACAGATTTTGAAATAATGGGTACAATATCAACTCTGTAGATGATCATCTGCGTAAACTAATGGTCAAAATATAATGTCTTTGTCATAATCTGCTCCAATGAAGATTTTCCAAACAGTAGAATGGTCAAAACCATCCAGCTTATTTTTATCTTTTCAATAAGTTGTTTTAAATGTAATCCGGAACGCAGTCATCATCCGGTGTATTAGGTGGACAAATCGGAATTTCTGAATATAGCGTTAATTATATGTTATTGTATGTTAATTACATGTTAGACAAAGACCCCACTGAACGATTCAGAACAGAAAGGACATCAGTCTTGGTAAAACTGTGTTTCACTGGTTGGTGAAATTCTCCACCAAAGCGTGTCTTCAGCCACTCCGGGCAGAGGGAACGGACACCCTGCAGATGGTCCCTCTCCATGCCCTCTCTCACCCTTCACCAAATGCTCACATTCCTCATTTCGCTCCCTCTCTTTCCTCTCCACTGCTAGTCCAAAATAGTCCAGGCACACCCTAAGCTGGCCCGGTGATATGGAAAAGAACTAGCTGGAGATCTTGGGCTGGTCCCAAATCCCTCTGACCGGGGCTGTGGTGTTATGTACTGCAGTGTCTTGGGAATAGGGTGCTGACCCTCAGTGGTGTGGGAGAGGGACGTTCCAAAACCTCAGAGAATGGACAAACTGTAAACAGACTACTAGGCACTAACTCTCAAGTGTCTCTCCTTCCCTGTCTCTCTCGCTCAGACTGTTCCAGTGTGGTGAGTCGTGCAGAGCTGCAGAGGTTGCCAGTTCAGCGGTTGCTAGGCGAGGGCGAATCGTACGTGGCGCTGGCCGTGGAGACCGCTCTGATAGGCTTAGGGCAGCAAAGGGTCATGCCTGATGGGCTGTACGCCCAGGAGAAGGTGTGTCGCAACGAAGAGCAGCTACTGGCCAAGCTGCAGGAAGTGGAGCTGGACGACACGCTGGTCAAGATCTTCCGCAAGCAGGCCGTCTTCTTGTTAGAGAGTGAGGACACACACGTCGCTGCTGTTCACTTTGCCTGTTAGATACCATGTTCAATAGTCTTTTGTAGCATTGTTGAGAATGTGTGCGTTTCTGTGGCTCATCTGTGAAAACAGATGGCTTTGAGACTTTCCTTCTCGTGCCTGTTGTCCTACCACAGTCTCCACACCGAAGCAGAAGCAGGAATTAACAAATTTCACCCCTCGGCCTGAATATTTATTATCTTTCAGTTTGTGAGGTAAATATAACTAGAAACGCCCTAAGCAAGACGTAAATAACTCTCCCACTGTAACACCAGGAACATGTCAGCAGACACACACACACACACACTAAACATGCAGTGCTGACATCATCAACTGGGACAGAATGGGACTGCTGGGGTTTTCTTGTGGGAGTGGGAGAGATGGTAGTCAGCCCTCAAACCTCCAGTCCCACCCTAACCCCAAGCTAGCCTCTGCCCAGATCGACCACCCACCTCTGGGCTGTGTTGGTAAATTCAGTCCCAGGCTCTAAGGCCTAAGAGTGTCTATAGTGGGGCCCATGTGTGATGTGGTCTGTGGTCGGGGGGTGCTGTTCAGTCTAAAATAAACCGGTGGAAATGAGGGGAGGGAGGCCTCTGTCTGCACATTATGACCTCATGGTGACCGTTTTGTTCTGCGTGGCCTTTTCTCCTCTGGAGCGAGAGCAGGAAACTCTGAAACCACTGTCTAGCCACGCAATAAGACACACTTATAAGTATACTGTAGTCACACATTCTCCATTACGGCCACAGACCGGAATACATGTATAATAAAATATATTTCTTATTTTGTGCTGCTGATATTTCTGTCTTCTATAATTGTTGCAAAATGCTTCATCCCTCTCTTCCTGCCTGCGACACGTGTCCCGTCGGCTGTCTGTCCGTTACTTCTCTTTCCCTCTGTTTTGTCCGTTGGTTCTATCTGTATGGAGGTTAACAACGTTGTCCTCCTGTTCTGTGTCCAGGTGGCCCATACAGTGGTCTGGGAGAGCTTGTCTACAGAGAGAGCGTACCCATGCACACCTTCGCCCGCTATCTCTTCACCTCCCTCCTACCTCACGACGCTGAACTGGCGTACAAGATTGCACTGAGAGCCATGCGGTGAGTCTCTCCCTGGATATATTTGTTAGTTCGTGTGCGTGCGTGCGCGTGCACGTTTAGTTGTTAGTAGGCGGGAGAATAATCTGTGAATATTAATGATGTTAATGAGAGTTCAATTAGCGTGTGAGCGGGCTGGCCTATTGGGACAGGGCCACTATGTGGCTACATGGCTAACGCCGATACCAACACCTACCATTCAGTCCTCAAGCTACTCTTTGAACAATGCTAACCGAACGCTGACGCTAAATGATTGCGAATGAATGAGAGCAATGCCACGTAGCATTGGGCGCTGAAAGAGGTGGCTGGAGCGTAGTGCTAATTTGCCAGCGCGTTTCCTCAGGCCTCGGCTCTTCAGCCTGGCCCTGCCCTGGCAGCTCCGTGGAGGGAAGCGGTGAGGTAGGATCACATGGCCCCCCGCTCTGGAGACCTGGCAGTGTTTCCGTCCGTCTGCTCGCATAACGATGAGTGGAACGTGACGGAGCCCGTTGCCCGTGTAGCGTGACAGCAGCGGATGCCTTCCCGCTCCCACGAGACACGGGCTACTGGGTAAATATAGCGCCAGGTAAAAGGCCCGGCTTTTAATGACCCATTGGAACACTGTCGTGGGCGCAGACAGCCTTTCCGTATGCACATCATGTCACAAGTTATCTCGGCTTAAGGATGCAGTGCATTATAGTAAGGGTAGACCGCTACTTTTATCTGGTGCAGGGCGGGGTGGGAGAAGACGCAGAAAGACAGTGCCCACCTCCTAGTTAATGCTTCGAGTTTTGAAGATGTGGAATCCAGCCCAGTTTCTTAAGGGCCTTCTAGTCTGGACTGTTAGTCTTTGTGCTGACTTGGGGAGCACTTGTGTGTAAGGAAGAGGTCTTGAGTAGAGGCCTTACAGCGGATGCTATGACTGATGGATTGGGGAAGTGACCAGACCTATGTGAAGTGTTTACTTTGTCTGCGGGTGAAAAGCGGGAGGTAGAGAGTTCAGTAGTCGTACTGATGTTCACCAGAGACCAGGGCCGGACTAGGAAGGAACCGGATCTAGTTACTCTTTCACTTCGATCCGTGTCTATTCAATTTCTCTCTTTGTCTCTCTTCATGTTTCTCTTTGTTATTTCTCGGGGGTGTGTGTGTGTGTGTGTGTCTTTCTCTGTCCCTTTCGTTGTTTCTCTGTCTACCCTTGTCTTTCGCTCTGTGCGTTAAGACCGATTTCTTCCTTTTTGAGGAACCTTATATAGCATTGAGTTGTGTTTGAGATTCACTATTGCATGCATGTAAATACCACTTCCACCAGTTTCATCCTGTAAAACTGTCTGGTGCATCTCTCTGTGCTGGGCCCCTAGGGGCCTCTGGCCCTAAGGCCCCTGGTACCCTCGACCTTGAACACATCTGGTGTGAAAAGTATCAAAGCGTCAGCTGAGGCTGATGGTGCATTAGAACGTCCTGTTAAATGGATCAAAGTGGAGGCTAAGTGTTGTTGTAAAAGTATGAATTTGATTACTGTTTTGAGTGTTGCCTTAAAACAGGTCATTGAGCATTTACGGTGTAGTGGTTAAAATGGACAGATCATAACGGTCATGGTTGATGTATAACGCGGTAGTTAGCCGCACTCTGGTTGTGCAGCCCCCCAGGACTGGAGTTTCCCTACCCTCTCTGTTGTCAATTTCTTTTTCTTTAGTCCCGGTACCCATCCCCTACAGGAAGGGAAGGGTACCGTGGCCAGGCTGTTACTGGAAATAAGAATTGGCTCTTAATTTACTTTCCTCGTAAAGTAAGTTAGAATATATAACTCCTGATGTACAGTCTAGCTTTGCAGCTAGTAATGTCAGTGTATTTTCCTTGAGTAGGCTTTGAGTAAGACCAGTAAAGAGAGAAAGAGCAGCAGAATTCTACTCTATGTAATACAGGGTATTTGTTTTTGAACTGGAATAGAGGACGTAGATTCCCAATTCTTACAGTGGACAACAATTTGAATTCAAAAAGTCATTGTTTTCAGACCAGGTCTTTTAAAAGCTCCCAGACCAGTGATCGTTCTAAGTCAGGGACAGGAGTGTTGTCGAAGGGTTCCAGCTTTGGGAGGGTGTTTCTGCTTAGTTCCACCGAAGGCATGTTCTAGAATCCCCCCTGGTGTGGGGGTGCTTTTAGCAGCTCTTTAGATGTGTTTGGAACAAACTCCTTGTTGCTATGGCATCGGCACCTCCATTTCACACCCTGCTCAGTGTTCACACTCACACAGTTCTCCCACTTTATTTAGTTTGCAGGCCGACCCAAATTACCTTGTCTAGATCCGAGAAAGTCCAGATGAAGATCAACGATACATCCTGACTTTGTGGTAGCGGAACTATCTGGGGCGGGGCAATATGGGCAAAATATGATTTCCCATATTTATTTTTACTTTTGAGACAGTATTATGTTTCTGAATCATTTGAATAGGCTTTCTCAGTTTGAATGGTTTTCTTTTCAACCAAGCAAGGACAAAACTGAGTGACATTGACCAATTAGGAATGTCAGTTATTTAGACCTATCTCTATTTAGACCTATCTCTATTTAGACCTATCTCTATTTAGACCTATCTCTATTAAGACCTATCTCTGGCCCTGAACTGGCATTTTGCTTAGCCTTGTATCATTATTTTGATAGGATTTCTGAGTGAGCTGTGTGTGTGCGTGTGCAAGCATGCACATACATGCACCAAAATGTGTGTGTAGGTATGTGTTTGATGTGTGTCCAGCCATATAGGACTGGGAGGTGAATCCTCTAATTTCCCCATGGACTCAATTAGCTTTGTGATTGGCTGAGATCTGCCCAGGTTCTCCTCTCTTTCAAAGGGAGTGAGACCTTTGAAACTCGGCTGGAAGCAGAGGCTTGAATCTGAGATGAGCTGTCCGCGGCAGCGGAAGTGAAGACTGCCCTTCAATGTGCTGTCAGTCAGTCGACCTGTCTGTGCCTGCGCGTGCGTGTGCGTATGTGGGCGCGCGTGTGTGCGCCAATCAAACATATGATTTCTCTGCACATCTCAGGTTGCCTGTGTTGGAGTCCACAGCCTCGCCAGGTGACCTGTCGCGACCCCACCACCTGGTGTCAGTGGTTCCCAACCGCTACCCTCGCTGGTTCACCCTGTCCCACATAGAGTCCCAGCAGTGTGAACTGGCCTCCACCATGCTCACCGCAGCCAAAGGTGAACACACACACACACACAAACACAAACACACACACACACACACAGGTTTGGCTCTCTTGGTCACTGTAACGTGCGTGTGTCAACCAGGTGACAGCCGCAAGCTCGAGACGGTACTAGAGTCCATTCAGAAGAACATCCACTCCTCGTCACACATCTTTAAGCTGGCCCAGGATGCCTTCAAGATTGCCACACTGATGGACAGCCTGCCTGACATCACACTGCTCAAAGTCTCTCTGGAACTGGGCCTACAGGTACCCACACACACACCGCACGCGCCCACACACCCCACCGCACGCGCCCACACACCCCAACGCACGCGCCCACACACCCCGCCACACACGCCCACACACCCGACCGCACGCGCCCACACACCCCACCGCACACACCCACACACCTGCTCCCATCCCTAACCGCTTGTCATCTGTCAGGTAATGAGGATCACCCTGTCGACGTTAAACTGGAGGAGAAGGGAGATGGTGCGCTGGTTAGTGACCTGTGCCACCGAAGTAGGTACGTGTACAACGGTTTCCTTTCTATAATGTATTTCATTGGTGATGACATGGGCTTCGAGTCCAGCTGTCTGCTTACGATAAAGAATTACATGCCACAGAAGCTCCACAAAAAAGTTGAAAGGGAAGGTTTTGAGTGAGGAACAGAACGGTTAAAATCAAGAGACCACTGTAAATTGATTGCTTTTGTTCCTCACTCAAAACCTTCCTTTTCGACTTTTTTGGAAAGAAAAAGGTGCAGTGGTCTCTTAATTTTTTCCGGAGCAGTGTGTGTTCTGATAAAAGTGCATTCTGACTGGTTTGTGTCTCGGTTAACGCCCCGGCCTGTCCTGCGCGTCCCAGGTGTGTATGCTCTGGACAGCATCATGCAGAGCTGGTTCACCCTGTTCACCCCGACCGAGGCCACCAGCATCGTGGCCACCACCGTCATGTCCAACACCACCATCGTCCGCCTGCACCTGGACTGCCACCAGCAGGAGAACCTGGCTTCATCCGCCCGGACCCTGGCCCTGCAGTGCGCCATGAAGGACCCACAGAACTGCGCCCTCTCGGCCCTGACGCTCTGCGAGAAGGACCACATCGCCTTTGAGACGGCCTACCAGATCGTGCTGGACGCCGCCGCCACCGGGATGAGCTACACGCAGCTGTTCACGATAGCTAGGTACATGGAGCACAGGGGCTACCCCATGAGGGCGTACAAGCTAGCCACGCTAGCCATGACCCACCTCAACCTCAGCTACAACCAGGACACCCACCCGGCGATCAACGACGTGCTGTGGGCCTGCGCGCTCAGCCACTCCCTGGGGAAGAATGAGCTAGCCGCCGTCATCCCCCTGGTGGTCAAGAGCGTGAAGTGCGCCACGGTGCTGTCTGACATTTTGCGGCGGTGCACGCTGACCACGCCGGGGATGGTGTCGGCGTTGAACAGCCGCAGGAACTCTGGGAAGCTGATGTCGCTGGACAAGGCGCCGCTCAGGCAGCTGTTGGACGCCACCATCGGGGCCTACATCAACACCACACACTCTCGCCTGACACACATCAGCCCGCGGCACTACAGCGAGTTCATCGAGTTCCTGGGGAAAGCCCGGGAGACGTTCCTCATGGCCCACGACGGACACATCCAGTTCACGCAGTTCATAGACAACCTCAAACAGATCTACAAGGGCAAGAAGAAACTCATGATGCTGGTGAGAGAGAGGTTTGGCTGACCAGGATCAGCCCTTAGTACTTTTCTATTAACTCGAGTCTGCCTTTTGAACTTCTTCGGACTCAAACACGGACAGGTAAAGAGTTTCAGGACAAAGCGAAACTAGAAGGAAAAAATACTCAACAGAGCCACACGGTATTATCGTTCTTGCTGTTGTTACCGTTTTAAACGTTATTACTATTATTATTATTATTACCATGTGTACAGACATGTTTTTTTATTTTGTTTTTTTATTTTATTTTTTTCAGAAGAGGAAATGTGTCACATTGTGAATGTCGTGTGAGTATTTCTTTATGTGCGTGCGAGAGGAAAACGAGGAGAACTGAAATGGCTTATTCTGTTTTTTTTATTAGCATTTTTCTTTCTTTCGTTTTTGTTGTTTAATATACTGACTATATATGTAATCAAGTGGCTAAAGGCCCCTTGTGCAAAAGTACTCGTAAAAAAAACGCATTGGCAGCCTCAAACAGACGCTATGGCTTTAAAACCACACAGACAGGCACATCTTGGCTATTAGCTACAGGACTTAGGAAGCACTGCTCGGCTCCATGAGAAAACCACCATTTAGCTTTTCTGTCGGCTCAGCACTTGTGTTTTCTCTGGGTCAAAGGCGTGAGTTAGATTCTAGTTGTAAAGTAAAGCTGTTAGACTGGTGTTGTCTCTTTCCCCCAAGCATATGCGGTAATAATGAATATGTGTTAGACTGAGGTCTGCAATGCAGGACAACAGCAATGGCACATGCGCTGTAAGATGAGGATATTGGGTAGTATCAAAAAGAGTACTAGCATGTATTATAACAGATATATCCCAAAATGTAGAAACCTGTATGTGAGTTAAAGTAACTGCCCGGTGTTGCCAGATTTTTATGAAATATGTAATGACTTGTAATTACTTACAACATGAGTGAAATAGTTTTCTAAAAATGTGTATGACAGCTAAAAATTGGTATTGAATGTGGCACACTAGGTTGGCAGTTTAAGCCAATGTTCCGGGCCACATATGCCACTGCAGTATGGGTTCTAGTCTACTGCTATATCTTCAAAAACTCTACTCTATTTTACCACCTTTCATTCTATCAATAAAGCAGAAAATACCCAATATTACATCTTTAAAAAAAAAGGATCAATATGAATGTGTGTAGCCTGTTGATTGGCCGGTTTACATTCCTCCAGTCGGCTGTTCAGCCAGCTCATTCTATATAGAGTATTACATAACATTATATAACTTGGCAGTTACTTTAACATGAACAGTTGCTTGAGACATTTCCCCATACCTTCTCCAGCTTTATCCACTTTACTTAAGGTCCAGAAAATTGGTATTTGGGGAAAAAGGTGTCTGTATTCAGAAACATGCCAAGTTCCTGTATGCAGAAGACTACCCTGGTTACCTGACTGTTTCTGTATTCAGACGACTAGCCTGGTTACCTGGCTTTTTCTGTATTCAGAAGACTAGCCTGGTTACCTGGCGTTTTCTGTATTCAGAAGACTAGCCTGGTTACCTGTTTCTGTACGCAGACTAGCCTGGTTACCTGTTTCTGTATTCAGAAGACTAGCCTGGTAACCTGACTATTTCTGTATTCAGAAGACCTGCCTGGTTACCTGACTCTTTCTGTACTCAATGCCACAGTACGTTGCTGCCTTGGCAAGATAACCACAAGTTGTCTAAAACAGAAACACACCGGTACCAACTAGTTACCCAGACTATTGAACGATGTGTTGGACTCTGTAATACACTACATTACCATAGTGATCATGGTTGTAGAATAGGAAAGTGTAGCTCCAGGATAGGCCAGTGTCAATGCTTTCTGTGTGTGTGGAACCATAGAATAATTAGAATTCCATTAGAATTTGGTTCTAATAGGCCTATTCTATGTGTAGAACCTTAAGCAACTGTCAACAGACGTTCTCAGGGATTTCTCTAAAACTAACAGAAAAAGGAAGAAAAAAAAGTACAGGAAACAAAATGTGACACGACACGAGCAAGCGTATATTGTGCTGTGTATATACAATAGTATAAGTCTGAATATGGAGGATTCTAAAGTATATGTTAACTAATTTATACAGAGTATTCTATGTAATGTGAAATACTTGAAGCCGCTGTAGCTTGTCCTTTTTCTATTTTTCATTTTCTTCTTTTAGAATTTTGTCTTTTTTGGCCTCATACCATATCAAAAAGACTGATTTGGTCATGTTTATGCTAGGTTACTGAAAGTTCACAAATGGGGTGTCAATACTAAAACATTGATTCTGATTATTGGACTGCTATCAAGTTTTTGGAGTCTGGCGGGGGAAAAAAATCTTTGTCTCTCAAACGGTCACTTTTCACAATGATCCAATTGACTTCTGGAACTGATGTGCATTATTGGATTCATACACGCCGCATAGTAACGCAAGCACTGACTTCTCATTACACGGCCTCATAACACTGATCAGCTGTGGAGAAACCACTGACCTCCAGTTGTGCAGAACTCTGATCCTCAAGGCTTACTGGTCTGCCTGTTTTCTCACTCATCGGATTCAAAGAGTTTAGAGTTAGAACATGGCTAACCAGTGGTGTGAAACCTCTGGTCCCCGATTGAAAGTGACCAAACCCTTAAAACCAGCAGGGCTGTGATCCTTAAGGACAGGAGTTGTGCTCTGCTGTGGTGGGCTACAGTCCTGTTCTCTCTTTCATCTGACCGTGCCGCTTACAAGACCGCTGTCTCTTTGTACGGTCGGGCCATTGTACTCAGAACTTTTTTCTTTCTTTTTTTTTTCTCTCCTTTTTTTCGAAGCGCTTTCTCTTTTGTTCTTTAAAGAAGAAACAGCCTTTTCTCTTGCCTTGTCTTAAACGCTTTAAAGTAACCAAACAGGAGTTCTAACAACCAAACAAATACGTTCCAAGAAGTGAAAGCCAAGCCACCTTGGTCCCAGCTTTAGTGTCCTTAATTAGTAACTGACTGGCTGTGTACACTCTTTGTGCTTTGAACAAAGCAGTTCCTCATGTGTGTTTGGTGAAAAACGTCGTCCTGTGTCTCTCGTCCTCTAATGAAAGGATTTCCTCCTTTTCTTTCTAGGTGTTTTTTTTCTTTTTCTGTTTGTGTAGGAAATGGAATCTTCTGTTTTCCAGTTTTATTTATTACAATGATCCATGTATACATACTTATGAAATTAAGATTTGATACACCGATATCAATTTATTTATGTAACTAAAATCACTGTTTTATAATCTTGTTAATGAGTCGATGATTGAATTTTTTTTGTTTTAATTAAAGTTAGCTTTTTTTTGAAAGGTACCCATTGGTCTCCTTAGTTTTGTATTAAGAGGTTAGAGTGTCATTGCATTTCTTTCCTGTATACACCACTAATCAACCAGATGTGTTGGCTGACATAGAAACAGACCAGCCACTTGAGCTCAGTCAGTTTAGACAGTGTTGATCAGTAGCAACATCAAACACACCAGCAGAAATAAACAAATTGTTGTGTAGATTTCAGCTCTCACCAGTGAATCTATTAAGCAGTAGTCTTAAATTACATTCTGACATCCATAGTGAGTAAATCATGGTTTGGGGCTCTCGACCACAGTGTTGAGAGTACCTGGTCTGTGTGTTTGCGTGCGCGTGTTTGCATGCGCACGCGTGTGTGTGTGTGTGTGGTGTTAGGGGAGAGAGAGAAAACAGGTGGTACCTCAACACTACAGGCAGTCCTGACAGCCGTAGGGTCCCTGGACTCCCATCCCTCATTAAATATTGACACAGAAACACTGCAACTGTCCGCGTGTGAACAGTAATGAAGCACAGGCACACAGAGGAAAGCCCAGCAATACAGCAACACCAGCTCGGTGCACCAGGATGTGTCTGTGTGCACCAGGATGTGTCTGTGTGCACCAGGATGTGTCTGTGTGCACCAGGATGTGTCTGTGTGTACCAGGATGTGTCTGTGTGCACCAGTATGTGTCTGTGTGTACCAGGATGTGTCTGTGTGTACCAGGATGTGTCTGTGTGTACCAGGATGTGTCTGTGTGCACCAGGATGTGTCTGTGTGCACCAGGATGTGTCTGTGTGCACCAGGATGTGTCTGTGTGTACCAGGATGTATCTGTGTGTACCAGGATGTGTCTGTGTGTACCAGGATGTGTCTGTGTGTACCAGGATGTGTCTGTGTGCACCAGGATGTGTCTGTGTGCGCCGGCATCTGTCTGTGTGCGCCGGCATCTGTCTGTGTGCGCCGGCATCTGTCTGTGTGCGCCGGCATCTGTCTGTGTGCGCCGGCATCTGTCTGTGTGCGCCGGCATCTGTCTGTGTGCGCCGGGATCTGTCTGTGTGCGCCGGCATCTGTCTGTGTGCGCCGGGATCTGTCTGTGTGCGCCGGCGTCTGTCTGTGTGCGCCGGCGTCTGTCTGTGTGCGCCGGCGTCTGTCTGTGTGCGCCGGCGTCTGTCTGTGTGCGCCGGCGTCTGTCTGTGTACATCACCCTTTGTGTTAACATGTGTACAACTGTGAACAGTTATGAGGTAGATTTGTCCACAGAGAAATACACATGAATACTATAAAATGGACCGGTACTTTCTGTCACTCACCAACTAGGACTTCTGTCAGAGGGAAGTTGGAGCTGTCCATTTTACAGAGATGTGATTGGGACCTTCTTATGAGAGTCGGGGGTTTGGGAATCTGTAACGCTTTTTACACATACAGGAGCACCAACAACGTTGCCTCAGTGTTAGGAGATCGAGGTTTGGAAGTTCTCTCTTCTTTTCTCCTCTTCTCTTCTGTCCTCTTCTGTATGTGAGTGTGCGTGTGTGCGTGCGTTAGACTGGTCGTAGCTGATGAAACCTGTTCAATGGCAGGTGTTAATGACATCCCCTGGGTCCCTGCTGTGGTATAGCTGCCTGTACAGACCTGCCTTACTGTATACCACTAATGACATCATGATCATGTGTCCCTCTTGTGCCAAATGCTCTTTTCCTCCCCATCACCATCAAACTAACACGTGCGCGCACATACAACACACTCAAGCATCCTCCATACTCTGTATCATCATAAATGTCTACTTGAGGGGGAAACCATTAGTCCTATACCGCAGTACTATATTGTAAAAATATATTTAGTTTAAATGTGGAGAGATATTTCATGCATGTGCAATTCTGTATTGTGTAAGGTGGTGAAATGTGGGGATCTTTATCTGGTTGGTTTCATCTTTGATGGTGAAGGGTCCAGGTAACATGGAGAGGTCGACAGGCAGGTGGCCTGGTACTCAACACAGACAAAACAGTAGAGTTGCTGGTTGGCTTTAGGAAAAGCCCCCAACCTCTCTCTCCAGGTTGAGGGGTCAGCTGTTAATTCGGCAAGATCTTTCAAATACAATCTGAGGTGGGAGGACAACGTCTTTGGAATCATGAAAAAGTCACACCAGCACATACACGGACAGCCTGATCTGAGTCCAATCTCTTCATCGGTGACTGGTTTAGGTTTGTTTCATTGCATTGTATGTTGCACCAAAAGAGTAATCAACCGCCGTCTGCCCTCCGACGAGGTCCTACATGACAATAGAGTTAAAAAATATCCAGCCATGATCATTGCTGCCCTGTTCCACCTCAGTCACCCACTTCTCCAGAAATCTTTCCACCTGAATGGTTGCTTTGTCTTTTTTTCAGCAGCACATAGAATAATGGAGTGTCTGCTCGGAAACATAGCCAGCTAATGTTAGCTTATCGACTCAACCAAAGATTTTGGATAAATATTTCTATCTGCATTCATAGAAATAAAAGACCCAAGAACATTCACATTCACATAATTTATTTCAGCAAGCTGGTCAAAATGAGCAGAATCGTTTTTTATCATATCATTAGTAAATATGACTAATAAAATTATGATTTAATATCTAGCAAAATAACAATCTAGCAGTAAGCTCTAGCTCAGTGTTACTGCACCCCTAGCATTTTGGCACTTTTTTACAATATAGATTGATTTAATTCTGTGGTCATTTTTGAAGGCTGTGCCTTTGGGGTTTTGAACTATCCTGTCAAGTGTTCCTCCATCCCTGTTGATCAGCTTCGACTTGTGACCGCTGTTCCTCTTTACAGATTTAGTTCGTCCATGTTCCGCATATCCTGTCAAGATTTTGAGACTGTTCCCCTAGACCAGGCATGAACAACAGAAGGCCCACGGGCCACATGCAGCCCCCACCCCCTCTTTGTGCGGCCCTCAGATGAATTTAGAAAACAGTAAAATTATATATATGTAACTCTCTCTATTTGTGCATATTAATAAGGTAACATGCATTGATTTCAGAGCTGAACAGAGAAATTATGTGACACAATGGTTACGATCTTCTGTCTTTTTTTTTTTAATTCTAATTACAAAAAAGGGAATAGCCTAATTAAAAGGTTGACCCCCTGCAGTCTTGAGTCCCAATGTTGCGTCCCAGATAGCGAGAACTGCCGTAGCCTGTCAGTCCATTGGATACTTCCACCAACCAGTTCCAAGGCAAGGTTGAGTCACACGTTTTCTTGATTACCACAGATCAGAGGGAGGTTCAACAACGCATTCGGCGCAGCACCGCTTCTCGCACCTCCTCACAAACAATCCGCTACACAGCCCACGTGTGACTGGTAAGACCCCATTAAATAGGGAGGGATAAAAAAACTCCATCACCCACACCTGTACATGCCCAAGTTAATTATATCCCACTGCAAACCAATCACACACACACAAAATCACTCTTGTGAGAAGAACCTTAGGTTGTCTGCTGTTTTTCTTACCTAATGCACGTGGAACACAAAAACGCACTCTCCCAGTATTGGGCAGTCCAATAAGTTAATGACCTGTCATTTAGCAGCAACTTGCAACTTCATGTAATTCTGGGTATGGGTAAATGTACAGTACTTAATGAATTAAAGCTGTGGACTCAGAAACAGATGCCAGTCTTTTCAAAGTAGAACTCTTTATAACGGTCCTTCAAACTTGGTTTGAACAAGCATCCTACCTGAGGATTCCATACTGCAACCTCTGACAAGCTGGTGAGTTTTCTCACTAAACCAGTTACCATCAGCAGTGCCTAGTGATTTGGCCACCAGTGGGACTTCCTTCTGATCTGGATGTTTGAATGTGATAGCCTCTGAAAAGAGGTCTGAACCTTTATGGTGCAAGAGCTGTCTTGCCTTTCTAAACCAACGTACCAGAGAGATCATAGGCCTACTGATGATATGCTAGTGAGCAGTGCTCCCAGCAGCCCGGTCACCAGTGGGGTTGTCTTCATTCTCTTCTGAAAGGGCTGTTACAGTTTGATCTTCTCCTCTCCCCTCCGTCGGCCCGGGGCGTCTGATTAAATGCTAATTAAAGCCGTTAGCGGCGCTATCGCTGCTGCTAACTCCTCTCTCTGTCACCGAGATTAATGCCCCTCATTTATCATTCCACCTCACCGGCCCGGGGTACCTGCCCATGGAACCTGATCAAGACATTCACTCGCCGCTCCACACGCCTCTCCCGCCACCTGCCTCGCGGAGATCGAGGAGGTTTTTAAATTTTAATTTAAAAATTGCCCTCTATTACATAGGCGGCGAGCAACCACTTGCTGGTCTAGTTTGAGTGGGACAGGGTTGGCGAGGCGGGTCAGTGAGCGCGATGAGCGATAAGGGGACATTAATAAAAAGAGAGAAGTTCATTTTAAGCCGAGGGGACTTCAGGGTGGGAACAGCTCTCTCATTATTTAACTCCAGCTTTATTTAAAGGACTTTATTTAAGGGTACCAAGTTAATATGTCCTCCAGGACTGAGTTAAAGCACCTGACAAAGAGAAATTCAGTGCCATAAGTTACACACCCTGTGGAAAAACAGAAGACTCATCTTTTTTTTTATTTAATTGACAACTGGACCCTTTTAAGAACAAATAACAGAATTGTAAAGTCATATCAACCTTGATAGAATTGTGTTACATGGTAGTCCTATGTTGATGTTAATACTTTCAGAGCATTTGCTCACGAAGGTCAAATCTGTTCCAACAAACTCATCAAAACGGCGTGATGTGTAACTGGGCAGCCAAGTGCAATTCTATAAGCCACAGGATGATTATTTGGAACAGAGGACCTTGTCCTTCAATGTCATGTAACAAATCCCCTTTGGTTTCTCACATTCATTTAAAAATGCTGATATTTACATGCTAATACCATGCTATGCTAGGCTGGGATTTGGAACAGGGCTAGATCCTCCAACCGTGTTTTGCAGCTAGCTCCTTCTCAGTCTCTACACAAGGCAGAAAAAAACTTTCAGAGGTTATGAACATAACCATTAATTCTAAACATACAATAATATAATGAGTTGTCGGTGTAGGGGCAGTGAAGGTCACCAGTAGTCTTTCGACTCTCCCCCCATATCCGTGCTCCAGCCCTCTCCTCAGATCTGTGGCAGGAGGACATTCCATTCGTCTGCTCAACCAATGCCCCATACCTCTGGCTCAGATATGAACTGGGCCCCAGAGTGTTGCTATGCGATGGTTTCCAAGGACAATTAACAAATATAAAGAGATTTATGTAGCACTGACCTGTTCTCAAAAACACTTTCTCACTTCATCTCACACTGTCAGTGCCAGGACACTGCCGGATCTCCATCCAAGTCTCTAAATCTCTCTCCCCGGGTTTAGAACCATGTCATATGAAAAGAGAGAGAGAAATAGAGGTAAAACTCACAGCCCTGCTTAGTCTACTTAATAGCTTTCTGCCACTCAGCCATAATAAAATGCACTTATTGTTCACTGTAATGCCCCCCCCCCCCCCCATGTTCTATTGTCTCGCAGTGAAGGACCTCGGTAAAGAATATTCTGGTTATTGAATAGAAGCTACACATAGATTTTGTAAATTGCTGGCAGAATGATTTATTAGAAAAAATGTGTTATCTCTCAAACAATGAGAGTTTTCAAACAATACCTAAGTTTGTGCAGGGAGATGTCAGACAGTACTTTACATAAATGATGTCCATGTGTTTACGGTATAAACGTGGTCCAGTGGCATGGTTAATGGCGATGTTTAATGTGCCAAGTTCCTTTACATTCTACATGACAACAGGTTAAAGGAGAGGAACTCTGCGATGTCTAGCCTCTCCTCATCTAAGGTCAGCTTCCAGTGTCCAATAAATAGAAACAATGGAAAAGAGGAACAGTGGAAGATAAAGATAAATAAAGGTCATATAATTTTTGTCAGCAAGACTCCGTTGATTGTCCTGTTGCCTTGATATGCTCTGGCTCTGCAGTCAGCAGTGTCCTCTTGCTGTGTTGATGAGATAGGGAGTCAGAGATGCACATTTCATCACTAACCTGTCCCCCTCCCCCACCTGCAGATACAGATGGCTGCAGGCTAGCCCTATGCTTCTCTATATGCATACCCAGTGACAGGAGTAACACACATTAGCCCCCACCCCCCCCCCCCCCAATGCAGTATTGCTCACTGGAAGTCACTTCCACAATATGTATGGCTGTGTTGCATGGATGACCTGATGAAGGAAGGCTCTAATGGTGAAAGGTGTTGTTATTTAATTGTGACTGAATGTCTCCTGCACACCCGGGCTGTCATTCAGAATCTATTGGGTGTCCTCTTCCATTTTTACTGAGAGAGGACACGACAGTGTTAACGAGTGTGTGTCAGTATGATCTTTTGTGTGTGTGCATGTGTGGGTGCCTGTGTACTGTGTGATCATTCATGACTTCAACCAGTAGGGATAACAATAACAGAAGGATATCCTCAGGTTCCACTGACATCCTAGAGAGGGGTTAGGATGGAAAGGAAAGAACAGACAAGAAGTGAGACGGGGAAAAAAGGACAGGAGAATGGATAAAGAGGCTGGGAGGGAGGTAGGGAGAATAAAGGGGAGATGAAGTTGGGGAAATGACAGAAAATGAAGGCGAGGAAAGCTAGAGATAAAGGCAGAGAAAAGCCAGGCCACTAAGAGTTCAGTATGAGGCGACAGTCAGCTCTCTTCAATATCTGTGCATCCACTTGCTCTCTGACACATTAGTCTTGACTTGAATAGGACTCAGGTCCAGAGCCATTCTCCATCAGGCCCCCACTTGCCCCTGGGATTGGATTAGGGCAACCCCATTATGCTGTTGCCATGGTGACCCTGACACCTCTGCTGATAAAGTGAGAGTTTGAGAGTAATAGCAAGGCTGTGTTGCAGAGGTGTGTGTGTATGAGAGAGAGTTCATGCATCTCAATGATTAAACATTTGAATAGATGGTATTATATTTCATATCATTTGGATTTCATTCACCTCAATTATCTTTGTTTGACGGTTGAAATGTCAGTGCTGGCTTCCACGTGTGTTGAAATGTTTGAGTACCATGGTACCCACTTCAAACACAAAGAATGAGAAACACTGAACCGTTGACAGCAGAACTACAGTATCTTCTTCAATCATCCCTGGTTCTTTGGAATGCAGCTAATCGAGGTTTGTTATGGCTGGTCAAGAATCGAAGCTGGCGAAGCCCTGTGGATTTCCAGAAGCAGGCTGGAATTGAGATGGCTGGCTGCACTACATAGGTTGTCACAAAGGCTGTCTTAATGGATGGCTGGAAAATAGATGCCACCCAATGCACCATCTGGCTAATACCCCTTCCTCCAGTTATGAATGACACTAAACTGTGCCCAGGAGAGAACAGCCACATGTTCCTGATGAAGGCTGCTGGGGTATTAGTGATCCCAAGAGCCACACCAAATGAGCTGTGTGTCATACCGTGGTGTGACACACAACATGATGTGGCTAATGAATAAAAAGATACAACAATCCCTTGGTTTTAATAGATGGTCTTCATCCAGTACCCCCCCCCCCCCGCCCCCCGCCCCCCGCCCCCCCAGCTTCAACATGTCTTTTGTTCTGTGTGAGTTTGAATAACTCACCTTATCCTCCATCAATGTGAATCTCCGCATACGTCAGGTGTTTTGTGCCAGAACCACACCACTGTTGTCAGGACGGCGAATTGGATTAACACTTAAACTACTCTTGCAGGCTGAAAGTGCTTTACATTGGACAGATGAGGCAGTCACCTCACTGGAACGATTCCAACATCGTGTGGCATCATTAACCATCGCAACAGATCACGGTGGGACATATCCTTGTTTTCTCCATACATCCCAATGTTACTGGGAACGATGGGCTGGGAGATAGAGGCCCACAAAGAGAGATGCGTTGGAGAAGTGGTCTGATGCAGAGTGCACCACAATTGACCAAGGCAGATGGGGGAGGTGGAGGAGGGAATAAAACATGCATGAGTTGCCTGCAGCCCAGGAAAATAATTACTGTCATTTAGCAGACATGTAGAGGGAGCGGCACAGCCCGGTCTGCCCACCCGTCCCTCACTGCCACAGCCAGACCCTGCCTGAGCCACCTGCATACCGATGAACGGAGAGAGAGGGAAAAATGAGTGAGCAAAGCATAGCCAGGGTTACCAATGTGTGTGTGTGTGTACCCATAGCTGCGTGTCTTTCTCACCCTAAAGAGAAACATACATTCCTGGAAGGCTAGCGATATTCCTGCCGGAAACACGTACAATGTTATGAAGTCTTAATTTCCCCGGATAAAGCGTGACCTCTGATACTATGACTTCATGTACTTATCGCATCACACATTTGAAGATCTTTTCTCAGTGTTGCAGCATTCAATATCTGGTCCACCAGCTGCAGTGAAAAGAAGTTTTATATTTCCCTTACTGAAAGATCAGAGAAAAGGTTTTGACCTGATCGTGTCTCGGGGAAGATGTAAATCCTGTTTCTGTCTTCGTTCCCTCTCCCCCTTCCTTCCTTCTCTCTCTTTCTCTCCTCTCTGCAGCCTAAACTCGAGCCACTAGAGATTTACACCACATGGAGTTCTGCCAACCTAGGTCAAAGACATGAGGCTGTTCCCTACGACTCCCCATCATTCTTTATGGCTGATCCACTGGTCCTGCGTTCATTAATGTGAGTTATACTGTGTGATTATTACCTCTCTGGCCTTAGCTTCAGAGAAACAAGACACTGTAACTCTATACCATTCCTAACACATTGCACCATATGTTGCACCAAAAATTCACATCACAGTGTTTACAAACCTTTGTAGTTTTGGTTGAATAATAAACGTTTGTTAAATAAAGAATAAAAATATATAGTATTTTTTTGTTGGTGTTTTTTCTAAAAAATATTTTAGAAAAAAATGACAACTATCCCTGTAAGGTTTACAAACTTTCAAACAGCACTGTATTATGAAAGTGTAAATGAAGGGACCAGTGTGTATGACATCCACACCTCCAGTCTACTGAGTCCTCTGATGTGTGTGTGTGTGTGTGTGGTGTGCGTGGGCCAGCTGGGGAGAAGTAACTGGGCTATTATTTCTCCCTGGGACTCCATCGATCTTCCCATCGATCCTCTTCTGCTCCAGTCTCCAACTAACGGTGTAGTCTGGACGACAGACTAACCACCTGGATATCCTCCCCTACTACATGGCTAGTTCCCAGCTACAAGGTAAGCAACTACCCTGTTCCCCATTCAGCATATAAATATTAACCTGATCAATGCCCCCCGGCTCTGGTGGCCTTCTGAATATAAGGTCTCAGTAATACTCTTCCAGATACAACTTTTGATAAAATCTAAATTGGACAACTTTCACATCCCAGCTTTCCTTTCTGCATCATATAATCATATCTAAATAACTTGTCTTCTGATAACACAATGGAACTAGCGGGCTTACAGCTGTGACAACTGATCATGTCACAGAATTATGCAGGTAATCCAATGGTTGCGTTGTGCTTTTATTTCTAGAGGTTGTTGCAGTGTAGTGCACTTTACGATCTAAATCCTGCTCCTAAGATCTGTCATATATTTTAATCAACTGCAAACCTAGTCACCTCAAAGTCCATTCAGATGTTTTGGCAAGAGTTTACATAGCACTGAGCACATGTTCATCAACAGCTACTGGCTTAATTCTAAATTGAGATTTTATCTACACAAGCCTTAAGGATTCTTTGGAAATTCCCAAATTCAAGGAATGTCCAACAACAATTTTGTACTAATGGGCCATACCACACTGCTATCCATGCCAAAAAACCAAAGCATCAATGCCTGGAGTTAGTTGATTGTCATTGGAACTTTGATTGGAACTGGCTTCTATGGTCAGATGTCTCATATTGATGAGAACAAAGCAAGTGTTCTAGCAAGATCTGTCCAAATGTATACCCTAGAGAAACAGGAAGTCTTGCAAAAACCATACCATACCATACCATCTTCTTCCGCTTATCCGGGGCCGGGTCGCGGGGGCAGCAGTCTAAGCAGGGATGCCCAGACTTCCCTCTCCCCAGACACTTCCTCTAGCTCTTCCGGGGGGACACCGAGGCGTTCCCAGGCCAGCCGGGAGACATAGTCCCTCCAGCGTGTCCTAGGTCTTCCCCGGGGTCTCCTCCCGGTGGGACGGGACCGGAACACCTTCCCAGGAAGGCGTTCCGGAGGCATCCGAAACAGATGCCCAAGCCACCTCAGCTGACCCCTCTCGATGTGGAGGAGCAGCGGCTCTACTCTGAGCTCCTCCCGGGTGACCGAGCTTCTCACCCTATCTCTAAGGGATCGCCCGGCCACCCTGCGGAGAAAGCTCATTTCGGCCGCCTGTATCCGGGATCTTGTCCTTTCGGTCATGACCCAAAGCTCATGACCATAGGTGAGAGTAGGAACGTAGATTGACTGGTAAATCGAGAGCTTCGCCTTGCGGCTCAGCTCTTTCTTCACCACGACAGACCGATACATCGACTGCATTACTGCAGAAGCTGGACCGATCCGTCACCGATCCGTCTTGCAAAAACACTTAAAAGTATTCCTAAAGATTCCGATAAACTTTAGAATATATGTATCCAAAATATTTTTATTAGATTTAAAGAATTCCTAGGGATGTCACTTATCATGCCACACGTTTTTGGAGTTTTTATTCTTTGCAAATGTTACCTCAACTAACAATACATTTCTCTAAGGTATAACATCAAGCTGATGAACAGCAATGCCATTTTATCAAAGCCTTTTTTGCTCCCCTTTATCAAGCCGACCAATAATTCTGAAGGGAACTGTATTCTATGCACACCATATGCTCCATATGATCCTATGGATTTGACCCATCTGGCAAACAGAACCACTCCACAAGCATAGTAGAAAAGTATATTCTAGTATGATTCAAGTTACTTGAAAAACATCCACAGTTTTGATTTTGTATAGTTGAATGAACTGATATGAAAGGAACAATTTTAGTATTTATTTTTTTAAGAAAATTGGGTAATAACCGGGGTGATATAGACAGTGTGGAAAGATAGAGGCCATAATTTTTTTGAAGAAAGATTCAATCCCTTACTTCAAGAGAACACTGGATCATACCAGGCCATTTAAAAAATAGCTTTAGCTTGAGTTGAACATAAAAAAAAAAGAAATCATGAAAATGTTTGTATTATGGAGTCCACCTCTTTCCTTTCTTTAAATTCAATTTTAATGGTTTGAAAACAGTGTCTAAGGAAAAAAAGCTGTTCCATGTTGTCTTCCAGAATTCACTGCTCACAATATGTATTCTTTTCCACCATAATTCTTTACTATTGTCATCCATGTGAATAGAGACAACATAAGGCATAGGATTTATAAAAATATTAAATACAATACTATTCATCAAATCCCGTGTTTCTTTAGTACTGTAACATTTTAACCAAGGGTGCTGTAGCCTGTCTTCGTCTTGGCAATTCGTCATAGGTGAAAAGAACTTATAGCAAAAATCTCCACAACAGCAGGGACTGGTAAATGTTTTGCAGAGATAAGTAAAGCAGTGTCTTTGACATTTTCAGACAAATGTTTACCAAGTAGGTTATTAACACATTCTTTTGATTTTGCAGGGGTTAGGTATGTGACTTTACCACCATATATTTAATCAGACATTGTTTTATAAATAGTTTTGTTTGAGTTACTGGACCAGTTAATGTTTCACTGTCTGAAATTGGCAGTGAAGTTGCCATAAACTGTGGTGCGTCATTTTCTTTCTCATCTTCTAAAGTAATGCTCTCCACCTCGCAAATCACCTAACCAAAATGCATTATGAATAATAGTATTTGCAACAAGTTTGCAGAGTAAAACATTAAACTTTTTCCTACGTTTACTATGCAGAGGTGGTCCAGCGTTGCTCATTTGACAGAGCATGGTGCTTGCAACCCCAGAATACAACGGTGCCACAGTGGACCATGTCGGTAATGAATGCACTCACTACATAAGTCGCTCTGGATAACTAAATTAACAAAAAATTTATCATTATTGATACATTTTTAAATAATATTAATCTTAAATGTGTATTTTGTTTTTAACCCTTATGCCACCCTCGGACATTTTAGTCCTTTTTGCTAAATTTTTTCATGTTAATTTGGTGATAATTTTGTCTGTGTTGCAACTAGGGGCATGATTTTTTGGCAGAATTCTTATTTTTAGTTACATTTTTGAAATCCAATATCTTTAACTCTTACATGTCTTTTTACCCTCTTGACACATTTGTGGACAAAAATGTCACATTGACTTCCATTAAAAACTATTTTTTTTAAATCTCACTGCCATTACAGTATAAAACCATGCATTCTGTAATGTAAGCATTCCATTCTGAAGAAAAGTAGAGATATTTGAAATGTTTACTGTATTCCACCACGCGCAAACACACACACAAACAAACAAACACATACACACACATGTGCACACACATGCACACAAAAACTCTTGGGGCCCCTTGGTAGTCACATGGTTCCATAATATAACTGGCAAAAAATACAAGAATTTCATCCATTGGCCTACAATGGGAAAATGGTTGAATCTGGTAGAATACAGTAAAAGTGTGTGTGTGTGCTTTTCTTCAAAATGAAATGCTTACATTACAGAATGCATGGTTTTATACTGTAATGGCAGTGAGATAATATTTTTTTTTTATTATGGAAGTCAATGGGACATTTTTGTTCTTGAAGGTGTCAAGAGGGTAGTAAATTTGAGGAGGGCACAAGGGTTAATCAACCATCTTCCCAACACCTGTAAGGCAGTCATGATTCATCGAGTAACTCGAGCAATTAGATTACAAAAAAAAATTCCATAACAAAAATTGTGGTGAACGTTGAAGACCGTCTTGCATAGTCTCAGCAAAAAACAAAAGACAGATGTCCAAAGTTTCACTCTAAAAAAGTAAAGATAACCTGGTTGTATGTCACTCCTGCGAAACTGAACTTGCATTTCATTACAGAACTTCACCCCACCGCAACATCTGATGAGGAAGCATTCATTCCCGGAGGAATCAGAATAAGACATAACCAAGGTTAGTTTTCCATTTAGCTACGACAGCGAAGTGTGTTCTCCCGCAAGGGGGGTAGGGAATGTACAGTACGTTAACTTGTGGAGCTGACTGAAAAACTACTAGAAGTTTTATTTTAACGTCATTATTAAAGTTAGTGTCAATGTATTCATATGGTCGCAGCTGCTATCAAACAAGATGTGATTCTATAATGTTAAAGGTATACAACGACGTGTTTCTACTACCCTCGTGCTTTGCAATCTCTCCCTACTATGCCTTTGCTTGAGCAATCATCATCATCAAGTCAATTTTTGTGGAATATTATTTGCAAAGGATAGGATTTGAGTTAATTAGGAAAGTAAACAAAACATTGTATTTCAGTCATTAAGCACAAAGTGTAATTTATTTAGTACGTATTGCAGTACCAATCATAACCAAAACAGTTGCAATGTAGAATTGGTAATAACTTTTTATTATGTAGTATTGGTAAAAACTAATAATCAGTTTTATTTTTATCCAACATGACCAAAATAATCACGAGTGACAGCCCTAAACATTTAATGAGCCTCAGCTCTTCCCCTAACCCCTTACCCTTTGATCAGTTTTTGTGGCAAAATATATAATCACGGCCATCCTAAGAAGAGTTAGCTATACTTAAGAAAATGTTATTGTTGTCACAACTATACTGAAGTCATTTAACAGACGCTGTGATCAAGAGCATCTTACAGTAGTGAGTACTAGGGCTGTCACAATATCACATTTTCTCTACACAATTATCGTGGCCAAAATAATTCACGGTAATGATATTAGAAAATCTGAAGAAAAAAAATGCTATCAGTCAAATGAATCTTCTACTTTGTCTAATGTGTTTCCCTTTCTCTTTTTTGGCAAATGAACTACACTCAAAATACGAGTGTTTGGAGGTGGAGAGAGTCTGTAACCATATCTGTACAAATAAAAAAATAAAAGCGTACAAAAAGAACAATTACAATTACAACCAGATGAACTGATAAACAAAATTATCCACAAGGCCTAACACTAAAAGGAGTTTTAGGAAGAATACAAAACATTTTCACCTAGTGAATAGGCTACGAAAAGGCGTTAATTAAAACGCTAGTGTATAGGTCCAGACTTGTTGTTTAAGAACATGTATCGTTTGTCCATTAATAAGCTATGGAAAAACCGATAGGAGTTTTGGGAAAAATACAACGTCCTTTTTTCCATGTGAATAGGCTACAAAAACGGCGCATCTTTGCGGATCTCTCCCAGGGGTTCTATTCAGGCTAACAAGTTGATTTCAAGCCCAGTGCACAGGTCCACAGGTCCTTGACTAAGGACATACATCGTTTGTCTAAAAGTGACATGAATAAGGTATAAACCAAGAGGGGATTTGGAAAAATACATCTTCAGTTTTGCCTAGTGAATACGATATTATCATGTGTATTATTAACATAATATCAATATTTAATGTTTTAAATATAATGTTTATTGTCAATACCGGTATATCCCGACACCCCTAGTGAGTACATACTTTTTTTCATACAGGCCAACAGTGGATGTGAAACCCACAAACCTGACGTAAGTGCCATGATCAACAGACATAGCTGAACAGGACCACAACAATATGGCAACTGTTTAATAGTCCTGTCCCATCTCAAAACATTCCGCAATGGAGCACCGCAAGGTGCCGCAGTGCACTCACCCCCTCTCTCCTGACTCAACACTAATGACTTTACCTTCAATAATACATCTGTCAAGCTATACAAGTTTACAAATAAAACCACTCCGGTTGGTCCCATCACTGACAGCAATTAATCAATTTAATGTGGACATATGGCCTGTGAAAAATATTTGTAAGTTAACACAAATCTGTGGAGGTGGTGGTTGACTTCAGGAAAACTCCACCATTGAGATTTAGGGCTTAAGTGAAATTCGTCTAAATCTGTAAAATTCCTAGGGACCATCATCTACAATCTCAGATGGGAGGTCAACATGGCCCCAATCTTAGGCCCTGTGCACTCTGGATCAGGTTTCTTT
Source organism: Esox lucius (assembly GCF_011004845.1). Lineage (NCBI taxonomy): Eukaryota > Metazoa > Chordata > Actinopteri > Esociformes > Esocidae > Esox > Esox lucius. Next base: position 12,193,232 of record NC_047581.1, on the reverse strand, counting down.
TCAAAGACTCTTATTTTTCTCTGGTCATCCCATCCTCATTCCTGACCAGTCTCCCAGTCCCTGCCGCCGAGAAGCATCTCTGTAGCACGATGCTCCCACCACCTTGCTTGACTGTAGGTATAGTGTTACCCAGGTGATGAGCAGTACATTGTTTTCACCAGATGTAGAGCTTGGCCTTCGAGCGAAAAGATTGATTTTGGTCACATCAGACCAAATATTTTTCGTCAGGCTCTCAGTCGTTCAGATGGCTTGTCACAAGCTTTTACTCAGGAACTGCTTCCATCTAGCCACTCTACCATAAAGGCCTGATTTCTGGAGTGCTGCATAGATGGTTGTCTTTCTTGCAGGTCACCCATTTCTACAAAGAAACTCTCAAACTCTTTTGTTTTGGCCGAATGAGCCTTGAGGACGAGTTTAGGTGATTCCAAACATCTTCCATTCAAACTTGAACACCAGCAAGAGGTGTATTTATTTTTTCTTCTGCAATTCTGTGGATTTTTCTTTAATAAATTATTTCAAAGTAGAATCTTTCAGTGTAATTTGTTAAATTACGTTATCGATATCTGACAATGGTGTTGAAGTGAAGATTTATTTTCAATAGTGGTAAAAAAAATCTAAAAAATTGTTTAAATTAATTGTAAACCAAATGTAGTGAAAGTGATGGGGTCTGAATACTTTCTGAAGCCACTGTACTCAATGTCAATCACAAAAGTGAGTTTTTTTTAATGTTATCTAGATCGCCTTGCGTGATCTCCACCTTTTTCTTTGACTTCTCCATTATAAACTGACTGTGACCCAAGTGCATAGTTTTAGACAGACGTTATCTGCAGCCTAGAGCCCAGGAGGGCTGTAAGCTGAGACCATGTGGGGGAAATCTCAACCACAATTCCCCAACCTAGACTTTGGCTATCAAAACCAGATTGACATTATCCACCACATGGTCCAAAATAGTCCCATAGAATTGCAAGTGTCTTTACATCGGAGGGTATGAACATCATGTTTCTAATGTTACTCCAAGTTAGTCCAGTATGGATCCAACAGTCACGTTGCTGCTTCCAACAGTCACGTTGCTGCTTCCAGGAAATCACAAATGTCCAGTTTTTCTTCTGATGTATTGGTTCTGGTTCCTGTTGCCAATAGTACTAGCCAGAGGTGGCTCCACTTCTCTGAAAGTTGTGTGACCAATTTTGTTTGTTGGTTGGTGTTCAAGGGGTTCGGGGGCATGAAATTGTAAAATTGCCCTATATGATGTGTATTCATTCAAGCTTGTAGTCTAGCTATTTTACAAAATCCAAATGGCATGTCATTTTTTAATGAGCTATAATGTTTATAACAAACAATATTCATCATATCTGACATGAAACTACAACCTACCGTGGAACCTATTTTAAACTATACACACTAACTTTCACACTGTAACGTCATCTATAATTCATGTTCTTGTATTTTATGTACTTGTAATAACATACTGTATATTTTTATGTAATACTTCAAAACTACAAACAATCACTTCTGAGGAAATATATACAATATGCAATTTCACTTTGATATGACTTAGTCTTTAAGTTATAAAACTTATGTCCCTTTTTGCGGTTGTTCATTGTAAAGATGTTTCCGACTTTTTTTAAGTCAAGCTTCACACACATCCTTGCTCATGCACTACCATCGCAAAAAAACGGAATAACCCATGTGGCTTTGATTTAGGTCTACTGATTATATTGTACTATTAAGAAATTTGAAGAAAAAAATTCAAGCAACAATGATTAGAAGACATCTTAATCCTCTAACTTACTGATCTAGAGTCCATGTCTTTCTGAATGTCGTGCCTCATCTTTGTCTGTTTTGTCTGCTGTCTGATGAGCAAGGAAAGCCCTTTCAGGCAGCTTTCAATGATTTTGAGAATTCCCCTAAAGTAGGTAACTTAGGTCTAATATCTAATCATGAAAAGTATAGCGACTGCAATGCATTACTATAAAATAAAATAATATCTTGCTAATTTTGGAGGCTGATTATTCTACCGTCTTAATCTCCTACCTTAATGACCTTGAGTCCATGTCTGTCTACAAGTCCTGTCTGTCCGGCTTCATCGTTGTCTGTTTGCCGTTTGGCTGCTCTGTCCCTAATGAGCAAGGAAACACCTTTCAGACAGCTTTCATTTATTAGTTCACCTCACCCCGCACCCTAGCTAGCTAACCTCCTCGCCTATAGTTATTATAAGTGACACCAACCTAGTTAGCAAAGTTGTGTCGCTTATCTTCCATCCTTTTAAGAAAACTGGAATATCAATAATTTAAAAAACGTCCACCAATTTCAAACATCGTTGGCTTGGCTTGACACAACGTTAACTATTTGTCCCGGTACTTGGAAGTACAATAACGACTTTTAGCTGTGGACAGGAACTGACAACTTGCAAGCTACAGTCAGTCTCGCTGACATTGATTGACTTGCGCGCGCACACTGTCAGGCAAGTACTGCAGGTAATCGCAACTAGCGTGGCGCAAGGACCAGGATATTTTGAGATGATACATGGTTGTATATCAAGCAACGTTTTCTAATTGATTGGTTTAAATAAAATGAGATACAACAATACAAAAACAATTCAGAGGAAAACATGTCTTTGTTGTGTTGTGGCATTTGGTTCCCCGCCACCCCTTTGCCGGCAGCCCTGGTACTAGCACACTGTTTAAAGGCTCACCACATGTAATGTCACAATTTATATTGCATGCCCACTTGTCCACCGTGTCAAGTCGTCCCTTTTTTTAAAACACAAAAAAGCAGTCCAATAGCGCCCCCTCTGCGTTTCTAGAGTTAACTGTAGGTGTCGGCAGTGATCCGCCCGAGGGCGTCTCTGCCTTCACTGCAGTCAGTACATAGTCGGGCATGTGTTTGTTGGTGCATATGGATATTGTATGCGACTGCCTCTGACATTTATGTGTACTGTGCGTCACTCCAGCGCTTGCGTAGTCCTACCGCGCCATGCGGTGTGCTTGACATCATAATAGATGAGCAATGTAGCCTGATGTTGGATATCGCTTACTGGGCAGAGTGACTGGGCGTGATGTGTATTAATGACGCTAGGATCGACAAAGGGCAGGTCTTCATCAGGGGTCCAGCTGATTAATGAGCAGTCCTTCAGCGCCGTCCACGTCCCCAGCAGTAATGGAACTGGCCCTCTGATGGATCTCTGTGAATCTATAATTATAACTCAATAATCAGCCATACCTCAAGTCATAAAGACTTTCTGGTTCTGAGCTCATGCCAATGTTGTTTAGTGATTATGTGCCTATGGATGTTTGATTATACAGTGTTTGTTCATTATTTAAAATTGTGATTTTGAAATGTGTTTTTGGTCAAGGCTAGGTATTTCATGTGTCATAACACAATGTTAAATTTAAGCAGTTTCTTTATGTTTAGTATTTGCACACATATCCTTTGCGTGCAATGACTGCCTGAGGACTGCTGTATAAAGAGAAAGAGAATAACCAGCAATCATGGATACAAGGAAGGATCTGTGTTCCTGGGCCCCTATGGTGCTGCTTGCCCTGGGCTGTGGCCTTGTGTGTGTGGAGCCCAACTTCCTGGTATTGCTCCACTATACCTACTGCAACACCCTGCAGACCATCCTGACCCTCCCTCTCATCGTCTGTGGTTCCATATCCCTCCTCACAAATGTCTTCTTCAATATCCTCCTTGGTGTGAAAAACAAGATGGACTCGAGGACTAGACTGCCACAATGTCCCTGGCAAAACCGTCCACAGATACAGCTCTGTTCTCACAGTCACCTGGGGACAGATTCCGTAATACCTAAATCACTTGCATATCATTCATTTTGTCATTAAATTTGATCCCTTTTCCAAAACTATAGTGACTTCCTTAGTGTTTCCTTACAGTCATACGTGCCAATAGTTGTAAAATGTGCTGTAAGGCTCATTGCCTGTTAGATTTGCTTTCAATAATGTACATGGTGTGTCAGTATTCTCCTTTAGACCTAGATTTACCATAAACAATCAGCTGAACCACAGCTCTGCCTTCTTCTGCTGTAGCTTTGCCTGTTTGCTAGAGTTTTCAGGAAGATGGCCTAAAGTTCAATCTGCCCCTGCCTCTGTCACCCCAGAACGACGCCTTTAACCTCGTAGAACCACTGAGATGGCCCTGGAGCCTCACGCAGGGATTCCATAAAGGCCAGAACATTCCGGAAAGGACAGTGCTTGCAACTCAGCGTGACAGTTAATAGGTGGTGGACACTGGAAGGTGATGACATCACCCTTAAGCATAGTTTAAAACGAGTGGCCCTGTGCCTCTGACCTTTTCAAGACACAGCTGTGTCAGATCAAATGGTGTTGTATGCTCCTGGTGAATGGGGATAAATGGGAGCTATTAAAATGCAATGTAAGATAGGACCAGTGAAGACAGATGGTTAGAGATTTTCAGATTTTTCTCTGGTTGGCTGGGGAGGGACAGGATGGGAGTAGATTAGAAACATTACATGATGATCTCTATTTGTAATGGTAAAGGTAATCTAGCCCTCCAAGAATGTTTTAAATATAAAAATTTGACTTGAGCTAATGTGAGAACAAAAACATCCTAACCCCGTCAGACAATGAATATCTGGGTTGTAGGAGTTAGCTGATCTCTGGTATAGCTGCTTCAGCCGAACAGTAGTATCTTATACAATCAGGTTGTCTGCTACTAGTGGATCAAAGTGTGACACACATATTCTAGACATTGATGTCTCTGGGATTACTAATCCACATGACAGAACTGTTTGTTTGCTCGCTGATGGATGTGACTTCGAGTGCAATATTGTTATCTGTATACAATCAGCCACTTGTTAATATCACTGGTATACATGGAATTGAAGTGCACTCTTATTTTGTTCTTTATTCTTTAGCCACAGAGAATTGGTAAATTTTGATATTGTAAGCAAAAAACATTTATGAGCAAAAATGAAGCATATTTGTTTCATAACATCGGTTTTACAACATTCAAGCTCCTCAACAAAACATAAAATTACATGGAAAAGTAAAGAAACCAAAACAACCATAAAAAGATGTCCTGCAGACGATAACTAGTGGTGTCGTTTATTTCCGTTGTGTACATTCATTACAGATCAGAAGTTGATAATCAGGTCTAGCGTATTGCAAACGGATGAGTAGAATAAAGGTCATAACCTGAAGAAATAACTATGAAGGTTCACGGAAGGGTGGATAATCCTCATGTTTGAACATTTGTTTTTGCAAGGCTTTCATTGCCAGTAGGAATCGGAGGGAGACGGGGAAGGTAAAAACCTAGAGGTAAAGACAGACTTCGAACCCTGGTCTCCGGCAAGGAGACGTGTGCCTGCAGCCAGGAGTGTTAGCACTGGGCCACAACTCTTTATGGGTTTCTAGTACTTCTGCAGTGTGGCACACTGGAAACATGTACAAGACAGTCCTGTATGACAGCAGCAACTGACCTATACTTAGGTAGACAACCTTTATGGCACCGATACTTTGACACCCACCAAAGGTACTGGACTGACTTCACAATGTCCTATGCTTATGGTTCCATTGACCAGGTGGACTCTTAATCAAACCAACCCGGCATAGTTAGGACATACTGTAAACAGAGTTGTATAGCAATGCAAAGACAAAGTAAAAAGAGATTACACACAAAAGATAGTTTATTTGGTTAAAAAACATAAATTAAATACACCTATAGCTTACTTTGATTACAAAGGCCAAACAGACTACCTAATAAAGAGCAGAACTATATGTGGTGGCATCCCTTTAGAATAGGATCATGTGGACTGTTTCAACAGGTCGCCAGATACCATACTTTGTGTGCAAAGTTTGGGTTAAACTAACAGTAAATCAGAGGAGTAATGTTAATTGACTTAATCTCTAAAGGTAATTATTTATTTCACAGTTGATAGAGTATCATGCCAAATGGGTGACAAATGGCTATGCATATTTGGGACTACATTAACATACCTACTGCAAATCAAAGGTCCAGATAAACATTACCACAATGCCAGGGTTTAACTCAATTTAATACACATTCCAGTCAATCCAGAAAGTAAACCAAATACCAACCCCTAATACACCATTGAATAACATTGAAGAGATTTACTCATTTTAATTTCATTCCACATTCTTTTTTTGTGTTCATCTCTTGTCTTTGTACTGCTATACGTCTGCCTCTCTGAGCCTTTTCATCTGAATTGAATGTTTCTAAAGGGGAATTCACCCTAACATGGAATTCTCTCTGGTATACACGATATCCTCTACGTCCTTGTGTCATTTAAATGAGTTTTCATTCAGCCTGAATGAATAGGGGGCTCTGCCAGCTACATTTTGTACATTTTCAATTCCATTGTGGTGCCTGATTGAAAACGTGTGGGTGTGTGCAGACTGTGTATGTGCACAGGGCATAAACCTCCTGAAAGGTGAAATGCAGCATGTGACTACATAAAAAATAAAGTTAAAAAAGGCACAAATAAACAAGATATAAAACAAACTGGACTTCTAATTCCTTTAGTGGCCTATATAAGAAGGCACCCACTCTTCCGGAGAAGAAAACATTCATTGGAGGTCTTATGTCAAGGTCTGTTAATCAACCATACCTTTGCTTCTTTTCTTTGCAGATTACATAAAAGTTAACATTTTGTGATTAGTCGGAAGTAAGCACTCGTGAGTGTGTGTGTGCGTGCGGGTGTGTGTGTGTGTGTGTGTGCGTGCGGGTGTGTGTGTGTGCGCGCGCGCGCGTACATGCACAAGCATGTGTGGCGGAGCAATGCTCAGGTGATGACGCTGGGGCCTCGGTGACCGGTCCTCTCGTGGATGTCAGAGATCTTCAGGGCAATGGCAATGAGGGGACCCAGCACGGCCTGGGACACAACATATGGAAAAAAGACATGTCACAAGTCCACAAACCCTGTGCACAGTAGACAGTATGTTCAACTACGCATCCCAGGGTTGGGTTCAAAAGACCTTTGTACAGGGACTTTGCTCCTTTCATTTCTTCGGATCCTAACATATTCCTTAGTCCCTAGCATTGATAGGCACACCCAAATCAAGATGCTGCAAAAAGACCTGGAAATTCAAGGCTTAATAATAATAACAGCTCGCCTAAAAGAACAAAAGGAAATCCTGGGTCAGTCTTCAGAAAAAGTCTTCAGATGCAATGGCACCGGTTTTCTGGCTCACTAAAATGTGCGGACGGTCTGGTGGAAGAATACGCCAAATCTGGTTTTCATGAGCCAATAAGAAGTTTAAACTTTATGATCTCAAAGCAATTAGAATTGTTGCTAATATTTTGGCGGTACTGTCTGAACAACAGGAAACTGTATGGTAACTGTCATAAAGATTCATTTGGGGATCTAAGGCTCACCACTAGTGCTGGGGTCAGCATCTCTTGGCTCTTGAGCCACATGCAGCTCTTCAACCACCCCCTGGCTATTTATAGATCTTACTGTTCATTAGGAATGCAGCCTAGCTCCAAAATAATCATTTAAAATAGGCCATTTCAAAAGCGCCATAATTAAACCATTCCAGCAGCCACATATGGCTGTTTAAATCTAATAGTTTGTCGGCTTTAGGACAATGTGGATGCCTCAGAGACTTCAGAGGTAGAAGGCGGTCTGCGGTTAAACTTCACATACGACTATACTTCCGTTTTTGATCTGTGTGCTAAACTAGTTTATATGTAGTTCATTTCTGTGTTTTTAGGATGTTAAAGCTGTAATTGTCTAAGTTGTAGGAAGCTACGGCCGCCAAGATATGGCTAGAGTCAATGATAAGATTTTTTGGGATTTGAAAGTGTCATTATAAAAGAGTCATTTTCGAAACAAAGTCAACTCGGCATAAAAACTTTTATTTACATTTAATTCTATTTTGGGACAAATTTCAACAGGGATACACTGTAATTTTGTGCCAGAAGGAGGAGAAACAACCATTGAAGATTGCTTAACATTCTTACCTTCATATATTATAATTCGTTTTTTAATGGTCCTTAAACCACATATAATATTGTGGACTCCAGTATGAACTCCATACCTGTGTTTCTCTGTTCTGTCTCTCAGGGTCTTTCTCGTAGCTCTCGGCATAGATCCGGACCGTGGCCCCAGCCCTTCCCCCACTCCCACTCAGACGGAAGACCAAGCGGGACGCATCCGTGAAGACAATCCGCAGACCCTGTTGACGCACATTGCAAGTCAAGAGGGTAGTCAGAGTCGTTTGCTTGCTCTTTGGGATTTCCGGCTAGGTATGCATAGTGCAGAAACATTCTATTGATTATCTGGTTGATTTATAGACTGACACGCCAGGTAGACAGACAAACTAGAAGCAGTGAGACACAGTCAGTGAGACCTTCAGTGTTTTGTAATACAGTATCAACTAACATCCACTAGATGCCGCTCATGTCGTATGCATCAGGAAAGCGTTGCTCTTGCTGCGTGGGTGCGTGTGCGGGCGCATGAGTGTGTGGTAAGTGCGTGGTAAGTGCAACCCTGTCTGTCTGTGTGTGTGAGAATGTATGTGTGTGTGAATGTGTTTGTATGTGTGTCAGCATCAGATGTATGTTGTGTATGTAGTCTGACTACGAGCTAAGAATTCAGTAGCAGGCTGCAGAGCTAAACCAGGCATAGCTCTGTAAAGCCTCTCTTCTGCCACTTGTCACCACATTTTTCCATGTGTGTGTGTAGAGCATGTCAATGTTTGTGAATTTGTTGTTTAAGGGTATTTTCTGCAATGTGTGTGTGTGTGAGTTACATATGTTTGTAAGTGTTGGACAGCTGACACCATCCTCCCTTTCAAAGACATGCAGACAAACAGCCAGGAGAGACAGGAGAGACAGCTGACCCAGCCCTGTCTGTGTAAGGAATGTATCCTATAATAATATGAACAGGGGGAAGCAGGAGGAACGGGCTCCACCATGGGGGGGCCTGGGGGGGGTGACTAACTAGCTGGAACCGCTGTGTCTCTGGACCACTTTGACAGTGAAGGACGGCCCCAGTCTGATCCTCCAGTCACACAGTCCAGGTTTGGAAGTGTGACGGACTAAACACACACACACACACGCTCGCTTCCATCTCTCTGGGCGTAATTCTTCGCAGTCCAAGACTCCCAACACCGACGGATGACCAGCAGGATTTAAATGTGTCATTAGTTTGTAGTGTGAGCCGGAGCTGAGAAGTGTCGACGCCAGGAGAGTTTCCACACATTCCAGGACAGAGCAGAGTCAGCTGAGTGAAACGCACCGCCGGGGGCGGGGTTGTGGGGAGGACAGGATGACAGAGGCAGCGAGCGAGGAAACCTGGGGCCGTATTCACAAAACATTTCATCTCACCACTAGGAGGACTCCTAATCAGCACTAAAAGTTCCTAGCTAGGGGTTTTCTCTAAAAACCTATTCACAAAGCTGCTAAGACCAACTTTTACAAAGAAATGGGGAGAAGTCTTAGAGAAAGGGCGGGGTTGACCCTGTTGCTAGGGATGATGTTGTGTTCCATGAACAAGCTTACTATGCACACAGTGATTGGCGGGTAAAGGATGTGTCATGTTGCCATGTTGAAATAAATATATTCAAATAAGAATAGAATATGGGGTCTCGGGAGGGCATTTATTGTTTGATGTAATATTTTACTGACAGATGACTGAGATATATGTAGTTCAATTTCCCTGTGGCCAAGTAGCGTAGAGTTGTCACAACCTTGATCTCTGGTGTTATTAGGTTGTTTCTGTTTGTTGGTGAAGTGACTGCATCAATGACTAGCTCTACTATGATCATAATACCCTTGTGATTAAGCCGATACCTTGTTAAAAACTCAGTATCAATTAAAAAAAAAAATAACGTCGACCTGATTACCAGGTGGATTGCCGGCAGCAGCCCTTTTAGGATTATTTGTGACTTGGTTTTAGTGACTTAGGAGTCCTCTTGACTACTCCTAACTTTTCACAGATTAAGGAGCTGATTTTAGTGCTAAAACACTTTGTGAAATACTCCTAGGCCAAACATTTTGTCCTAAAGTTAGGACTGACTGGCCCATTTTTTTAAACAAGTATTCCTAAATCAGTTAGCAGCTACTTTTAGTTTTAAGATATTTTGTGTTTAGAGGCAGAGGGTGATTACAAAGCTGTGGTGTTTAGAGGCAGAGGGGGTCATTAAAAGGCTGTGGAGTTTAGAGGCAGAGTGGGACATTAAAAGGCTTTTATGTTTAGAGGCAGAGTGGGACATTAAAGGTCTGTTGTGTTTAGAGGCAGATGGGATGATAAAAGATTGTGGTGTTAAGAGGCAGAGGCACCAGACAGCTGAGTGAATAGGTTCTTAGACCAGTAACCAAAATGTCACCTGCTCGATTCCGTCATGTAAAAAAAAATGTGTTCTGCGCTTGAGCTAGCCAATTAATCCTTATTGGTCCGTAATCCATTCTGGATAAGAGTGTCTTCTAAAGTACTACAATGTGTGTGTTAGATGTTACAATTTTGGTTAGAGTTGGGGTTGAGATTTAGGGTTTGAAAATGTAGGATTTAGAATAAGGAAAATTCTATTGAGGTTTATATAAGGATGGTACAATGTAAAATGTGTGTTTGTAACATTCCCCAACAGTTGGGCGTATAAAACACTCATCTGGTGTGAGAAAGTCTGTCGCAGACTCAATTTCCACCAATCACAATACAATAATTTCTACTGGGGCCAATTATATTGAAAGACCTCTGAACCAAATCTACCAATTAGAATAAAGGCCAACCTAAAACGTCAGTCATTAGCCAGTGGGACCCACCTAAAGCATTGAGAGTCTTCCGATGACTCAACATCAGCAGAGCAAATGCCGCAGACATTACAACCATAAATGTGCTGCGTACTGTAGGATCGCTAAAAAAAAAACAGATAGGTCATCTGTGACCCGTGGGTCCCCTCCCACAGCGAGACAAACGCCTGAAAGGTGGGGGTGGTCGAAAGTATGTTCAACATCAACAGCAGGCGTTTGTTCCTAACCACAGGTTATATATCTCAGCATTATTGTAATTCTTAACCCCCTTTTGCTGTCCGGTGTCTGGCTTTCAATACTGAAGCAAAGCAGTGCTCCGCCGCGTGTGTGTCTGTGTGTCCGTGTGTTTACTGTCTGTAGAGCATGAGAGACAGCCATGCCCAAACATGGAACCCCATGTGGATACACGGCTCACTGGGTGGTCAAGAAAACGGATAATCCTCCGGCCGTCGTTCTGGGAATTGTGGACGCTCCCTAACTGTCCAGCTTTCATTTCAGTGATTGTAAGCGAGCCGGACACATTCATCAAGCCGTGTGAATGTGTGTCTGTTATGATGCCTACAAAGTTTCACTTTGATTTTTTTGTCTTAGTAAATGTAGTCTTAATAAATTATATTGAAATGTTTATATTGACCTTGTCTTTGACAACAAAACCACCCTCTCTCCTCCGCTTTCTTTGTTTCTCCTTATTTAGCTGACGCCCTTATCCACAGCAACTTGCAGTAACGACAGTATAAAATTCCTGGTCCCCTGTGGGAAACAACCTCTGGCATTGCCAGTGCAATGCTCTCCTGACAGAGCTACATGGGACTCTCTCTCTCCTATCCTCCCCCTCTCCTCCTCTTTCTCCCCTCGGAGTCTTATGTCAGTTGGACCTGACCTGGTTGCGGGCGACAGTTCCGTCCACAGGATCGATGTACTCAAAGTTATCAGCGCGCTCCACACAATAGACGTTACTGCCCACAGCAAACTTCTGGCTGGGGAAGGCCTTATCCGTGATCACCGCCTCCAAGTCTCTCATCAGATAGAAGGCTACTCTGGGGTCCACACCATCGTAGTCAAATCTGGGAACATAAACACAGGTGTGAACACAAGGTTGCACACACAAACACACACACACACACACACAAACGTGGCAACGCTCCAAGAAACCACAATAATGGAGACAAACCGACTAAGATAAAGTTAACTGAAATTCCTTTTAGTGCTTTTTTAAACAATGCCGGAGCCTTGACGTTAACAGACACTGAATATCCTTAAATAAAACTAAATGTATCTTCACAGACCTGGCCTGTGTTGAGACTGAGATTAAAAATGTTTGCATGGGAATATCGACAGTTATGAATTTGGACAGAGCATGGGAACAGTTTTGGTACACGTCTCTCCATTTCTCATAGGGAATCAGCTAAAATAAGAGATAGGAGTGGGGGTTGATAGGGGCTTCATAACAGACTCATCCGGGGCAGGGTCGGGGGACTCATCCATCCCTCAGGCATTTCTACGTTCTATAACAGTAGGTCACAGTCTGTACAAGGACACTGGTAATGGGATGAGTAGCATGTCATTCTGCACTGACTTTACATTTCCTATCAATCCGTTGATTGCAGCTTGGACTATAGCAACCTGCAGAAGTAGTTGCGTCCGAGCTTGGCCCAGTGGTCCTTGACGATCATTTCCACGCCCTGCTTTCTGGCAGCCATGATGGAAAGCCACACCAGCACTGACCACAGGCCGTCCTTCTCACGGATGTGGTTTGAACCTGGCCATAGAACAAATGGGGAGGGGGGGGGTTAGCCCGGTTAACACATAACCAGCCTCCATATATGTGGTCCTATGGGCTTTCATCAAAACGAGTGCACTGTGTAAGGAATAGGTTGCCTTTAAGATGCGGCCTGAGGGGACCCTCAAAGATTCCTTGGCTGAAACTGACAAAAACAAGGTGTATTTCAAAAGGAATTTTTCACAGACATACTCACAAGAACCCTTTGTTCAGTTCAACTGTGAGACATATAATTTAACAGCCACTAGTTTGTTTATCTGGCCCTCACACAAACCCTGGATGCCTCTCCTCTCCAGAGTCTATCTAGGCGGCAGGTATCTTTCGACAGACTGCCAATGGAGGAACAGAGAGCCGTCTCTTTCACAACCCGTTGATAGTTTGTTTATATCACTGACAGATGCTCTTTAGTTCAGGTTGAAACACAGGGTTGTAGAAGCGCCAGAGTTAATAAGTGTATGCATTTGTTTTATATTATTACTAATTTTGCAGTCACTCCTATCTAGTCAGTGTTTAAGTGGGTAGTATTTGAATAAAAGTCCACATGGCACCATTCCCCAACACTATCAAGGAGAAACTGGCATCTGAAGAGCAGCTTGTCTCTCTGTGGGGAGATTAGTCAGCTCAAACTCAGTGTTCTTAAAAAGGAGCTCTTTTAACAGAGGGAGGGTATTCTTCATAAAGGGCTTGTTTACATTACAAGACAGAGAATAAAACGGTAGATAGAATTATCTTAGTTTGCATAATTATTTCCATAGCGTTTCGACACAGTGGTCTTCACACTTGCAAAGCTCAGGAGGGGCTCTATCGAACATGTGGCGCACGCTAGTTTGGAAGGTGCAGCCTCGACATATCGATATCTGTAATTGTACACAACAAAATGAGCTAGTGTCTCAAGTCTTCTTCAAAATGTCGCAGAACATCTAGCATAATTGAAACACGCCCTGAGGAACAGATCTATGTGTGAGCCACAGTGCAAAGTTCACACCAGTTAGTTTTAGATGGGATCAGAAAATTACTTTATTGAGGTGGTGTGTTTAGATCTGATTGTTTCCCTTTTGCATGTACTGTTTTATTTATTGTAAAAACTAACAGGTGCAGACTTTGCTGTGGAGTGAACTGACAGTTGGTCATTTCGACTGTCTCAGCTGTTTTTAAGATTTCACTGAAGTACATTTTTGTTCGGAAAAGTGCGTGCGCTCGTGCAGCACACACACAAAGAGGAGCTCTTTACAAGGTCTCATAAAACAAAATCCAATTCCTCTGTCATCAGTTTAGAACCACAAGATTATTTCTTCCGCTGTCTGCATCATCATTCTATTCTTTTTTCTGACCTTTCTATCATCTAGCTGAAAGCCATTCATTTTATTCTTTGCCACTTTGAAGGTAGTAACAATGTAATGATTTTATTAAGCTCTTTTACAAGATCTTAAGTCTTCATGATGTAATATATTTAAATTGATTGAGGTAGGAATTTGTGAAGAAAACTGTACAGGAAGTATAGATACTTAGCCCCACCCAAAAACATAAAACTTGGTTTTGATTTAGGACTGCTCAGAGCTTCTTTTCGCCGTTTGGCCTTAAAAGGGCAGGGCAGAGCAAACACTTCCACAGCATTCAGTCCTATTCATCTCTCCTCTTCCTCCCTGCTCTACATTCCCCCTCTTCATTCTTTCCTTAATGACCTCCTTAACCACACTCTCTGTTTCTCTCCTTCCATCCCTTGCTCTTCTTGCTCACTTCAACCTCTTGTCTCTCTTTCCATCTCAGATTCTTTACGTTGTCTTTCTGGTGAAACGCGTGCCTCTGGTGAAACGCGTGCGAGAGAGAGAGACAGACAAACAGATAAATGAATTGGAGAATTAGAAGAGTGAGAGAGATATGGTGGGCTGAGCAGCTGCCAGCAGAGGCCTGTGGGTTCTGGTGATTCACAGAGCTCCTCTCTCCTTTTATAGCAGAAGAATGGGGAATATTTACACACACACACACACATATCCTCACACATCTTCTATGCTTGGAAGACTCCCACAAGAGGCGGGTCCCTTTATTCAGTTATGATATTCTCTACAGTATCACAGAAGGTCCAGAAGCAGACTGGATTCTGCTAAAAGGTGAACAGAGTGCCGACGAGGTGCTGTAGGACTCAGATCAAGGTAAATGTCAAACAGGAGAAAACATTCCGTAACACTTACTTGTCCCAAAGCTCTCCTCTCCACAGACCGAGCACCTCCCTGAGTCCATTAGGTTCCCAAAGAACCTCCAGCCTGTAGGAGTCTCATACAGCGCCACCTTCAGGGCCTTGGCTACCCTACACACACACACACATTGATTACATGAGGTTACATATCTTACACTCATATACACATGCAGACCATGTTGATCATACAAATCACTTCTGGAGAACATAATCCACACTAGCCTATCTCATTAAATGAGGAGCCACTTTCTCCAGCTTCAAAGTGAGACTTCATACTACTAAGAGACATTTCAGGCACCTGGCCAGCAAAGGCAATATGCCATCTATTCATCCAATAACTTAATAAGGGAGAAGGAAAAAAATTAACAGTGATAGCTAACCTTTCAGCTGATGTTAGTTTTGAGAATGGTCCATGTACTCTCACAGTCACAGAGGGAAAAATGGGAGCGAAGAAGTGGGGGGTGGATGCAGAAAGGGTGAGAAAAGAAGAAGGGATAGAGAGAGGTATATTTGGGAAGCCTACAGAGGAAGGGATACTAATTATATCAAAGGGGGGTAGAGAGAGAGAGCGTGATAGAGGGAGATTTAGAGATCATAGAGCAGAGAGAGTGGAACATGAGAGGAGAGCAGGCAGGTGAAGAGGGAGACGCTGCTCTCTCTTCTTTTCCTAAACCCTTTCTGTGAGACAAGGTCATATTAACTACACATTGTCAATGTGGATATTTGAAAGAGAACATGAGTTATAACATTGTCTTCTCCCCTATTTTACATGACGTCCATTAAATCGAATGCATGGATGACAACCATCATCTCCCCACTCTTAAATATGACAGGGCTTCACAAATGGGTTTTTCAAAGTACTGACATAATGTACTGTTGCCGTTGGAAACCTCGCTGAACACACATCACTAGATTTACACGTCTGACTTCTGGAATTTTGTTGCTAATGGTGTCAGCACCGGGGGTATAACTCAGGGGGAACAGCTCTGGAACACAAAACCTGCCGTTCCTACAAGAAATCGGAAACTCTGACCGTGGCCAACACAAGCACCCAGCATGGCCCTGGTTGCACAGAATATTGCTTCAATGTTCGTGGGATGTTAGGATAAGAGAGGAAATGTGGTGGTTTCCTAGTGCTTTTAATTCTAGCAACAGCTGCGCCCTGACCACAACCTGACATAACATAACATAACATGAGCTCCAAGTCCCTTCCGACCTGATACACACACAAAACAAGTGACTATATTACTCCTGTCGGTCATCTAATGGCAAGCGCGAGAATGGCTGAGGTTAAATTCTCAACGACTGACACGTGTGTTTATTCTTGAACTGGATTGATGGGAAAGATTGATTTTGGAATGTTCCAATGGCCTAGGTTGGTCCAGCAGCTCGTGAACACATCGAAATTACGTAGGTTCAAGTCGGGCCCACTCCTCTGGAACACATATAAACTATGTTGCAGTGTGGGTTCAAGTCGGGCCCACTCCTCTGGAACACATATAAACTATGTTGCAGTGTGGGTTCAAGTCGGGCCCACTCCTCTGGAACACATATAAACTATGTTGCAGCGTGGGTTCAAGTCGGGCCCACTCCTCTGGAACACATATAAACTATGTTGCAGCGTGGGTTCAAGTCGGGCCTACTCCTCTGGAACACATATAAACTATGTTGCAGCGTGGGTTCAAGTCGGGCCCACTCCTCTGGAACACATATAAACTATGTTGCAGCGTGGGTTCAAGTCGGGCCTACTCCTCTGGAACACATATAAACTATGTTGCAGCGTGGGTTCAAGTCGGGCCCACTCCTCTGGAACACATATAAACTATGTTGCAGCGTGGGTTCAAGTCGGGCCCACTCCTCTGGAACACATATAAACTATGTTGCAGCGTGGGTTCAAGTCGGGCCCACTCCTCTGGAACACATATAAACTATGTTGCAGCGTTGGGTCGAGTCCAGCCCACTCTTCTGTCTTTACACACTTTCATGTCAAAGAAAGCCTAAAAATACCTTGCAAAATATATATCAGTATGATAAGTTTGTCCATAACGTTGTTGACTGGGAGTGGTAAACACAGTTATGTGGCCATGTATCTGAGAAATATGTCCAACAGTCAATCAAACTGTTAAATGTTAAACCCGTTTAATCTCTCCAGTGCTTGAACACCTCCTTATTTCTCCCTCTATACCTCCTCCATCCCTTCGCCTTCCTCCCTTTTTTCTCACACTCTCTCTCCCTCCATTCACAGCAGAAACAACCTTGTGCCTGGAACTATTTGTCAGGAAGGGGGATGTCGGCAGATGAGTGTTACAGTTACATTTTAATCATTAAAAGCTGACACTCTTATCCAGAGCACCTTACAGCGTTAGTGGAGATGTCGGGGGGGGGGGGGGGGGGTGTTAGGGTCAGTCAGATCCACCCAGGTCTTCTGCATTTTAACACAGCTCCCTACATCAGATACTGTTTGACATCCAAATAAGTTTTAGCTGTATCCCTTAGTAACAAATACACAGTATGACACAATACATTTCCCATGTCCTTCAATCGTGTTTCTATACCGGCACCACCTCTGTGTGGGAGAAGTCAAACATTCGTATTCCGTATCCTATGACTGGCATGGCTAAGATGACATTGTGGACAGGATGGACCTAGGTCTCCTGAATGTCCTCCAGATGTACCCGCGTTGTCCCCCTCTTCAGGATCCAGGTAACGGAGAAGGACTGGGGGGATTTAAAACAGGTGCTTGGCTCAGCAGTGTCTCACTGGCAAGGTCTCACTTTCCAGGCTTGCAAATCAGATACACATGCAGACAAACACCCGAATGCATGTACCTACATGTGTGCACACAAAGACCCCCGCAAACACACAAATGGACAAACACCCTTCTGGTCTTTAGAAGTTGCTTCCTAACCCTACCACATCTACTTTTATTGATGTGACTGGTGTTAGTTGAGGTTCTCATAGCCCAGTATGGAGGCCAGTACATTGGCCTCAGTGAGACAGAACTGACACAGTATTTAAGTTTTGTTGTTCATAACAGGCACAACAAAATGACCCAGTCTGACCTCTCCACGCCGCCTCCTCCTCCTCCCCTTTTGGTGTGGCCAAAGGAGAGGCAGATGTTTCCTCTCCCACCTTCCATGTCGTCAATGCAACAACACAGGGCTTCGCACACACAAACACACACACACACACAAACACACTCTCTCAAAGTCACACCCTTTCATATACGCTAATCGCATCCACACACACGCGTCCCTGACATTCAGAGGTGAAAGATTTAGCGCCTCTTTGTCGGCTACTTGCTCTGCGATTGTCCCCAATGTCCTGCAGCACGAAACACATCCTCTTATTTATCTCCACTGTTTTGACCTCAGGGACCAAACTGAGACCAAATACTGACTGGAATTTTTTTAAAGCTTTATTTACAATAAATGTAGGAATTATGTACACCAGTTAATTAGGTACATCCATTTAGTATCAGGTCTGACATCCTTTGCCTCCAGTAGAGCCAGTATTCTTCAGTTGATGGATTCCACAACGTATTGGAAATATTCCACAGGGAAGTTGGTCCTTGCTGATGTGATGACATCACACATTTGCTGAAGCGGGTGGTACATTCATGCTGATAACAGCTTGTTCCATCTCAAAGATGATCTGCCGAGCCGGGATCTGTGTAGGCTACTGAAGTAAACTGATATTAATCGGACCAGGCAGTGTTTTTCCATTTATACATTTTCCAGTGTTGTTGCTCCATGCATGCCCACTGGAGAAAATTATAATGGTTTTTAGCTGATAGAAGTGGAATGTGGTGTTACAGTTTTCTGCAATAACCTATCGGTGACAAGGACCGACAGGTTGTGGGTTCCAAGATTTTGTATTTCACTGTTGCACTGCAATGTTATTTGCCGTTTTCTCCGCCTGCCTGTTAGATTGCACGATTCCTACCATTCTCCATAAACCTATCTCATCAACAAGCAGTTTCAGCCCAGAGGACTGCTTCTGACTGGTTTTTGTTTGTTTCCACCATGCTCTGTAAACATTTCACGGGGGGAAGGCCATTATGTGATAATAGAATAGTTGCCACCATGTTAATATTCAACAGTACCAGTCACCATGTTACAACTCTACAGTACCAGTCACCATGTTACAACTCTACAGTACCAGTCACCATGTTACAACTCTACAGTACCAGTCACCATGTTACAACTCTACAGTACCAGTCACCATGTTACAACACTACAGTACCAGTCACCATGTTACAACTCCAGAGTACCAGTCACCATGTTACAACTCAACAGTACCAGTCACCATGTTACAACTCTGCAGTACCAATCACCATGTTACAACTCACCAGTACCAGTTACTATGTTACAACTCTACAGTACCAGTCGTCATGTTACAACTCTACAGTAATTAACTAAATTACACACTACGAGACCATAGCGATATGCAGACCATGGTACAAGACAGTTCTTCAACAGTGTGAGATATGTGTGTGAGTCATGTGATTTAGTCATGAGGGTGTTTGTATTGATTGGTGGTGGATTACATGGAAGTGCTGTGTGACACAAGAGTGTGTCCATCTGTAAGAAGACTGACACACACACACACACACACAGACAGTGATTGTTAATGTATATTACTGACCACTTGATCACATCGTCTCACTCACCACTGCTCTGGGATAGCTTTATGTAACAGGTCTTAGTGTGTGGGCCCTGGGCAGTATTTATAGGCAACGAATGCTGTGTGTGTGTCTTTGTGTGTCTCTGTGTGTGTGAGAACACTAAGTTATTCATAGAGGGTGATTCTCCACTCTGAGGCGTCCACCATTTTCAGAGAAAGGACCAGGGCAGGAAATAGACAGAGAGAAAGAGAGACAGAGAGAAAGCTTTAGAGAGAGGGAGAGAGAGACAGAGGGACACTACATTTTGGACTCACCTAACACACTGTGATCCATATTATTATCACAAGGCATTCTTATTCAACCCGAGAAATGCAGACAGTGACCTTTTAGAGCAGTTGGCCCAGGAACACCGGCTACATTTAACCACTAGACCATCAATCAAACAAATCTAAATCTCTATCCAAAATACATAAACTAAACATTTTCCACAGTAGTTACTTTACTGTTGTTGTTTTTTTAATGGGTCATTATTTTTGCCTAAACACGTTTGCTTCGGCAATATTGGCAACCATCCATCAATGCCATTAAGACTCCTTTTGAATTTAATTGAGAGAGACAGAGAGAAAGAGACACACAGAGAAAAGAGGGGATAGAAAGATGAAGCTAAGATGATGAGCAGTGGGTACAGAGTTGGGTTTCGGAATCTGAAGTTGGTAAAAATCCCTGTGATGCCAAACCTTGAAGACCCCAGCCGTCATCCACAACTGACTACAGTCATCCGTTTAAACCCAAAGCCAAAAAGGGAACAGGATTGTCCGTGTGTATGTGTCTCACCTGTCTATGGCAGTGCTGGTAGCCATACTCCTAGCAAAGCCTTTAACTCCCATCTGTCTGAAGTACGGGATACAGGAGAGGTTGGCAGCCATGATAGCCAAGGAGTCTGACGGGTTCACAAAGAAACCATTCTCACCCAGGATCATATACCTGTCCTGCAAATACAAACACCAGAAAATATGCTCATCCACCATTCATCAATCCACAAAGAAATAACAGAACAAACACATTTTCAAATCCTCCAACAATTTTAAAATGTTACAGGGAAATGTTGGCTGATACTCTGTCATGTCCTACCAGTCAATCAACCATTTGCATTTCTCCCAACCCACCCTTAGAGCCATTGGACGAAACTGGAAACATCCGGTTTTCAGAGATACAGTATCTTCAACCTAATTTCCTTTTCCCCTGAAAACCGGATGTTAGGACTGTGGTCAGGAATGTATTTTTATGCCTGAAAACTCCTAGGTTACTCCCAATGATTTCAAATGTACGGTACACAGACTTCCTTAGTAACACAATGCCAAGGCCAGCTAATGAAGCTAAGTGCATGAGCAGGGCAGTGGTAAAAATGACTGTGTCGAAGATTATGTTTATTATGTTAGTTGGTCCAAATGTCTAACATCCTGTCACAGACCTGCAAATAAATATACATGAAAATAAATAAAGACTGTTACGAGTTCCCACCAGATAGCTGACTGTAGGCCATATATGCACAGCGCTTTGTGTCAGACACTTCACTTGATTTGGTTTGCAGTCATGGAACCAACGGAATAGTCCTAAATGTGTAAACTCTACCCATTTAAGCCGACCCAGAGACGCTCATACGCTACCCTGAATGTGAACTGTGGTGGTTAACATTATATATCCTCCTCATCCGCTTCCATGAATGTAAACTGTGTTGGTTTACATTATATATCCTCCTCATCCGCTTCCCTGAATGCGAACTGTGGTGGTTTACATTATATATCCTCCTCATCCGCTTCCATGAATGTAAACTGTGTTGGTTTACATTATATATCCTCCTCATCCGCTTCCCTGAATGCGAACTGTGGTGGTTTACATTATATATCCTCCTCATCCGCTTCCCTGAATGTGAACTGTGGTGGTTTAAATTATATACCCTCCTCATCCGCTTCCCTGAAAGTGAACTGAGGTGGTTTACATTATATATCCTCCTCATCCGCTTCCCTGAAAGTGAACTGAGGTGGTTTACATTATATACCTCCTCACCCGCTTCCCTGAAAGTGAACTGAGGTGGTTTACATTATATATCCTCCTCTTGGTTGGAGCTGCCTTACCCCGTCGGCATCGAATGCAGCGCCGAAACCAAAGTCTCCACCCTTCATGGCATTGACCAATGAGGCTGCATACGTGAGGTTGGGCTCTGGAGGCCGTCCCCCAAAGTCTTCCATGGGGACACAGTTGACGGCAGAGTTGGCCGGGGCCCCCAGCTCGTCGCACAGGATACGACGCACGTACGGACCCATCACTGAAAAAACAATAAAATTAGCTACATTACAATACCACAGAATACGGCACTGATCTCCTGGTCCAGTACAGACTGTGTGACTCCAGCCCTACCGCCGTTCATGGCATCGATGCGTATCTTCAGCTGTTCTGGTCCCGTCAGAAGGCTCTTGATGGAACTGAAGTCAAAGATGGTTCTCAGCAGGTTTAGGTAGACCTCCACTGAGTCAACTATCTCAACTGCGAACAAACAGCAGATGAGAGGCTCAGTTTATCACATTCCTGCATATCAACCGGCTAAAAGCATAGGCGAGTTTCACGCCAGGCCAATGTGTGTGATCATGTTTGCGTGGTGTGCGCGTCCTGTACCTCTGAAGGGTTTGAACTTGTTCTCCAGGTCGAAGTCGTGGCGTCCCAGCCTGCCCAGGTCAATGCGGAGGTCGGGACAGATGGCGTACTCTTCCAGGGTCCTACTCACCTGGGCAATCTTCTCCATGACCGTGTCTGGAGATGGGCCTGTTGAGTGAGGGGTACATGATTATTAAGGATATCCCTTTTGTTGTTTTTTCACAATACAGCATTCTTCTGAGGCGGGCTAATAATGTGTATTGAACTGTTGGATAGTCACAGGAAGTTAGATAACGATTTGCTCCAAGAAGAGGAGTCATTACATAACGCTTAAGGAACATTTAAATCTGCTGTCTACAGCACAATGTGCAGTAGACAGCTACAATTTTCAGCAGCTACTGGGCCATGTACAGTAGACACAAACAAAGGAGAAATTGTGTACAGTCCTTTTTGAGAGCCACAGTCCGCAGGCTCTCAGAGATGACAAGTGTGAGACATGAGGGATGAGACATGAGGGACGAAGAAGGCCATTCCACTGCTCTTTTTATATGACTGGAAGATGATTGAGATTCCACGATAAACCCTTGGCGATGTTTTTTCTAAAAAAAAATTTCAGGGTCAGAAAGAGACTGACACTCTTTTCTGCCATCCAGGATCAGATTGATTTGACTGTTTATTTTTTTCTGAAATTAATCAGTTAGGATCATAAATCATTGCTACAGTATCAACTTTCACACCTCACTTAATAAATCATGTATTTGTATACATGTCACTTAACAAATACACAAATCGTGTCTAATAACAACTTATTGTTGCTACTCATCCTTATAGGACCCTCTCCAAAATGAGATGGTGCATCTCAAGGGGATTAAGCCAGGTCATCTTCAATAACCTGGGCTTAAGCCAGGAAGAGCGAGCAGAACCACCAGCGGAAAGGAAACCACCTTAGGAGACATCCATCAATCCACTGATTGACAGCAATCAGTCAAATATGCACCTCACCTCCATTGGCCACGTTGAATTTGACTCCAAAATCTCCCCCAGGGCCCCCTGGGTTATGACTGGCTGTTAGGATTATTCCACCAATGGCTTTGATCTTCCTGATGATGCAGGACACAGCAGGGGTGGAGAGGAGACCATTGTGGCCAATCACAAGTCGGCCGATCTGACGGACATACAGACAGAGTTGGAGGACCATTAGCAAAATTAATCTCATACTGAGAACTATCTTCATATGCAATTATTTTACTTTAACTGACCATTCATTGGTAGGCACATAGCTTATTGACATTTTATGTAGCTCTGTCAGTGAGCTGTTTTTTAAATTGATATTCTCTGTGATGCATTGGTTTATGGGTTGTGTACACACCAAGACGAGTAGTTGCGTGGTTCCTAACATAATACTAATATAATGGTTTAATTCAAACCACTTAATTTAAATATGCTTCATGATGCTTGATTTGGCACGAAGAAGGTTACAGACATTTTACAACCATTGAACTGGGGTATTGGGTACATTTGGACTATTCAGAACGCTCCCCTTTAGCAGATGGTTGAGGTCTGTCAGGCCCAAAACCTCTCACCACAAGAACAGTTTTCTTTCCTACAGCAGTTGGCCTCATGAACATGCCCCCGGAACCAAACGGACTATAGTCCACTCCTCACATACACACAACCCTCAACTGGACAAATCTGTAACCCCTCCCCACATACACAAATACCTTCAGCTGGACAAATCTATAACCCCCTCCTCACATACACACACAACACTCAACTGGACAAATCTTTTTAGTCATTCATGCTCAGTGTACTGTTTTCAAGCTCAGGGTACTGTTTTTAAGATCAGTGTACTGTTTTTCTTTGTTTTTATTTCCTTTGTATAAATTGTTGCATTAATGGGCTAGAACAAATTCCTGTTGTGAAACTTACCTGACAATAAAGTTCTTTCTAATTTCTGATTTTAGACTGCCATGGGCGTCTCATGTTCTGGCTCTAGGCTACAATCTCAAGTATTTGTAATAAGTGTCCTCATTCATGAGGAATTCATTATGACGTTGGTGCATCCCTTGATTTCAGGATTCAGAGAGAAAACATGACTGTGTTCAAGAAAACAACACATCAGCTCTGTTACTGACAACATACTTCCCGAAAGAGCATTTTATATCTATTCCAGACACTAGTTGAAAAGGACACTTTGGTGGCACATTTCACAGCTGCTGTGCCCTGTCATAACACATTTTATAGACCTGTAATCATTCTGTACGGTACATCCAGCATTTCACTAAATATTCGTTCCCAACGCGTATCTCCTGTGAGTTTGAATATTCTCTAACCTCCAACAAGGCAACGGCCGGAGGTGTGCGTCAGGAAATGAAAGGAGTGATGGAACAGCTGATAAGGCTGGGCAGGCAAGAAGACATTTGGCTAGGCCAGCAGAAAAAATACCCATCTACCTCAGATTTTAATTTGGCATATTACCAAGCGTGATAGGCTATCACAAAGGTCTGAGAATACCGCCCCCTCCAAGAGCTCTGCGTAAACCGCTTTGGCACGCAAGCACGTACACGGACACACACGCGCGCGCGCTCGCTACACGGTGTAGGCTTCAAATTTCGGGTGTAAATAATAGCCCATGTAGCCTATTGCCTATACAACGCAGAGGCATTTGGGGGGATTTATCAAGTAAATCATTAATCATAATCATCATCCTAATCACCACCATCATTACCGCGAACTATGAACAACTCTAAACTTTCTGTCATGACATGTCTTACCCCGTTGGCCGCGGCCATCTGCACAATAATCTCGGTGGCGGCTCTGCTGAAGTAGCGTCCGTCGCTGCCCACCACCATTGTACATCCCTGCCTGTCCCTCAGGTCAATGGACGACAGCACGCTTTGAATGTAGTTCTGCAAATAGTTCTTCTTGCCCTCGAACACCGCTGTCTTTCGCCTAAGTCCGTTGGTACCAGGCCGCTGGTCATCAAACGGGCTCGTTTGGACCGTTACCACGGGAATGGGGTTCGTCTCCATCCTCCAAACAAGAACCCACCGGGAGGGACGCGTCTGCTGGCTACACGAGTATGTATTTTACAAAAATAACACGGTCAGATGCCTAACCTTACTGTCCTGTGGATAGAGGGAACGCGCGGAATATATGCAAAGATACGATCCGTTTTGCCAGTTGATGTCCACGCTAGTCATCCAGAAGTACCACTTTAGATGGGAAGAAATGCAGTCTCGCAATGACAGCACTTCAGCGCTTTTCCAGTGGGACGGCTGTGATGAAAAGTTCGCGTCAACATATATTTTGCATAGTTAGCTCGGTTTGAAATAGGCTAGTTAGTTATACTGTAGGCTATGCTTTCAACAGATGCATACAGTACACTTAAAGTAAGGGGTTTTAAATGCTAAGCCAAGTCTTCTCTTCCGCCTGACAACTCCCTGTTTTCCAAATAAACCCAACTCTCCACAAGGACAGACGCCTGCCAAAATCAAGGAGGGCCAAAGCTCCTACAATCAGCTGCGCCTAGGTCCAAAAATAGCACAGTGTTCGGGGAGAATTGTGTCGGGCGGGGAATGTAACTGGACGCTGCTTGTGTCTAACGACACTTTCTGATCCGTTAGAATCAAAGCAATGTCAGTTGGCAAGCTTAAAAGAATCAGACTTGTTCAATGAAAATGTACTTCGGCTATGCTTACCACGGATGGGGCCGCACGGAGTGCGCACTCTAGGCTATAGCCTGGGTATTAAAACGCATTCCTCCAACTTTCATAGATAATATTACACTTCAAGCTCAAATTTCAAATATTTTTCATATCTAACTTTATGCTGAATTATAAAAACTAAATCCACTAGGCTAGTAGATAGAAAGAAACTGACAGAAAGACTGACTGACGCATGTGCTTGTTCACACAGATGCATTAACTGGTGGACATCGCAACACTGGAATCAACTTTCCTTTAAAATGCATATTGTTAAAAAGATGTACTGGTCCTGTAATTGGAGTGTGTTGGGAAAATATTTCCATACGTAGCCTACTAAAAGACCTAGACCTAATCTTTATCTTTATCTTGACTCAAACTTTGGCCACACGGTGGCAGCATTGCATAAACCTACAGCTGGTTGAAATAAATGTTAAAACAGATTTTTAAAAGTAACTGTTAGGACATGACTGTGAAAATCTCACTTTTAAAATGTCAGTTAACTCATACCCAAACAATATTCTTGATGTATCTTAATGTTGATGCCCCCTATATACCTCACATCAAACTTCTATTTCAGATATACCATTTGAAAAATGCTATTTAGTTATCATATTAAATTATATTTGTAAAATGCTTTTAGTAATATAAGAATAACCTCTATGTTGGCCAAACTTTGTCATCAGAATCATAATAGCCTATTCAGGATACACTAGGCAGCACACCGCAAAGGGAAACACCAGACAAGGCTAGCAGTGCCAGCTCTAGCCTTTTGGGGGTCCTAAGCAAAAATAGATTTGGGGCCCTCTCTCCCCCTCTCCCTAGATGATCAACAGATAGGTAGATAAGCAATTAATAAAACATGTAATACTATCGGAATAAATCATCTATCTATCTCTAGAAATTCATAGAAATAGATAAATGACCAATAGACAGAGTTGACCAATTCAGAGAGATATATTGATTTCTACCTGAATAAGTCATATATCTATCGTTACAGATAGATAGATGACTCATAGATAGATGACCAATTCATAGAGATAAATAGATATCTATCGGAATAAGTAATCTATCTTGCTCTATGAATCATAGAGATAGATAATTACCAATTTATACGAATAGATTCAGAGATGTACATATAGATTTCTATCTGAATAAGTCATCTGTCTATCTGTATGAATTAGATAGATGACCAACAGATAGATGATCAACTCACAGATAAATAGATCAACAATAAAAATCGAAAACATCAACATTAAAAATCGAAGATTCATACAGAGATAGGTGATAAAATAAATTCATAAAGGTACATAAATGACAAAATCACAGATAGATTAAACATTAAATAATATAGATAGATTACCACATAGCCACACATATAGATGACCAATTCATAGAGATTTAGTGATATATACACTCACCTAAAGGATTATTAGGAACACCTGTTCAATTTCTCATTAATGCAATTATCTAATCAACCAATCACATGGCAGTTGCTTCAATGCATTTAGGGGTGTGGTCCTGGTCAACACAATCTCCTGAACTCCAAACTGAATGTCAGAATGGGAAAGAAAGGTGATTTAAGCAATTTTGAGCGTGGCATGGTTGTTGGTGCCATACGGGCCGGTCTGAGTATTTCACAATCTGCTCAGTTACTGGGATTTTCACACACAACCATTTCTAGGGTTTACAAAGAATGGTGTGAAAAGGGAAAAACATCCAGTATGCGGCAGTCCTGTGGGCGAAAATGCCTTGTTGATGCTAGAGGTCAGAGGAGAATGGGCCGACTGATTCAAGCTGATAGAAGAGCAACTTTGACTGAAATAACCACTCGTTACAACCGAGGTATGCAGCAAAGCATTTGTGAAGCCACAACACGCACAACCTTGAGGCGGATGGGCTACAACAGCAGAAGACCCCACCGGGTACCACTCATCTCCACTACAAATAGGAAAAAGAGGCTACAATTTGCACGAGCTCACCAAAATTGAACATTTAAAGACTGGAAGAATGTTGCCTGGTCTGATGAGTCTCGATTTCTGTTGAAAAAGTTCAACTAAGCTTAAAACGTTATGTAAATTCAAGGCAATGTTACAGAGTAACCAATAAAAGCTAATGGTTTACAATCCCTAGTGACATAACTTGCTTATTGCAGCCCGACATCCTATTTGCATTAACAAGGCCAGCGGAATGTGGCCAGGTGAGAGCTGCTTGTATAGTGTGTAGGAGGTTTTCATTTACTGTGAATATCCTGCAGAGATGGTAACAATGTTTTGTGGGTGACAGTTGTTACTGTGTTCAAGGCTCTGTGTGTAAAGTGAAGAAAACAATATTGTTGCATTGGTGCTGTTAGGCCAATGGGCTCTGCCCACCTGCTGTGGTTGCTGGTCACGCCTATGTGGGTTGGACGGACTGCGGAGGAAGCAATATTGTAAAATGCTACTGGTTTCTCTCAAAAGTCTCAGATGCAGCCTGAGACTTTTGCAAATGCACATTTTTAAACCTTCCATGTTGATCTGAATATACTTATGTAATGTATTATTCAAATGTGCATTATCTTTAAGTAGAATCAAAAGCACACCGCAGTTGGCCATGAAATTCCAAGTTCGACATGCGGGACATATTAGCACATAAATGATAGTACACCATGTTCGGGGACCCATTTTGACTCACAGCACCACTTTTTAAACAGTGGCCACAAATCCCTGAATGCATTTTAAACTAACATTTCATTTTACTGTACAAACACAATTCACAAATCTATTTTTGAAAAACTATTTTTATTAAATCGCAGTGGTGTCCAAAGCGGTAGTCCAGAGGAAACGTATTAATAAAGTAAATCCCTTGTTTTGTCAAGCTCATGAGATAAATGTATTTATCTGAGATCATGTGACATTTTCCCACAAATAGTATCTTGTCATCTAATTATGTGACATCTGAAGGCATCTGGCATAATAATGAGTCATAGAATGATGTATAGTTTTGCATTCTAAGGAGAAGCGCTGTCATTCTAAGAAGAGGCGCGGCTTCTTAATGTAAAACCAGCCATCACTAATCTTGGTTGGAGCGCGAGTGCACAAAGCATTATGTTGTTTAGACATGCTGGAACTATTTTGGAGTAAGTGCGCCTTATATAGAAAATATTTACCTGCTTTGCTCACACTAGATTAGAAGGCTATTCCTTTTTTATATTACCCACAAAAAATCATAACAGAATCCACACTCCGGGCTTAATACTTGGCTTACTTACTTTGTCCTAAATCAATTATTTTTGTCATCAACATCTGTTTAAATAAACGTGAGGAAGGAAATAAGTAATGACAGGAAAGAAATGTAGACAGTAGCATAATATGGGCAACATGATTTATTGTTTTATGTTAATAAAGAAACATCCAAACATAGAAACATAATACAATGGCATATGGCAAGTGTTACCATTTTTATTTGCACTTTCACATTGACAGCCTATTCTAACAAATATATTAGTCTTATTTACATTGACTTTTGACATAAACAAAAATGAATGAACATAACATGCATCTTAAATAATTTATTTGAGAAATGCGTAAACGTGCCACCAACAATTATCATTGTTTCACTTTTAAACATATACAGATTTCTTTCTAAAGATTTAACAAACAGTTCAACAACGAGTGTAAGACAGTGGGACACTGCCTGTAATTGAAGGATCAACCCTTAACATTGCGTTTGGGCAAAACGGAGTCCTAGGCGCTTGAAGTAAGGTCGGAACCAAACAACCAGGGCCCGTAAGGAGATGACCATAGTCTGTAGAACAACGCGGGTTGGGGTTTCCTTGATTTGGTTTCTGTGGTCTAGAAGGACAGGATTTACTCATAATGCTGTCAATACTAAAAGAACATTTGGTCTGTGTGTTACGCGCAAGTTTCTGTTCCGCATGCGTGGTTGCGTAAAGTTGCATTCTGAAGTCTTTGGGTGCCTTACCGCCGCTGCTAAGATTGGGATACTGTAAGTAAGAGTAAGGTGGCATAACGAGTCCATCCTGAACAGGCATGTAACGGACAGGGGAAGCCGGTACGCTCACTTGGCTTCGGACGCAGTAAGGTCGGTCGTAAAACTGATAACAACTAAAGTTAGGGTAAAACATGAGTCCATCTTTCACATACTCCGGCTGGTTTCTTTTAAACCTCTTTCTACGCCTGAGAAAACTGCCGTTGTCAAACATGTCCTCGGATGCGGGGTCAAGAGACCAGTAGTTGCCTTTTCCTGGGTTTCCAGGCTCCCTCGGTATCTTGATAAAGCAGTCGTTAAGTGACAGGTTGTGCCTGATGGAGTTCTGCCATGCCGGAAACTTCTCCCGGTAGTAAGGAAATTTGTTGCTGATGAAGTCGCAGATGCCACTCAGAGTCAGTTTCTTTAGAGGACTCTGCAGTATCGCCATGGTGATGAGAGCGATGTAGGAGTAAGGTGGCTTTACAGCGCCGTGCGGTCTTCCCACTGAAGGTGCGTCTGTACAGAAACTGTTCTCGCTTTCCCCGCACGAGTCGAACTCAGAGCAGTCAAGTTCAACGCTGGATTCGGCGGATATAGTCTCTGTTGTGTTCTCGGTCCGGTAAAGAAGATGCTGGTCATGGAGAACCTCGTCCTCTCCAACTATGTCTACTTCATCCTCGTCCAGATCCAAGCCAGTCTGCTGGGACGCTTCGTACTCCTTGGAGAGGGTCATTGCTCACTCCTCAATGTCCACGCACGCGTAAAAGCCCAACTCGAACCAAAGTATCATTAATTCTTAATATGCACGTCCTCTCCAACTATGTCTACCATGCACGGTTAAAAGCGCACAACGATATGTGACTTGCTCGGCCCTTTACAGTTCCCTTGCTAATGGTCAGCCAGGTTGTGTTGACCGTGGGAGTTTGGGTTTTTTATTAGTGGTAGGCTGCTGCACCCCCTCCCCCAACCCAGTGTTTTTCAAACCCAGACCTATCAGAGTAGACCCTCGCCGCGGGGTGTCACGGCTGCTAGGGGAAAGCTAATGCGGAGAAGAATCCAGATGCTAATTGCTCCAGTTTGCAGACACCTCAACGTTAATGGAAACAAACTTCTGAAAGAACAGTTTAATATAACTATAACATGTTGACGATTATCTAAATATGCCATTTATTTGAAAGAAATGGAACACAATTAAATGGTGTTTCAAGCCAGATACTTTACATTTACGAAATTCCGTTTATCTAATATTCTTTCACTAGATTACTAGATTACACTAGATTACACGTCTACACATTAATAAAAAGATTGAATAGGACTATTCTGTATATCGTAGCCTACTCTAGAGGCAAATGTATTTCAGTCAACTTTATAACCTTATTTTATTGGCAGTGTGGTTAGCTTTATTCACAGGTCAACATTAGGCCGACGACCCTAAATAGATATGATTCACTTTGAACCATGGAACATTTCCTGTTCAATTAGGCCTATTAAAAGCAATGCAGGACCTCCGCGGGGCATAGAATAGAGCAGTACAGTAGCTCGGCTGGAGGCGGGGATACGATGGGAAGTTTAAACACCACGCCTAAACCCCGATAAGAAATGCAGCGTTTTACCCCCCTCAGACCCCTGTGGTTTCGTTTAGTTTGCCACCTCGGGATGCCCGCAGGTGGTGTGACCGTGGAAATGGCCGTGGGACGGCTCCCCATGGCCGAGAGAAAAGCGCCTATAGTGGTAACTTAACGAGCCGATCAGCATCAGAATCGGAATACAGCTGCACCTTGAGCTTAGGGCAATGGGACATGGTTGGGATTTATGGTCGGAGTGAGTGGCCGCCCACAGCCATCTTTAAAGCAAACCGCGGTGCTGTGCGAGGATGTGTTAACATTGTCCTCAGAAACTCCATCTAAATTGCATATGTAAAGTTGGGAATACTCCACCCATTTCCTAACCTTAATGTGTGTGTGTGTGTGTGTGTGTGTGTGTGTGTGTGTGTGTGTGTGTGTGTGTGTGTGTGTGTGTGTGTGTGTTCACCGCAATGGACAAACATAGTAGAATTGCCTAAAACTACCTAAACACAAGCTAATATCAGTAATTAAGCCTAAAATAAATATAACCAACTCAAACCAAGTACAAATTAGACGCACATTTAGAAGTACGCCAGACCTTTAGTTACGAAATGACATGTCTTCGGGTATAACTTTAAACATTCATCAAGGATGACATAACATCAAATTGTACAGGGCAAAATGCAGTTTTCTTTTTAATTTCACATGAACCCGAAAATAACATTTCTTAAATGTTGACAGAGCCTGTTATAGAATGCATTCTAGCATGAATATATAATTGGATTTACCTATGTCACTTCAGACAAGGACACTAGAGTTTAAAGGTTTATTAAAATATCTGGTTCAAAATGATTAAGTATCAAGAGATTACTACTATAATCTACTTTTTCTCTGTTGATAAATATGAAAAATATCATAAACCCCCAAACATTAGATTAATTAACAACACTTATTTATTTTAATAATGTAATCACCATAACATAATATCAGAAAAAAAATAAAATAATGTAGCACAACCTTGTCAAGCATGTAAACATTTACAGCAGGCTCAATTTGTGTTGTGCACGCTTTTGAAATACAAGCCGGTCCAAAACCAATAATGTACAGATCTTAAACACAGCGGCACAATGATGAATCCAAAGTTTAAAATCATTTATAGAGAAAATGACAGTAAGGATAATCATTTTCAAGTTCTCTCTATCTTGACTGAGGGGCAATGTCAGATGACTAGTCTGGTGGGTGACGGATGAAATCCCCTCACATAGTCAAATCAAATGCGTGTAGACAACATATCTGGAGCAGTTGGATTGGATTGGACCAGGTTGGTCAAAAGCAGTTTCTTGAATATTTTTACTTAGACTTTTTTCAGTGAAATACCTGCTGTGGTCAACAATCATGGTACAATAGATCTGTCACGAAAAACCAGTTTGAGCGAGATAACCAGCAGTTCCTTGAAATAAAGGGTTCTTTGGCTGGAATCTAAAAAGGCTTATTCAAATGGTTCTCCCAAAGGGACAGACATAGAAGCCTTTTGTAACCTTTTTGTCAGAGTGCACCTAACGTATTTTGAAATAACACTTGGAGATCTGTCTAATGAGAAACAAGATCCTGGTTCCTGAGCTTAGACGGGGAACTCTGAAGTCAGGCCCGGAAGCATATAGCTCTGAACAGTATGTTAGAAGCCTGTGCTGGGAAGTGTTGTCCTGGTTAACAGTAAATACCACATTGGTTCAAAGTTCTCCTCACCTGAAGTGGAACTTAACATATATTAGTGAGGATTACCCAGGTGCAGTAGGTATGAGTATATATGGAAAATTCACTGTGACGAGAGACCAGCGCAGGGCTGGGGGCGGTGGTGGTCTTGTCTAAGTACTTTCCCCCACCTTCAGTACAGTTGTTATAAACTGTTCCAGTAGGACCTCTGGGTCAAGGTTTCTCCCTGTAGACACAAAGGGATGCAAAGGTTGGTCAGTCATTACGAAGTGAGGTATACTTAGACACAATGGTTTTGTGTGCACATGCTCAGACATGCACGCACGCTCACGCGTACACCCTGCTGACCTATGAAGACCAGGCGGTTGACCCTTGGCTCCTCCCCCCACAACTGCGGCGTCTCATCCAGCTCATACAGCTCGTGGACCCCCTGCAACATCACCTGACGGGGCTGTCCTGCGATGGACACTATCCCCTGGGACGGCAGACACACACATGCTCATTTACCTCAGGGACCACCTTGACTGACCGGAAACACACAAATGGCTGAATCCTATCTTAAGATCTGTTGGCGTATTAAATATTTCTAGACTAATATTTTCGATCAACCTAAATTAATGCATGAATGATTTAAACTGAAGGAATATAGTGAAATGTACTGAGTAGCCTGTTAAAACAATTGACAGAGGCTGAATGATGCGTTTCACCTTCAAACGGATAACATCCATGGGAAGTCCAGCTTTGTTCTTGAATGCTTTCTCCCATAAGAGATCCTAGAAAAGGAATAATCGCATGTAAAACATTTCAATTGTGATTAGATTACATACTTTGGTTTGAAAACAGTTACAGCGGTCAGAGATTCACCACCTTTAACATGAATGATTTGTCAATGTTAATGTGTGTGAGGAGTGCTAACCTGGATGAAGACATTCAAGAGATCCTCTGAAAGACTCCCAGCCACTTCAAATGTTACTGTCAGGATACTCTAAACACGAAGAACATGTACAGTACAGGCTTAATATTGTTACTTTTTTTCGGCCTTCAAACAGATAATGTAATGGTTGTAATTGATCATTTGATTAGGAGACGTTCTTTGGAAACCACATCTTTACATGCATTAAATCACTAAAAATAAAATAATTATTTAATTAACATCAATATAATGTGCTTGCGATACGGTTAATTGGAGCTAACTTGAGGTTAAGCTTCAGTTTCAGGTTAAACAGTTGACTGTGTCAACAAATATGTCAAGAAGCTCAACCCTATGGAGCAGCCTAAACCTCACCCCGCCCCTCCTTTGTATACTTCCTCACAGCATTAAGGGCACTCTGCAGACATCTAGGACATTGTGTGGAAGTGTGAAGGCTACACACTTCCTTTTTTATTTGGTATAACAACAGAAAAACAGAGCTTCCATTAGCATGAAAAGAGTTACTTGAAGGGGGGGGGGGCTAGAGGGGGAAGACGGGGGTACAAGGGCGGTTTAGCTTCATGCGGGAAAGGGGACCCGGCAAAAACATTTGACAATGCAACCCGCCCCCCACCCCGTGGTAGTTGTTGTGAGGTGTAAATAACGTGAGCACATTTAAAGCCTGACGACCAATGCCAGGCCGAGACACTCTCACATCCCTTTCAGACAGGAATTGTGGGAACCCCCCCCCCCCCCAGCCCCATCCTCCCGAAGATATTTGGTAAATGTTTATGACCTGCTCCATACATACGTTTGCCCATGACTACCCCTAGTGTTTCTGTACAAAACGGCTTGTGAGGCTGGATAATCAGGAAGGATGTCTTTTGAGTTGGGGACGAGAGAAGGCTTACCCGTTTACCTGGTGTGTCTCAAGCAGAAACACAGTGGAGCAGGGTGGGGACTTGTCACTAGTGTGTCAGCCCCCGCAGGCATTCAGGTCCTCACTGCCCCAGGCTGTATAGCTGGGGCCTGTTCCCTCTCAGCGCAGGGGCCGACATGTAATGTATTCCAACCTGTGTTTCCTTATCACCAATCTACAGCTAATTTCCTCTATATCAATACCTGATTGTGAGCGGTGGATGACCAAAAACTAGACCAAAGAGATATAGTCCAATGTTGACACTCCTTGCATCAATACCTTGTCTAGATGTGGTCGTGTTGTTTTCACAAGCTGCAGTTTTTCGGCCAAACTGGAAGAAAAAAAGCAACAGGTTGGCAGGGTCTCAGTAACTTGGCTGACATGACAATTCACTGTTCACACCCAGCTTATCCTTCATAAATCGTTTTAAGCAAACAACATGACACAGGATTTGGTTACTAAATGACATTAAACAAAACCCCAATGTAGGAAGAATTATTCCCAGCATATAAATGTAGTTTAACTTCACACATCTATACACAAGGGGTTCATTTAATCTTTTACTTGACATTTCAAATGTTTGCATTATGATTTTAGGTGTGTCCAGCTGCTCTGAATGAAATTTAGGCCCTTCAGATCCCAACGCTCCTTAAACAGAAGGGAGAGTTGAGCCATATGTTTTAGTATTCATAAAAATGTCAATAGTTTCATAGCGTTAATACGCTTCAGACACCAACCAAATCATTGACCCACTTAGGAAAACGGGGTAGTATACTGTATTCGTCTCTGTGTGGGCGCGCATGTCTGTGCGCGTGTGTTTGTGAGTAGGTGCGCGTGCGTGTCAGGAGCATTTGAAGAGAATGAAGATCAGCTGTGAACCCTGAACCCCCAGATCCCGTCCCAATGTGTTTCTCCGGCCCAACCCCCAACCCACCCCACAAGGAGGACAAATGTTGTCCAGCAGCTTTAGCCCTCTGCTGCTGGTGCCACACAAGAGGAGTGGCGGGGGGTCACTTCAAACAGCCAGCGTGTGCTCTGGGCAGGGGGGGGGGCAGAGGGGGTGGGACGCTGGGGAAAAGACCGATCTGTATGGACAAGTGTGTTTGGACGACTCTCCTCAGGTTCCAACGCACACGCAGTTCTAATCCTCTGAAGCTGGATGGGGAAGAGGTTTACCACCAATGTGGCCTCCTTCATGTGATGCTGGGGATGTTTTACTGTGGTAACAATGAGAACCCCCCCCTTCCCTTCCCCCCCAAGGCCAACGCGGTCGACAACTACGGTGGTGGCTCTTCAGAGGCTGCCCCTCTGTCGTGTTTACCAGGATGTCAGCAAACCACAGGCACTTCCGACGGCCGGTTTAAAGGGCCGTTGGGAGTGGTTGAGTCCTATCGGCCCTTCCACGTGCGCGCACTTACTTAACTCCATCCTTCTGGTCAAAGGAATGCAGATCCAGCACTTCGGACAGGTCCACCCTGCGGAAACAAGACGCAAAAGTAACATCAGCAGGTGAAACGCGGCTGATTTCGGGGGTTTTATTAAAAACAGGAGGGGCTGGGTTGTCTTAAAGGTGCCAGAAAACGCTTTGATCTTCCACGACGCCATGCGGACGCATTGAACGCGACACTGCGGACAATCCGATCCCACTGGGCTAGATGATACCGGGATTCCTCTGCCCCGGCGTTGACCCTGATGAGACCCGGTCCACGGAGGTCCGCTGGCACGGCAGGAGGCCCGGGGAACGTCTGCCCGGCTAGCCCTCTGTCCGCTTTCATGTGCATTTCTCTGGGGGCGCAGCCCAAACGCCCTGCCTTTGATACACGCAGTGCAGCTCTGACCTGGTTTCCAGGCCCCCACCCGCCCACGCACGCACTGAATGGGTGGTGCCCGGCGGGGCACTGGACTGGGGTCAGAGAGCAGGGGTCTGTGGGTAACAGGACACCATGGGGTCGGGAGGGGGTCGTGTTTGTGCGCGCGGCGGGTGGGGTCGCGAGAAGGTTGGGCGCCTTGAAGGCAACGTTATGCCTGATATGTTTCGTGTGTTACCGGGGACAAAGCTGGGATAACATGGGAGGGGGAGGTGATGGCGTTGTGTTGGGGCCTCGTTGGAAGCTGCATGCGTCTAACATCAACGGGTGGGACCAGGCGTTCAAATCGCCCTCCGACATGCATTCGGCTAGGGCCAACGAACCAACCCACCGTGACTTCTGAGTCTCCAGAATCTTGACCAGACCATTTATAGACCTGCAGAGTGAAGTAGAGCAATGAATACAACATAACACGTTTTACTACATCTGACCCCAACAACCCGAAAAGCCCAGTAACGGTCAGAGGAACCGGTGGTCGGTGTGGCTAGCACCAGCACATTGCTTTAGTACGGAGAGAGGAACGGTCACCTGACTGCGTCTGTGATGTGGATGAGCTCCTCGCTGGAGACCAGGTCTGTCTTGTTTATGATGGCCAGGTCGGCAAGGGCTACCTGCCTGCAATAACAACCGAGGAACAACGTCAGTGGTACTGCAGACCTGTCAGGAGGGGGGGGGGTTGATATTTTCAAAGAGGACGGGACTATTGGGCCAATAGTCTTGTCCATAATGAGCGAAGAGAATTAAAGTCTTGCATCTGCTTTCGATCCCTTCACACAAACAAGGTGTGCATCTGAACCAATTACCCAAGTCTTCAGTCCTGGTTTAACCAAGATTAGCAGAACAAATACAGAAAGGCTTCTGAAAAGACGTCTGGTGGGACCACGGGGGCTGACCCTCCAGTGAGTTGTCTTCCCTGCAGCCCCCTGGGGAGGGTATATAGACTGTGGGGGTGGCATGGTATAAGACACGCCACGGTCAAATGGGAGCCGATTTTGTTAGAGAGGAAAACACAAATACAGACAGAGAGCTGAGGTTCGGGGCGGGGGGGTAGACATTCCTCTCTGTAGGGTCAACAACGTCTCCCAGGCAACATGAGAGGATGTATATGTGGGTGTAATTATAAACAGAATTAGTGATCGTATCCCCACAACACATTTCTTCCCTCAGTTAGATGATGGGGAGAAAGAGACAATTTGTTGAAAGGTAGAGAAACCTAAGGCCAAGAAGCACATTCTGGCCGTTTTATGAAAGTGTTTTGATCAGGGTCTACCAGGCGGACAGTGTGGGTCAGGGTCTACCAGGCGGACAGTGTGGGTCAGGGTCTACCAGGCGGACAGTGTGGGTCAGGGTCTACCAGGCGGACAGTGTGGGTCAGGGTCTACCAGGCGGACAGTGTGGGTCAGGGTCTACCAGGCGGACAGTGTGGGTCAGGGTCTACCAGGCGGACAGTGTGGGTCAGGGTCTACCAGGCGGACAGTGTGGGTCAGGGTCTACCAGGCGGACAGTGTGGGTCAGGGTCTACCAGGCGGACAGTGTGGGTCAGGGTCTACCAGGCGGACAGTGTGAGTCAGGTACTACCAGGTGTACAGTCATAGCATACCTAGCTGCTTCATTGACCAGTCCTTCTGGTTTCTCCTCCATGAGATGCTGCAGGAAAAGAACCAAAACATGAGTGAGATAATTTTTCTGTCCATGACACTTCACTGCCCCTCTTAAGTCTAACAATGTGAAGAAAAGTACACTCTACATCTCAAACCTCCTATGAAACGTGATTCTGCCCTGGAATTGGAAAATCCATCTAGAGCCCCCCCGCCCCCCCCCAAAACCCCTAAACGGTTCACTCATCCTCATGTCACAGTTGACACAAACAGTGACAACCCCCAAATGAAGAGAAGAATGCGAACGACTCTCATCTTCCCAACCTGTGATACGTGGCGGAAATCACCTGCCGAAACATTTTCAAACCACGAGAGATAAACAGATCTATTTTCTATTTGTGTCCAGACCTGTGTCGGGGAGGAAGCGATCGCTGCCTTCAATCTCCTGAGTGAAATATGTAATAACAAGAGGCACTTGGGTTCGTAACCTCCCCTGACCCCTGAACACCGACCTGTCACCAGACGCCATTGATGGAGATTAAAAACTAAACACGATGGCCACCACTGTCATACAACCAGCGTCACGCTAATCAGCCTTGCCAATAACCTGAACCTCGTGGGCCCTGT
Source organism: Esox lucius (assembly GCF_011004845.1). Taxonomy (NCBI): domain Eukaryota; kingdom Metazoa; phylum Chordata; class Actinopteri; order Esociformes; family Esocidae; genus Esox; species Esox lucius. The sequence goes on along the minus strand of NC_047581.1, from coordinate 12,154,354 downwards.
TGTGAGTGAAAGGCACGGGGCTCGAGTTCTGACCCGGCCCTGGTAGGATGGGCAATTCAGAGGGACTGGGTGGGGGGGACAAGGGGGGCGAAGGAGTGACCCGCTCTGATATCAATTACCCCTTCAGGTTCAATCTGTCTCCCTCCCTCCATCCATCCCTCTCCGTGTGAGCCTTGAACGCGTTGACTGGCCGAGTGTGACACCCTGAGATTACAGCCTGTTAACCAGGTGTCGCCTCCTAACCCAGTATCAAGGCATTCCAATAGGGAGGGTGCGTGTTTTGTGTGGTTGTTTGGAACTCTCTATATACAGAACTTTAACAGAATCAAAGCACCGTATGATTTCAACTTAACAATATGACTCTTGACATGCAGCTTTTATGAAATATTATTTGCATACCCTGGTAGAGAGGATTCTTCCAACATTTAAAAAAACTACAGGGGTATTGAGAGAAATTCAGAAAAAGTACAACAGATGGATGCGTGTCAATGCGCCTTTACCTGCATTCCGAATTTTGCGTCGATTACTGTAACAATACCTGCAAACAAAACCAGAAAGGGCACTGAGAAAGACTGATGGACTCTCCAATGAACTCTGACCCCGAAGGCCTTTTGGTGTTTGGTTTAGCCCGTGTGTTTTAGTCACTTTCTCATTGCGAGTCCTCATGAGGTCTAGCCAAGCATTATCTGTTATTACACAAGCAACAGCTGATAGGCACTAGACATTCCAAACCTCTCTGTTCTGCGACAACAGGTTCAACACCCTCCACCCACACATCCGCCCTCAACGACGACCACGTGGAATACACACCTCCTGCTTTTGAACACCCTCGACAACGCGCGGGACATAAAAAATTTTTTTTTTACCATCTAGGTAGATGTCGCTCCCTAGTTCTGAATCCACCCAGAACATCGAGGCCACGGCACCTGAGGGATTAGACAGACATTTTAGACCCAGCAACATCCGTGGGGTGGGAAGAACATTCAAGAAGGGAAATGAGACATCACCAGGAGATGTTTCCAAAGCACTGCAGCTTGCATTCAGACCAAAGCAGACACACTGGATTGCACCTATCCTGCTAGAACTCTGTGGACCAGATCAAACTCATTTGAGCGGCTTTCCATTTTTCGTTCCCAGGCATTTTCATTTCTCATTGACGGAAGTTATTCCAGCATCTATGTTGGCGCGGCAGGCCTAGCCTGTTCACATAATGCCCTTTTGTCAAACCGTCAGGCGAGAATAAGAAAGCACGGTAAATATTTGATAGAAGGGTAATGAAAACGCTGTTTTGTGAGTGACATCGGACACACCAACCGTCCGGCTTCTTCCTCCAGCGGGGAGGGGGGGGCCTTCCCGTGGGAGCTTTCTGACTGACATTCCTGTCTGGGCCAATGACAGTCTCGTCTCAGTCAATAATCAGCCTGTCTCAGCCAATGACAGAGTGGAGGACTGAGGGGTCCCGGACTGAACACGCTCAGCCGGACCCGGGTGGGGTGTGTGGCCCATTGGACTGTGGGTGGCGGCATCTCTGGACCTCTGACACCTGTCACTTATTGACACAGTCCAGTTGTCTCGAAGCTCACCCCATAATAGCCTCCTATTGATTTCCCTTTTCGCCTGATTCCCTAGCTAAACGTTTACGGACTGATGGCTTCCCTGTCCTGAAGGAAATTGGCTGTTCAGATATCATCCCTCAATTCCCCGGCCCCCGACACTGTCTTAGAGCGAAACGTTGGTCCTGGCTTTAAAAAAACGCTGGGCTTGTCTTGAAACGTATGTGTATAGAACGGTATTGAAAATTTTACCAAAAAAAGAGAGGCAAATCAATCCTCGAAGGATGGAAATAATCACACCGAACTAAGATTCAACTAAAATGTTCTCGCTAGTCTCATCAGCATGACAGAAATGCCATGTAGGTTCTCCAACGCCAACAGAAACCCGAAATACAAGGGCATCCATCTGCTTAGCTGAGAGAATTATCAGTCTGGCTTCAAATGTCATTGTGAAAAAGTAACATTTTATTTAAACATATGCCATGTGAACTTGTTTTTCATGTCCAGCCATGTTCCAGGCAGACATAGGAGAATAAAGATTATCAATTAATGTTGCCCCGGTGTGGAAATAAGAGGATTTCACGAATGCACACAAACCCGATTACCCAAGATTCAATCCAGTATAGGACTCGGTCAGCTATGACTATTAAAAATGGATACTTTTGGGGCACGTCTAAGATCTTCTGGTAGTTTATTCCAGTTTTGCTAAATGCAGCTTCTCCATGTTTAGTTTGGACTCTGGGCTCTACTAGCTGAACTGTGATCATGGATCACTGTTCTTCAAACATATCAGAAATGTATTCAGTTCCTAAACCATTCTGAGATTTATAAACTAAAAGCACCACTTTGAAATCTATTCTGTAACTGACTGGAAGCCAATGCAAAGATTTAAGAATCGGAGTAATGTGCTCTGTTCTCTTGGTCCTGGTTAACATTCTAGCAGCAGCATTCTGAATGAGCTGCAGCTGTTTTACAGTCTTTTTCGGGAGTCCAGTTAAGAGGCCATTTCAGTAGTCAACCCTACTAGAAATAAAAGCATGGATGAGCTTCTCTTCATCTTTTTGGGACACCAAGCCTTTGATTCTGGCTATATTTTTTAGACGATAGAACGCTGTTTTGGTGACCGCTTTGATATGACTGACTCAGACCTCACATTTAACAATCAAAACACCAAGATTACGCACTTGATCCCTGGTTTTAAGGGCCTGAGAATCCAGCTCTTTACTAATACTTGTTCTTTTATTTTTGTTGCCAAACACAACTATCTTGGTTTAATTGTAGAAAATGTTGGTTCATCCAGGTATTTATATGCTCTCTACAGTGACACAGAGAGTCTATTGAGCTGTTGTCAAATGGTTCGAGAGCCATATATATTCAGGATCAGTATTCAGGCATATACACTCACCTAAAGGATTATTAGGAACACCATACTAATACTGTGTTTGACCCCCTTTCGCCTTCAGAACTGCCTTAATTCTACGTGGCATTGATTCAACAAGGTGCTGAAAGCATTCTTTAGAAATGTTGGCCCATATTGATAGGATAGCATCTTGCAGTTGATATTAAGTTCTGCTTTTCTGATGTATCAAATACTTATGTCATGCAATAGAATGCAAATTAATTACTTAAAAATCATACAAAGTGATTTTCTGGATTTTTGTTTTAGTTTCCGTCACCCACAGTTGAAGAGTACCTATGATAAAAACGACAGACTTCTACATGCTTTGTAAGTGGTAAATCCTGCAAAATCGGCAGTGTATCAAATACTTGCTCTCTCCACTGTAGTTGTTCATTATAGATGCATCCAGTGTTCTCTTTTTTTAATAGGGGCTTAATGGCAGCTGTTTTTAGAGACGTTGGGAAAATGCCTGATTGCAGAGAGCTATTAACTATTTGCTGTAGGTCCATTGTATACAAATATATTTTAGGAATCCCATTTCCTACAAATTGCAGTTGGTTCTTAGACTCTTTCAGCATCTCTTCCCTGCCTGTCTTCCTCTCTTTGCCTGGTTTGAGCTTTTGTTTAATTTAACTTTTATAGGCTGATTGTAACATTGTTTAAACAATTTTCCATAGCAATGTGCTAGTGTTAGTTGGGTGTGCAATGGAGAAGTGTTTTTTAATTTTATGACTTTTCTAATGGAGATATGGGATTTGGTGGAAAGGTATTGGAAACATTGTTCAAATACATATTAATTTAATTGCAATGGATGTCAAATACTGTAGACTGTGTAAAAAAAAAATTCAGAAGCTCTGCCGCTGTGGGGAGAGTAAAGACCGTTACTAGCCTACAATCAGTCATCCCAAAATGTGCTTTCAAAGGGCTTATAGGCCAATTTAGCAGGCTAGAAGGAAAATTACAATAGTATTATCTGACACATTAATTTGGCCATGATAAAAAGCTGACCCGATTTACAACTATTTCCCCTCTTGTCAGACATATTTTGGACTAGATCTGGTTGATCTCAGACTCCAGTCAGATCGGGAATTGATTTCCACACAAAAAAATACTGGGTCGTTGGTTGTCTGATGGAAATTTCCTGGATACAATGTGGCTCTGATATTTCAATGTGAGAACATATCTAAAGGGTTTAAATGGTGCCTAACTAGTATAACAAAGATTACAGTTTTGATAAGTAGAGTGGAAAAAGGCTGAGCTAACCAAGCATATCCACAAAAAACATGCTACACAGTAATGTCAACCACAAACAGCTACTGGTTAAAGTTGAATTCAACTGTGAAGGTTTGTGATGTATTTTGGCTTCACATAATGCATGAAACTCACCTGGATCAGCAAGTCCTGTTGTTTCCAGGAGAATATAGTCAAACTTTCCTTTCTTCTGCATAAGGTTTTCTATGGCTATCAGGCCATTGTCTCTAAGAGAGGTAATGATTGGTTAGATTAGGAACGATTAGAAAATCAAGAGGTCTGATGTATAAACAGAATTCAAATGGAATGGAGCGGAAGGGGATTAGCTCTCCAAATATTTCTTATTGTTTCAATCTTACTTGACAGAGCAGCAGAGACAGCCATTCCTGAGCTCCAGCCATTCCTCATACAGCTCTCCTGCTTGGCTCACAGCGAGAGACTTCTCCAGAGCGCTACCTAAAGGACAAATGAGGGACAACAATACTTATCAGAGTAGGAAACATTATGTATTCTAACAAACAAACAGAAACCACAATAAATGCACAGTGAAAAACTAAAACACAAGGAAAGGATTCACTACTATTAAGGTCATTGCAGCTGATTATTGCAGCTATTTATGCAAAAATCTGTTCAAACTCAACTTTAATCCTCTAGCCTAATTTTGATCACATGAACACAGTATTGTAGGTCAACTTCATGCACCAGTAAACCAGTCTTCCCCATGATCGATGCTGCCCCAAGGTATATTAACACACCATGTGCGACTAACAACAGATTTCTATATTACTTCCTGGCTTGGGATGGTGTTCATCTTAAATGCAGAGGGCAAGACATAATCCACCAGTTTCCTCAAACAGCTCTCTGCTGCCCCCTAGAGCACTTGACCCTGCGGTACAACTATCAAACAAATTGAATAACTGAACACAGTTTTGGTAAAATATAAACCATAAAAATAAACATACCTTCTCCAAATTCATTGAGTATGACAGCAATTCTCTTATTGTGTTGCTCAGTTAAAATGTAATTCAACAGGGTTGTCTTCCCAGCACCTGAATGGGTTAGAAATTGGTTATTTGGGGCTTAAGAAATTAGAATTACATTCAAACCGTACAGCAATTACTTTATCTACTTTAATTGTAATTAATTTAATGCTCATTGGTCAATCACCACTCACCAACCCTAACCACAAGGTGACTCAGGTTGGGCAGGCTTTTGTTCCAACCCAGCAAAACACAAATCTGATTCAGAATGTTTGAGCTTGCCAACCAGGTGTTTTAGTGCATGGCTTGATGGCGTCACACATTTGCGGACCTCACAGCAGATTTGATAGGGGAGGGCACTAGACTGAACAGCCAAATCATACCGAGGTAGCCTGTGATGATGGTAACGGGGATCTGCGTTCCGTGTGAGAGAGGCTTTCCTGCAATCGGGACCAATTCTGGGCAGTCATCCTCCTCGTCCATTAAGACCTCATCCATGACTATTGTGTGTGCAAATAGGACAATCTGTAAACAGGTATAGTATGAACAGTGTTACATTGTTACCTAGCATTTAACTAATTAGCAATTACAGGTTCTAATTAGCAATTACAGGTTCAAGTTAGCACCAACAGGCTTTGGGTAAATCTGACATATTCTTCAGACTGCTAGCTTACAGTACTGCTTGTTTACACAGATTCAGTGGTGCTGTAGTTAGCTAGCTGGTTGACTTGCTGCTGCAGGTAGTCAGTCCTTGGGCCAAATGTTCGTTCACTTCGCAGTGGCAAAGATTTTATGTATTAAATTGTTCCCCACAAGCTGCTGATCAGATTACGATGACACCCTTTGAAAATAAGTCATACATATTTGTTTTTGGGAAATGTGTCACGCCGAGAAGTCCAAGAGATCCAAATCTGGTAGCATATTTCAAATGTTGCCACCTGTAGAATTCTTAATTGTACAGAACAACTGAGAATGCTAAAATTAAAGGTGTGCTGTGCTCTGTAATGATTTAATTAAGCCCTACCGTGCTACTCAGCACACAACATTATGCTCATCATGTCTTAACAGGATCAGACGGTGAGAGGTAAGAGACCCAGGAGAAACCAGCCTGTTATGGACCTGAGGTGAACTGGACAATGTCAACATTTCAGGGAACTAAAAGCCCTATCATTTTATAGGTAAACTGTAAAGGGGCTACACTACAGAAGATTCCCCATTGATTCTATTCTTGGGTAAATGTAATGTATGGGCTACATGCCTTACAAAATAGTCAATAAAAATAACTACACATTACTATCTGGTACAGAATTTAAATGTAGACCTTTTCAGAAGTACATATTGGTAATAGCAGGAACTCCCTACAAAGTACCATATTGTTGTGAGTAACAAACAAGCACTTCATGCCTCATTGGACCGGAAAGTGGTGAAAGAGAAAGCTTTTGGATTCGAACCCATGCACCAGCTGTAGTATAGTGTAGCCTACAATCGTATAGTGTAGTTTATTTTATAAGCTGCTAGAACGAGGCCACCAACAAACCTATTTCAACGTCAGAACGTTTGCGGAACTGGCTAGTAATGATGTGGGGCTTTTAACTGAACTTAAGGATGAAAACTAATTTGTAACCAAATTCTGGTTAATCGAAAGAATAACTCACAGACATGGACCTAAAATAATGAACATACGCCAGCACCCAGAGTGGCCAGATGGATGACTATTCTGATCAACTGATTAATTCATGGATCTAATGGAGAATCTAGACCTATTAGCATAGCAACAGCTAGGTAGAAATATGCTTTAACTTAAGCCGAACAACAAGACATGTTGCTACGGTACATAACACCGTTACGTGCTATCCATACAGCGATCTGAAGTGGAGCTATGGTGCGCTTACAATTGTCCGTTTAATATGTAACTACCAGTCTAAAGCTAATGAAGGTAATTTATTATATTTACCTGGTTTTAGAGTAATTCATAGAGGGACAACTATATCCATGCTAACGTTACTCTCAGGCGAGCCTTTTAATTTTGTTTAAGCTCCGTACAACTATGTATATAATCCGTGGGAGAAAATGTATAACTAGTTAAATAGTTCCGAATTTTGGTTCCGTATTACCGCCCTACCTATCTGAGACAAAGATATTCGTAAAATATTGATCAAAGGATGTACATGGTAATTTAAGGAAAATAAATTCCTCCAATCAATACAACGAATGAACTACAAATGTGCCGTGGATCGTCATCTACGTTCTACTTATGTCAAGTTAACACAAAGTGATTGTTTGACGGTAGAGGGCGCTTGCACCTAGCTATTCAATCACTTACCGGGCTAACAGTAAAGTGCAGTATGTCAATGATGTTTATAAATCAGGGGGTTCGAATCCTGAATGCTGACTGGCCGAAAGCTGTGGTATATGAGACCCTAGGAGACCATACATCACAAACTTTTCTTTTTTTTTTCTTAGCCTTGGTATATTGGCCACATTGTGGATCATATCGTGGGGGTGTGGTGCAATAAGCCACGATATGATCCACAATATGGCCAATATACCACGGCTAAGAGCTGCTCAGCGTGTTGCGCTACATATAATTACAGTTGTGTGTGAAGTGTATCTTCGACAGGGAAAATAACAGAAAGTAGCAAGTCAAAAGAAGAGTTAACACTGGACTCCTCAAAAACAATTATATGACAGTCTACCAACGCGAATTGCTTCAGTTTAGCATTCCAAGGGAGTCCACAGAAACTATATTTTTAGGAGTGCAGCACATTCCATTTTTTAAACAAAGCTAAAGTCCTATTTTTAAGTAATACCTTCTCTAGTCTACTCAAGCCGTCACACTTTTTACTGTAAGAGGCCAAATTAAGATTATAATATACCACTTTGATTAATATATACATCTATGTTTCTACAAAAAAGAATAATCAACAACCTGTTCGAGACCAAACAGTTTGAATAGCTAAAGGGGGATTTTTGCTGAAAGAGCAGTGGCCCAGATCAAAACCAATGTTGCGCCTGTGCAGGTCTATGTGCTCCAGATGCATCCCATTAGACCACTCTAGGTTAAAAAAAAATCCACAATTTGCTCTCACCTTAACCTGCACAATATGTAAGACCAGGCCAGTAATAATGATGCATTGCTAACCCCACATGTTGGGGCTGGTAAAAAATAAAACAAGGACACCTGTCCGGAAGTAGTAGGGTCATATAGATCCACTGTTCTCTTCAACACAGTTCTCAAAATAGGACCAACTCATTTGTAGCACAAACTATTTTACTTGTATCAGGCCTGCCTCATCTCAAGTGGAAATAATATGCTCTTCCAGGTTAATTACTGTGCACTCTACAGAGGGATGTCACATTTTGTTGGGCCATCAAGCCTCTTCTCAAAGTTATCAGATCACACTCAGATAGTTATAAAAGATAGTTATACATGCATAGTTATAAACGTAAAGACACGCTGTATGCAGGTGACATTTTCTTCTATGTAACTAACACTTAATCTAGTATGCCAGCTGTACTAAACGTTGTCAATCTATTTGGTATCTTTCTGGCTATAGAATCATTTGGAATAAGGGTGAACTAACACAGGAAACATTTCATGTTTTATGTAAAAAATACAAGCTTACATTATGATGTACATGCTGAAATAGTGCTTCAGTATTAGACATATTTGAAATAGACAAAGCTGTGCAACAACACACATGGGGGATCGGAACAGATCAAAGGTTTATGTCAATATGTGCATTCCAACACACCCCTCTCTCCTTTCCCTGTTTATTCCTCTCTCATTCATTCTCTATCAAACATAAACACACACACGCCAGACTGCTTAATAAGCAAACTTAAAGGGCTTACCTAGCAGCTAGAGTGTGCGTGTCTGATCCCCTCCCACTCCGTAGCCGGTGTATGGGATGGGGAAGGTTTCAAACGCGGAAGTTTCCACCCAGAACTCATGCACCGCGAAGATGAGGCTTGCGATGACATTTGTGCCAGCAGCGCCATAGAAAAAGTTACCATTCTGCAGGGAAACAGTAAAGGAATAGGGGCTAAACTACACATGGCGTCTCTCGCGAGCGCGGAGCGACGTGCGTTCGCTCTAAAGATCAACAGGTAATGTTTGTCTCTCATACACCTTAATATCGTTTGCATCACGTTTGGTTTAAGTAAACTCCAGGCTACTGATTTACGCTGGGTTGTATGCCAAAGAAAGACGATTGGATTCCTAAACAGGCAGCTACATGTTGTGATTGAATATTAGTACTGTAGGCTAGGCTACTCATGGGTAAGTTTCATTTCTTTCAGTTAAACACACAAGTATTTGCTTGGATGGTTATATTAATCATAATGATTCTCTATGAGTAAGGGTATTGTAAAGGATATTGGTCATTGGTCACTTAAAACCCTATCAAACATTTTGTTCTGCTATCTTTAATATAGAAGACTAAAACTAAAAGTTTATATTCCAGCTGTGTTACACTGTTTTCATATTTCTCTCCCTAAAGTTCAGAAAAGAAAAAAAAACATTTCCTGTCAACTTACTTCCCAATGACCTCATTGGACTGATGCAAACATTTTGTCGGCTGCATTTCCTTCAAATTTGATTGTTTTTATGTCTTTTGTTTTCGATTTGATCGTTTCCCCTCTGCGTGGTGTGTATGAAGCTCATCAACCAGCGCAGTTGATGGAGATGCTACAGAAGAGAGGGATGTAGTCATTGTTTCTGCTCTGACACATTGGCCAGGTGGGGAGGAAGTAGTCCATGTGATACCATTGTGTCATGGCTTAACGCGCTGGTATAACACGTCTCCCATGGCTATAGCCTACAGTGGTTTTAAGCTATACAAATGGTTAATTATTTTTATGAAAGCCCTTGTATTTTGAAAACTTTCCTCATCACTTTGTCACTGTCTTAACATATAGGCCTATGTATCCAAAACAGCAACCTGGGTTTATCCGTTTGTTTCCTGTTAATTTATGTCAAAATATAATCTGTGTCTTCAGTATGTTCATGAAACTGGCCAATTACTGCTTGTCAGTTTGACTGAAGTCTAGGTTGGGGCAGCGTCTTTTTTTAATAAGGTTTCGATTAGTTACTAAAAGGCAGAGCATCCTCACTTGCTGCTTGAGTCAACTGCTGAGCCAGCTAATGGACCGTCTCTGTATAGCATATACTGTCCACGTGGGGTTTTGTTGCTGACTGTAGGGACTGGTAACCCACTTGTGAGAGTTTAGGATTGTGTGTGTGTGTGTGTGTGTGTGTGTGAGTGAGAGAGAGAGAGAGAGAGAGCGAGAGAGAACGGTGGTTATGCTTTACATTTAATAACAGTTATTAGACAACTTATCAATGTGGACTATGATATTGTTGAGAAAGTATTATGATGTTATTTTTGTGCTAGTTTGCTTTATCTGTATTGAAATGCATATGGCGAGCAATACAGTATGTTAGCAAAATTGAAACACTATAAAATCAACGTTTCGCCGTATTGATTGCATAGGCAGGCGGTCCAGTCAAGCCATTTGGCCCTTCACGGCCTGCCCAGTACTCTCAAACATCCTGCCGGTTAGACATGCTTGCGCAGAGCAGTAGATTCCTCTTCCTCTATTAAGATTGGGTGAGTAGGAAATCCTTCTTTTTGACACAGCTGCATTTGTTTCTCTTCTCTTTTCACCCAATGACAGTTTTAAAACAGGAAGTACTTGTTTCTTGGCCAAGATAGTGGGGGAATTGAAGAGAAGTGCGAATATCTGCTCTCTAGAAGGAATGTCCTGACTTTTAATGACTCAGTTAACAGATCATCTCATGAACACCGTTTGCAGTTCTACACTAGATGTTGTCAGTTTAAGCACCGCAAACGAGCATCACACTTTGAAGATGTTGGTTGCCGGTGGTGTGGACAGCAGACTGGGACTGATTGAGGGCCCTCCTAAATGCATGGTCTGGAATCTCTATGCAACAAATGTCATCCACCCTGCTCACTTTGGGCAACACAGGAAAAGAATCCTGCCAGATCTCTGATGTTCTTGAGTGTCTGCCTCTTCCCTCTGCCCAGCCCTCCTGGACAGGAAGTTGAGTTCTGATGCTACCGATAGTACTGACTGAGACATATTTTAGTCTGTGCCTGGAGGCTCCTGTATTGGCACAGGATGGAAGATTTACTTCTGTGTTTTACCCAATAAGCTAAGACTTTCTTTTTTTTTCTTTATTAGATGGTTAAGTCATGTGGGTCAAGTGAAAGCAGGCAGACCTGGTCTCGCCTCGGGCCCAACACCGGACACTGGTCGTTCTAGCTGGTATTTACATATCAAAGGCCAAATGGGAACTGGAATATATTGCAAAGCAGTTGTTTTGTTTGTGCAGATGTTATTGAATCTGTCCAAGAGTCCTTATTTTCTGCCCTAGCAATGGAAACCCCATTACTCTAGTGTAGCACAAGGGTGTATGCACGTTTATTACACTGTTGTTACAGTCAGAAAGCAGAATTTGTGGCTCAGTAATGGAATGCGGACTATTGACACCGATTAGTTCAAGTGAAAAGGAGAAGTCCAGTAGGTGAAGCAACTTTAGACTGTCGAGACACAATGGATCCCCCACCTCCTACATAGTGACTCAGTGGTAATAATGGGCCCTTGGCTAAATTACTGGTTTATCTATCTGATGGCTCTGAGCCTTGACAAAGCTGCATAGCTGGGAGTTTTATAAAACCGAATGAGGCAACAGAACCATCCGGAAATGCCCAGAGGAACACAAGGCCACTACATGCAAAGTGCTGGCATGACAGATAGTGTGCAGCCCGACATGGTCAGAAGACTGAGCACTGTCCTGTTAGCTGCCACAGTCATACAGGGTGTTACATGCTGTATTAAAATGGCAGAACTAATTTGGGACGGTAGTTTAGTTTTTCATGCCACCCGGCATTGGGTCATGTGACTGGGGCGATGCCCACCAGAATATTAATACACACACAAAATCAGGATCACGCATGCGCACAAACATTTCACACACAACGTCCCCCAATACAATACTTCCCATAGAATGGTTATGCAAAATCAAGAGTATGTTTAAAAAGAGCACTGTAAAACATATGTAGGCTACTCTACCTATCACACCACATGCACATGTACACACACACGCACACACACACATACACACACTTACTTGGCTATCTAAATGGGGACAGTTGATTTCCATTGAATTACCTTCACTAATCCTAACCATAACTCTAACCTTAAACCTAACCTTAACCTCGGTAAGCTAACATTTATGCCTAATTTAAACCTAACTTGGCCCTAATGAATAACCCTAACCGTATATGCATTGCCCTATTTCTAATCGGTACCCCAATTGTAACTTTTGCCCTAAACCTAACATTTACACAAAACGTGGCCTCTTTCAAATTGACAACAGTAAAATAGTCTCCATTAGTCAAATTGTTGTAGTTTAACCAAAGTTTAGAGACACTGTTGTCCTTGTTATATAGTTAAGTAAGAAACACACACACAAACATAACAGCATGATAAAGCTGACATCAGCATAAACCTATTGAGTACGACAGAGGCCCCAAACTTCCTGAAGAAACAATGTAAGTGACCGGTCAAATTCAGTCAGACAGAACAGTTATCCCAGCATCCAGCTACTTTAATCCCCACTCATTATAGTAGTAGAAACAATAAGCAATTTACACAGATTTTTGAAAGAAGCGGTGGAAATATATTCACCCTCTTTCAAATGAATAGACAGAGTATATATATTTCAAATGAATATAAATACATCTTCTGTATTTCATGTCTTGAGGATATACAGTGTTTTGTTGAAGTACAACAAATGTCTATTTTGGGTTCTGATCGGGTCAGTTGAACTGGGGCATTTACAACATGGGGCGTTTACAACGTCCATTCTGCAAGAGACAATATACTACACATCATTAAATACAAAGTAAATAAAATTGAAGCTGCTGCAGATTGTATGTCTGTCTAAGCCCTTTCCAGTTGTCTCACCATGAATCATTTAGCAATTGGATTTCTAGTCCCCTGATTGACCATGTTTAATCTATTTCTTCTGAGCAATACAACCAACGTGCTTGTTCGTGCCTGCCTAAGCCTTTTAAATATGTCCACTGTTAGTTTGTAGCTACAAACAGTCAGACCTTACAGATGGTTTTGTGACATTTATGTCCCTGTTAATTCAGAAACACACACACAAACAATATGGCATGACTAAGCTGACATCAGCATAAACCTATTGACTTTGACAGGGACCCCAAACCTCTTGAAGTAAGAATATATGTGACTGGTGGTTTTGCTTACAGATGGTTTTGTGGGAACATCTCTGTTGGAATACGACATGGAATACTAGCAACGGTCATGAAGCTCATAAAGCGACAGAACCAACACTGTTGTGATCCTGAGGACCTTCTTGTGCACTTCCTCTTGGGTGTGGCGATCTTTCACAACACTGATGTTATTGAATAGGCAATAATGTTACATGGGCGAGTAGAGGGGTGTCTGCTGCAGCCACTTCTTGACATTACTTACCCCAACACATTATTATGTTCAAAATGACGTCACCTCATGTCTGAGGGGCCTGGCTGTTGTCATTAGAGGATTTAAGACACTTTGTGGATGTGTGTGTTCTCTTAAAATGACGAGACTTTCAGTTTTCTGCTGACAAGAGGAATTGCCGCTAACTCAGCAACAACAGTATTTAAAATGTTGAGCAGCTAGCCTGACACCTCATTATACCACAACGTCTTATTAAAGCTGCAGATGAGACGACCAGAAACACCCTGTTTCTGGAAGTGAGTAGATGTTTCGCAACAGCGAGAGTGTAACTATGCAACTGACTCCTCCCAACTTTGATGGATGTCATCTCCATGACAGTCAACGGTTACAGTCAGATATATCGTCTGAATCGTGCTTATCAGAAACCAAATCAAAAGCCACTCCATGTGTGTTTCCTCTTCATGCCACAGCTTCTCAGTGGGCAGGATCGGAGGGGTTTCAACCAAGTGTGTCAAAAATCTTCTTATCTGTTGAGAAAAAAAACGATTGCTGCTGAGTTGCATATTTCTTTAGAGAAATAAAATCCGAAATATAATGCATTTGGAACAAGTGTGTGTATGTGTGTATGTGTGTGTGTGTGTGTGTGTGTGTGTGTCTAGCTAGCTACTGCCTATTAAGACTTATCAGCCTGCTTCCTGCAGAGTGTAACCATGTGAGAGTTGTATTGAGAGATGGAGGAGCCATGTGTGGACAGAACGTGGCAGGCCGCAGCTTGATGCAGGCCAGGGGATGGGTATGAAGGCCGGGGGATGGGTATGAAGGCCAGGGGATGGGTATGAAGGCCGGGGGATGGGTATGAAGGCCGGGGGATGGGTATGAAGGCAGGGGGTTGGGTATGAAGGCAGGGGGTTGGGTATGAAGGCCGGGGGATGGGTATGAAGGCCGGGGGATGGGTATGAAGGCCGGGGGATGGGTATGAAGGCCGGGGGATGGGTATGAAGGCCGGGGGATGGGTATGAAGGCCGGGGGATGGGTATGAAGGCCGGGGGATGGGTATGAAGGCCGGGGGATGAGTATGAAGGCAGGGGGATGGGTATGAAGGCCTGGGGATGGGTATGAAGGCCTGGGGATGGGTATGAAGGCAGGGGGATGAGTATGAAGGCAGGGGGATGGGTATGAAGGCCTGGGGATGGGTATGAAGGCAGGGGGATGAGTATGAAGGCCGGGGGATGGGTATGAAGGCCGGGGGATGGGTATGAAGGCCGGGGGATGGGTATGAAGGCAGGGGGATGGGTATGAAGGCCGGGGGATGGGTATGAAGGTCAGGGGATGGGTCGTACAAGTCTGTCTCTGATCACTGAAATATTCAATGTTTTTATTGACAACTGACTTCATGGCCTTGAGTGTAGTGCAATACATGCCCACCTCAGAAAGCACACTGTCCTTGAATCAGAAGACATAAATGTGTTTTTATTTTCCAATTCCACTTCTAAATTGTAGGTTTTAACCTCTAAAGCAATTGTATAGAAGTACAGTAGAAGATATGCACATATGATGAGTTGATCTAGAGGCTGAGGAGGCATGCAATCATGGCTTTTTGTAAGGGCTTGTTTAGATTCCAGACCTAACCCCATTGCTTTAACATCCTGGTCAGGCTCTTATTCCTTAGACACACATGAAGGTGTGGAGACTACCTGCGGCATTCCTGCCATGGCCTTTGGGCTCTTGTTATGTAACCCTCTAGGCAAACTGTCAGAAGGGGCGTGATGTCATCAGTGTGTTATGACACACCTTCACGCGTAGGTCATCCAAATAACCGTTTTGGAATTAGGATGACTTATGCATTTAACAGCTGCTCTCTGTTATTCTCAGTCTTTCTCTTTTTGCTATTCTTTCTCTCACTCTCTCTCACAGATACACACACACACACACACACACACACACTGCCGAGTCTCATTCCATGTGGTCACTGAGCCTGTTAGCAATAGCTGCAGCCGCAGTCAGCGTCATGGCTCTGAAGGTCAGGACCTGGGCGAGTCAGGCAGTTTGGATGACAGCAGCATGCAAATGAACACAGAACAAAGTCCAACCACTGTGTGGTAAAGAAATAGCCCTACCTAATTTGGTCCAAATTCAAACTTATTCTACAAAAGGAATGTTGTCTAAATGTTATGTGTGGGTAGCCATAAACTGTGCTAGCAGCTGAACTGAAATGGAACTGCTGGCTACTGTCAGTGTCTGTTGGTTAGCATCACATGGTTGTTTGGGGAAGGCTTTGAGGTGATCAGTGGCAGAACAGTGAACTAAATGATGTCCGCGGAGAGGTAATGAACAGGCAGCACCAATAGTGGCACATGAGCTGAATTGAGCCTAAGGATGAGATACCCCCAGGGTTTTAACTTTATTTTTTTTTACTGAACAAACAGCACAAAATTGTGGTTAAACAATGATTATGTTATCTCATCTCCTCATCTCATCTTCATCTGCTTATCCATATCGGGTTGCGGGGGCAGCAGCCCCAGCAGGGGACCCCAAACTTCCCTTTCCTGAGCCACATTTGCCAGGATCCTGAGGCGTTCCCAGGCCAGTGTCGAAATATAATCTCTCCACCTAGTCCTGGGCCTACCCCAAGGTCTCCTCCCAGTTGGACGTGCCTGGAACACCTCCCTAGGGAGACATCCTGGGGACATCCTTACCAGATGCCCGAACCACCTCAACTGGCTCCTTTTGATGCAAAGGAGCAGCGGCTCTACTCTGAGTTCCTCACGGATGGCTGAGCTTCTCACCCTATCCCTAAGGGAGAAGTCAGCCACCCTTCTGAGAAAACCCATTCCCTACCTGGAGAAGGCACTCCATCAGTTTCCTGCTGAGAACCATGGCCCCAGATTTAGAGGTGCTAATCCTCATCCCAACCGCTTCGCACTCAGCTGCGGTCCAGTGAGTGCTGAAGGTCACAGACCATTGATGCCATCAGGACCACATCATCCGCAAAAAGCAGCAATGAAATCCCCAGGACACCGAACTGCAACCCCACCCCGACTACGCCTCGATATCCTGTCCATAAAAGTTACAAACAGGATTGGTGACAAAGCGCAGCCCTGGCGGAGGCCACCTCCCACCTGGAACGAGTCCGACTTACTACCGAGAACCCGAACACAGCTCTCACTTTGGACGTACAGGGATTGGATAGCCCTCAGAAGGGACCTCCTCACCCCATACTCCTCCCACAGTATCTCCCGGGGGACCCGGTCATACGCCTTCTCCAGATCCACAAAACACATGTAGACTGGATGGGCATATTCCCAGGCCCCCTCCAGGATCCTTGCAAGAGTAAAGAGCTGGTCGGTTGTTCCGCGACCAGGACAGAATCCGGTGTCTACCAGGGTGTTCGAGGGTTACTGCCCCTTGATGCACCTAAGACCTTTAGACCACAGCTCCCCGCCGCAGCTTTGGCAATGGAGATTTTGAACATCGACCACTCAGGTTCAATGCCCCCAACCTCCACAGGGATGCCAGAAAAGCTCAGCCGGAGGTGTGAGTTGAAGATCTTTCGGACGGGGGCCTCCTCCAGACGTTCCCAGTTCACCCGCACTACCCGTTTGGGTTTTCCCGGTCTGTCCAGAGTCTTCCCCCACCCCCTGACCCAACTCACCACCAGATGGTGATCGGTTGACAGCTCCGCCCCTCTCTTTACCCGAGTGTCCAAAACATGCGGTCTCAGATCCGATGACACGATCACAAAATCAATCATCGACCTTTGGCCTAGGGTGCTCTGGTACCACGTACACGTATGACTATCTTTATGTTCGAACATGGTGTTTGTTATAGATAATCCATGACTAGCACAGAACTCTAACAACAAACGACTACTCAAGTTCAGATCAGGGAGGCCGTTCCTCCCTATCACGCCTCTCCAGGTGTCTCCATCATTGCCCACGTGTGCGTTGAAGTCCCCCAGCAGAATTATGGAGTCCCCTACTGGAGCCCCATACAGGACTCCATTCAGGGTCTCCAAGAAGGCCAAAAACTCCGAACTGCTGTTGGGGGCATATGCACAAACAACAGTCAGAGATCCCCCCCCCCACAACCCGTAGGCGCAGGGAGGCGACCCTCTCATCCACTGGGGTAAACTCTAACATAGCGGCACTCAGCCGGGGGAACACACAAACCTTTCCACCACGATAAGGTGATGGTTCCTGGAGAGGATGAATATGTTATTTAAAAAAAATATATACACTCACCTAAAGGATTATCAGGAACACCATACTAATACTGTGTTTGACCCCCTGTCGCCTTCAGAACTGCCTTAATTCTACGTGGCATTGATTCAACAAGGTGCTGAATGCATTCTTTAGGAATGTTGGCCCATATTGAAAGGATAGCATCTTGCAGTTGATGGAGATTTGTGGGATGCACATCCAGGGCACGAAGCTCCCATTCCACCACATCCCAAAGATGCTCTATTGGGTTGAGATCTGGTGACTGTGGGGGCCATTTCAGTACAGTGAACTCATTGTTCAAGAAACCAATTTGAAATGATTCGAGCTTTGTGACATGGTGCATTATCCTGCTGGAAGTAGCCATCAGAGGATGGGTACATGGTGGTCATAAAGGGATGGACATGGTCAGAAACAATGCTCAGGTGGGCCGTGGCATTTAAACGATGCCCAATTGGCACTAAGGGGCCTAAAGTGTGCCAAGAAAACATCCCCCACACCATTATACCACCACCACCAGCCTGCACAGTGGTAACAAGGCATGATGGATCCATGTTCTCATTCTGTTTACGCCAAATTCTGACCATCTGAATGTCTCAACAGAAATCGAGACTCATCAGACCAGGCAACATTCTTCCAGTCTTCAACTGTCCAATTTTGGTGAGCTGGTGCAAATTGTAGCCTCGTTTTCTTATTTGTAGTGGAGATGAGTGGTACCCGGTGGGGTCTTCTGCTGTTGTAGCCCATCCGCCTCAAGGTTGTGCGTGTTGTGGCTTCACAAATGCTTTGCTGCATACCTCGGTTGTAAAGAGTGGTTATTTCAGTCAAAGTTGCTCTTCTATCAGCTTGAATCAGTCGGCCCATTCTCCTCTGACCTCTAGCATCAACAAGGCATTTTCACCCACAGGACTGCTGCATACTGGATGTTCTTCCCTTTTCACACCATTCTTTGTGAACCCTAGAAATGGTTGTGCGTGTAAATCCCAGTAACTGAGCAGATTGTGAAACACTCAGACCGGCCCGACTGGCACCAACAACCATGCCACGCTCAAAATGGCTTAAATCACCTTTCTTTCCCATTCTGCCATTCAGTTTGGAGTTAAGGAGATTGTCTTGACCAGGACCACACCCCTAAATGAATTGAAGCAACTGCCATGTGATTGGTTGATTAGATAATTGCATTAATGAGAAATTGAACAGGTGTTCCTAATAATCCTTTAGGTGAGTGTATATATTGTTATGCAGCACCTGTGAAACTACTGGACTGATGGAACAACATTCTTCCAAATAGATATACCCTCGTTTAGTGTTTTGATGATGGTAGTGGAGAGGGCTGTCTTGCATTTCAGTCCAAAATCTCCTGTAGGTGTTCAATTGGACTGAGATCTGGTGACTGTGAAGGCCATTGCCTATGATTCCCATCATTTTCCTACTCATCAGATCGTTCAGTGACCCTTACTACCCTAAGAATTGGGGCATTGTGATGCTGGAATAGGCCTAATAATAAACCCTCTTTCAAAGTCACTCAAAGATGCTTCCCTCTTGGCATCTTCATCCAGAATCGAGGACTACTGGGCCCGTTCACCCATTTCTATTCATGCCACAGAGCATGACAGGATGCTAATTGTTTATATTGTATCATGCAGTACACCTGTATGGAAGCATCTGCATTTCTTACGATCCTCCACTCAGTCAGTTTTTGTTCATTAACTGGTAGTTTCAGATGCCTTCAACATCTCAGTGGGGTTTTGAAAAACATTAGTGTTTTTAATTTAGGCTTTTTGTTAGAGTTCGGTCTCAGAAATTCACAGTACTACCTGAATTGACTGGAATTAAAGTGGGATTTACCACAAATCCCTTGATTTCAAATGGTACTTGCTTTCAGATGGTGCTTTTCGTATAATTGCTTCTTTCTTGCCACACTTGTATACAGGTCAGTGTTACGCAGAGGTCTTGATATGGATGACTGTTGCACCATTACTCCAATCCCAGATACTGAACTCCTGTAGCTCCTTCAAAGTAATTGCTGGCCACTGTCACTTTTCTCACACATCTCCTTGTTCGTGTGCCGATTTTTGAGGTATAGCCTTTGTTTTTACTCATGTGGCATTGTCCAGCTTCCACTTCCTGATTAGTGATCCAACTGTGCTCACTTGGATATCCAAACATTTTGAATTTTTTTATTGTAACCTTTTCCTCATCCTGAGCATCAAACATTATTTACTATAATGTGCTCTTCACTACAACCCACATAAACATTAGAAGAACATCAGACAGGGCGCAAATTATTTTTCACAGCACTGTACACACCTCTGTTCATGCCGTCCATTCAACTGTCAGTAAGATTTTCTGCTTGATGTGATTCTTCAGAGGCACCATGTTTATCCCAGCCGTGTTGGCTTGGCAGGGTCTCACTGCTGCATACTACTCTTTTGTTTAGGGGAAAACAACTAGCTGGTCTTGTGGTCGTTGAGGACCAACCGGCACATTATTAACCACAAGTACAATGGTGTTATTGAATCTGCCGGCTGTCCCCCTCTCCTTCCTTACCCCTCTCCTTCCTTCCCTCTCTCATTCCCTCTCTCATTCCCCCTCCTTCCATCTCTCCTTCCATCTCTCCTTCCCCCTGTCCTTCCTTCCCACTCTCATTCCCCCTCCTTACATCTTTCCTTCCATTTGTCTTTCCAGCTCTCCTTCCCCCTCTCTTTCCATTTCTCCTTCCCCCTCTCCTTCCTTCTCCCTCTCCTTCCATCTCTCCTTCTCCCTCCCCTTCCCCCTTTTCTCCCCCCTCTGCTTCCTCTGCATCTTCCTCCACTCCTTCCTCCACTCCTTCCTCCTCTCCTTCCTTCTCTCCTTCCTTCTCTCCTTCCTCCTCTCCTTCCCCCTCTACTTCCCCCTCTCCTTCTCCCTCTACTTCTCCCTCTACTTCCCCCTCTCCTTCCTCCTCTCCTTCCTCCTCTCCTTCCCCCTCTCCTTCCCCCTCTCCTTCCTTCTCTCCTTCCTTCTCTCCTTCCCCCTCTCCTTCCTTCTCTCCTTCCCCCTCTCCTTCCTTTCTACTCTCCCTTTCCCCTCCTTCCTCCTCTCTAATTTGCAGTTGGAACAAATAAAGAATTTTTTTTTTATTTATTTGTGTTTATCATAAATCTCAGATTAAAATCAGGGATTCACTGCAGCAATGCGTTGTTGTTACTTGCTCTTTGGGGATGTAGGCTGGATATTTATATAAGCAGTTTTGACAATTACTTGCTTTATAATTAGTTTTGACAATCACTTGCAGTCTTTTATTTAATCATGTAATTTTAACAGCCCAAATTTGTCCTTAAATAAAAAAGTGAATTGCTTGATGGGCCGTGTTATGTTACTATTTTCAAGTTAATTCACTGACTTAGGGTATTTTTCATCAGATATGGTAGAAGCAGAAATTTTTATAATAAGAAAACAAGATGGCCACTGTTTTTCTTAAGGGTCCCGAGAGGAATAAAGCCATGCTTTGCCAGTCCCTGCCACAAAACATTTCAGAAATGCTGCTCTAACCCGTCTGTCTGATGGTAAGTGGATGACCAATGAGGGGCTGGGGTGTCTAGGGTCCTTGATAATGTTACAGGCCTTTGTCAAGCACCACTTTGGATATTTGTCCTGGATGGGTGGGAGCTTGGTCCCAGTGATGTATTTGACCATCTTAATTAGCCACTGTAAGGTCATGGGATCACATACGGAATAGTTCCCATACATATCAAGATCCAGCTGGTCAGGATGATCGCCATAGTACTGTAGTAGTATTTGTAGAGGACCCAGCGTGCCATGTCTGACATCTTTAGTACCTGACATGGTCCACTTTCACCAAGAGTGCCCAACAGCAGCTCTCCTCCCAACAGCAGCTCTCCTCCTTTGTCTGTGTAAACAGTGATGAACTTTAAACGGCTGAATCTCTTCACTGTGGCTGCGTTGATGTGGATTGGGGTGTGTTCCCTTCTCTGCTTTCTAGTCAACAATCCTCTCCTTTGTTTTCTGACACTGAGGGAGAGGTAGTTATCCTGGCACCACAATGCCAGTTTGCATTCCTCCCTGTAGGATGACTCATGGTTGTTGGATCAGGCCTGCATGCGTGGTGTTGTCTTCAGACCTGATGACGTTGCGTGACTGTGTCCAATCTTTCCCTCCAGTACCTTTATGGTCAACTGTGTTTGGCTGTGCCACTCTAAGAGTTTCTCCTCTGTCACGTTTCAGACATTCGTCTGCTGAGATTCGGAAGCACGTCTATAGCTCCCCTCAGGTACCCAAGCAACACAGTCGTCATGGCTCCAACGCATCTGCCTCCACGTTCTTCACCATGGTGAGTAACACTACTGCTGCTACTACTACTGCTACTACTACTGCTACTGCTGCTAATACTGCTACTGCTGCTACTACTACTGCGAATACTGCTACTACTACTGCAAATACTGCTACTACTACTACTACTACTACTACGACTGCTACTGTTAACACTAGTACTTCCACTACCAGTACTGGAAGTATTAGTAATACTAATTCTAGTTCTTCCATGAATAATACTAGTATTACTGCTTTTACTACTGCCACTATGGTTAAAGATATGTATTGAAAGTATTACCAAAATAATTATTTGAGCGTATTTCTAAAAAACAGATATTATACATGGAACATAACACATTATTTGTTTTTAACAAAAAGCAATGGATCTATCAGATATACAATGACTCGTGTGTGAAATGGGGATAGCAGTTGTCTCTTATTTAATGACAGGACATTAACTTCAGCATCTTATATCTGGACTAATGGTCTCCAACCATGTTCCTGAAGAGATACCCTTCTGTAGGTTTTCACTCCAACCCTTTTCATGGAGAGCAAATCTTTTTGTTTATATATTTATGGCAATCTGAGTTGTATGTGGAACAGTGCAATAGAAAGTGCTGAGAATGTTCCTTGTTAATGTCTTTCTTTTGAAATGTTTGATTGTCTGGGAGGTTTGCAGGACTTTAAGTAGCCGGAAAATGTTTCTGCTTTCAGCTTTATTTATGTGTTCACAGTGCTTGACATTAACGCTTGTACGGGAAAAGTAAAAAGGCTAAAGTTGGTTGCTCTAATTTCTGTCACGAGATCTGTGTGTGGCATGTCTTCCTGCAATTTTACCTATTTGCTTTCTCAAACATCGTATTCCGACAGCTCGTGATGGTTAACGTTATTCCTTCATCAAAAGATCTGTCTGAAGTATGAGTATGCAGTTTGCGATTTAGACAAAATCTGCCATAGCTGTTTTCAAATAATTTCTGTTGTTTGTTTAATAGCTGGGTTTTAATTTATTCAACAACAGCAGGGGCTACAAGACCGGGAAGAGGTCAATTGATAAAAAAAAATATTGAAAACCTGCGGAGGGGAATATTTTTACAATTAGAATTAATCCTTTGATTCTCAGTATCTGAAATTGTTTTGTTTTATGAGCATCGTGGTATTTCAATTTTAGAGTTTAAACTGCAACTGTTAGCAAAGTTGAATTGGATTCGAGCCGATGTAGTGATCTTCACAATTTTTCCAACAGGGCCACACAACATTAGTTTGCGGGCAGCCACAAGACAAAATAATGCACCCTTAATGCAATTGTGGACACATGAAGGGGCCCACAGACAGCCACCAGGGGCCATCTATGGCCCAGGGCCTAGCAATGAACAACACTGAGCTAATGAGTGACAGATACACTGCCCAACAGAGGCAAGCACAGTGACTCTGTTCCCATGGCAACCTTCTTTCCCTTAAAGTGGCAGCTGACATTTTCTGTCACATCTGATTAGTTAAGAGACTCAGTCACAAAAATGTTGCAATCTACCGCGTTGCTACTTCATGAGAATACATTAAATATTGAAGAATTATTACACAGCATATTTGTGCGTTATGTTTTTAATATGTCAATTATATTTTGGCTGGTAAGTCATCTGATTTATTTTGATCTAGCTACCTCCCACAGTGGTTTGTAGACCAAAAAGTTAGTTTGCTATACACCCTCTCTGCCACCTGTCCAGTATAATTGAAACCAGGTTTCATTCTTGAAGAGCACACTTCAAGACAGCGCCCATAGAAGGTGAGTATTGACCCATGAAGTTGCTTATGATGTCAAACCGCAGTCAGGTCGAGACCCTGGTGAGGGCGTTGACCACTCCAATTAGGTTCCCTGTAGTTTCTGTCATTTTGTAGTGTTGAGCAAACCCACGGTTTTATCAGCTGTCCTGGTGGCTGTTCTACAGGAAATGCTCAGTGTGGAGGTCCTGGTCTGGTGTGATTATTCGTGGTCTGGAGTTGTGAGGCCATTTGAACTTACTGACGAATTCTCTAAAACAATGTTGAGGCAACTTACGTAAGCGAAATGAACATTCAGTTCTTTGGCAACAGCTCTGGTGAACATTCCTGCAGTCATTCATAATCAGAATTTCATTATTGGTGGTAGAGTGGTTACATTTAGCTGGTGCTTTTTGGCCACTTGCTAGTCCCAGCTTCCTAACTCACTTATTTTCACAACATGAACAGAAGCAACTGCCCTAACAGCACCTAATGGAAATACCCTCTCGCTCGCTCACTCAGTCACTTATCTCTCACTCTGTCATACTCTTTCACTCATCTCTCTCTCACACAGTCATCTCTATCTGTCTCTGCTACTCATCTCTCTCCCTCTGTCTCTCTGTGTCTCTCTCTCTGTCTCTCTGTGTCTCTCTCTCTCTGTCTCTGTCTCTCTCTCTCTGTCTCTCTGTTTAATACTAAGTGCACTAATACCTCACTATATTTGACAGGCTTAAGGCGTCAGGGTTTACGGTAAGTCATATCTGTCTGTGGGTCTGACTGTCTCACTCTCAGACTCTTAGCTTCAGCCCTTTGATATTTCTATGTCGGCTGGTAGTCAGCAGACTAGGCCGGAGGCTGGAGAATTGGCCCCTCCCCTTGTTGTTCCTGTTAATCTCTAACCTGCTTGGGAAATGGGTCAGGGCTACTGAAGGGAGATGGGGACTGTCTTCCTACCTTCCAGCTTACACTGGCAAATCTGTAATATCTGTGGATTTGCGATGCAGGGGGGCGTTTTTTAATACAATAATCTGAATGTTGATATTAACCCATCGTGCCGAGCTGGAGGCTGACATGTGGGATGATAATGGTTATTTTTATGATTCATCTTTATTTTGGGGACTTTTAGTAATATGTATTTTTAGTAGTTAAAATGTTTTCCAAAGTGATGGGTGATGGTTATGTTGTGCTTCTCTGTATTTACCATTTCCTGTTAGAGTGTAGACTATGGCTGTTACAGTCATGGAATTTTGGATGATGTTATTGGTACTTAATACATTTTCCGAAAAATGACATGACTGCATGTTGCAGGGAGAGCGGCATCGGCAAAACCAAATGAAGACTGTTACAACACCTTGCTTATTTTAGCCATAGAGAACCATTGTTTGGTTTCCCCACGGAGTAATTAATATTCATCGCATTCTAGTCCACTTTAGGTAGGAAACAGACTCCACCGCTCAAATGTACAGTCTTCACTCAGCTGTTCCATCCACGTACGTTTCCGTGGCGGCCTTCATTCACAACCCTTGGTTGCGTGGTTATACAGTAGTTGAGACGGACTGTTGACTTCCTTATATCTGTGGTTGGGGAGCCTAATGGTGGTGGCCTTGTTGATGTCACTTCCTGTAGTCAAACAGCTTTGTCCCTAATTTGCTCCCAGTCACATCCCTTACCTACTTAGAGACCTTCAAAAACATTGACTAAACATTAGCAATATTATGGTTGCTCCACTCTGAAAGGTTAAGAGTAATTCCAGCATATTGTTCAACCCATCCAAAACATTCACATGCCATGCTGCATTGGGCTCGGTGCTAGGAGTCACTTTGGATTTAGGTCAGAGATTCTGTGCGAGTCTTGCAAGTCTTCTGAAAGCTTGTGGTTAACTCTTGTAGAGGAAGAGAGTTGTGTCAGAAAACGTTATCCGTCAGCCGACAGTCTGTAGCTCTTGTTTCCGGAATGCGCCATTTTGTCAACTTCCCTGTTGCATGTTGAGTATTTAGCAGGGTAAGTCAACTTCTAATTTAGCGGGCGTGTTTTTCTACTAACAGTCAGGTGAATTTAGTATTTAAAATGTGTGTGTTTAGAGAGATTTGTTGTGTTGTTAGACTGGGTATTTGGTGCAGCATGTGTGTAGTCATTTCCGTTTGGGAAAGTAGGGTCCAGCCAGTCATTCATTAGGTTGAAATGACACATTTAATTGAGTAGTACAGATGTTTCACTCTTTAGATTTTGCATCTTTAAAAAGCTTTTGGACAAAATACAAACGCCTCAAAGACAAAATACATTACATTTTATATTTGGATATCTGTCATTTTACATGGGAGCTCACTGTACAATATTATCACAACATTTTTAAGACTCTCTGCTGCAGTTGAACACAAGACGGAGACGTGAGAACATAAAATTGTGTCAGATATAGAAATACAAGTTCTGATAACGAATTGTCTCACAAATAAAAAATAAAGTTATTATGTTTAAACGACTAGTTTAGGAGTAGTAAAACTTAATTGTGCAATTACTATTATAATGTTGTACAAAAAATATGCAATATTCAAACAGTATATCCGGTATATAATAATACTGATTTTTGTTAATTTTCCCATCAATCTATTTGCTCGTATTATATAAATGCACAAAAGTCATTATAACATGTCTTGCAGCATACAGTCATTTTTATTGAACTGCATTCCATTCCTGCTACTTGGTATGAAAGTGTGGAAGTCCCACAGTCTGACTGCTGGTGTGGATCAAACCCATTAGCTGGCCCAGCTGAGAACATTGCTCTGTAGGAGCAAAAGGGTTAAAATTATGAGACCCCTGCAAATTGAACGCTTCTGTTCCTCACTCAAAACTTTCCTTTTCGACTTTTTTGGAAAGGAAATATAAAGGTGTATTGGTCTCTTAATTTTTTCCGGAGCTGTATATTATAGAAGTGCATATGTAGCCATGACTCCCCAAGTATTTAAACGTCTGGGGAATCCACTAAAATAAGTGAGGATTAGAGTGCTGTTCCAGATTCCCTCCTCATACTAAACCCATCACATACTATGAGGCCTGGAACCATCTGCAAAAAACACCATATTTTATTCTGAAGTCATCTTTGCTTTTTTGTTTTTATCAGTTTTTTTGTGTTTTTATGTCTCTATATGTGTTGCAAGTTCCTGTTTTCTGCCTAGCCTGGCCCTTGGGTGATTGAAAACACTGAGGATGACATGAACAACAGAGCGAAAGGAAGGAAGAAATGCTTTAAGCACTCTGCTGCATGCTGTTTCTCTACCTCTGTCTCTCTTACTCTCTTCTTCTCCCCCTCTTTCTCTCAATACCTTTTTCACTCAGTCTTTATCTAACCCTTTTCTCTCTCTCTCCCTGTCTCTCCCTTTCTCTGTCACAAGATAAAGTGCATTGTCAAAGTGTTCATTTAACCACAGCAATAAGCTAATAATAAATATAATAATATGGGACATTTTATTAATAACCAAAACGGTAGTAGTAAGCCTGTCTGAACATGACTGAAAAGCTACTTGGCATGTTCTAAAGAAACCAGATAAAAGCAAATATGTCTCCTGTTGTATGTTTGCACTCTGACTTAGAGCAGGAGGCCACATACCTGAAGGCCAGAACGTCACATTTTGGCTTTTCACCAAATATATATTAGATTCAGCCATAGATTTATAGATTCATATTCAATCCAAAAACTCGGAAAGGAAGCTCCGGTCTGTGTATTTACCTCGGTGTAATTGGTAGTGCAGATGTGCCTCGACCACTCTGTGATTACATAAGGAGCACTGTCTTCTGTGTGTAGCCAGATGGGCCTGTGATGACCGGCATCTGAGCCCAGGCTGTCAAATCCTACAGCCAAATAGCATTGAATCTCACTTTGGGATGTTATGATGTTTTCCAAATGGGTAACGCCTTTCATTTTGCTGCGCCAGATTGTCCTATTTGGGTTGATACAAAATTTTGAACTTACCCTCAGGACTATCTGGTGGAGGGGACTTTACAGGAAATATAATTTTTTTGGCATTTCAGGGCTTTGTGCTGGTAGGAGTGGGGGTTGGTTGTTTTTAGGAGGTTGTAAAATTGTGGCATGTTTTAGATATTTATTTGGAATTTCTCTCTCTTTCCTTCACTCTGTCTAAATTGTTCCCTGTCTATCTACGTTCAGTGCAAATGTATTCAAGCACCTGACTATTTCTCTCATATTACTGAATTACCAACGGGTCAAATTAGAATTTTTACTTAAGTCATGACACGTGGTATTTGTTTTATGTTGGAACATTTCTATGTATTTTTAGCCATCCATTCTTCCGTCAGTTTTAAACTGTCCTTGTATGTATCCTCACAACATGATGCTGCCACCTCCAGACTTTACTGTTGGGATGGTGTGTGTTGAGGCAAGGGCAGTGTTTGTTTTACGGCACAAATTCCCCTTTCAGTTTTTGCTAAAAAGTTCTATCTTGGTTTCATCTGACTACAAAATTGATTTCCCACCTCAAACCTGCATCAATCTTATGCTTTCTCCAGATCTTTTGAGATTGTACTTTTTAAACAACGCTTCTTTCTTGCCACCCTTTCTTGGCCAGTGTTATGCAGAGCTCTTCATGTGGTTGACTCGTGCACCGTTACTCCACTCCCAACCACTGAACTCTGTAGCTTCTTCAAAGTGATTGTTGTCTTCTCTGTGGCTTCTCTCACAAGTCTCCGTGTTTAAGTGCAACTTCAATTTACAATTTTTGTAAAAAATTTTTGTTACCTTATTAAGTACCCATTCCTATCTCAAGCAACAACCTGGTTAATTAGGATTTACTGTCTCTCTCAGGGACTGATCTACAGGCTTCTTTCCCTTGGGGTTTAAACCAGCAACAGTCCAGTCTTCAACTGTCCAATTTTGGTGAGCTCGTGCAAATTGTAGCCTCTTTTTTCTATTTGTAGTGGAGATGAGTGGTACCCGGTGGGGTCTTCTGCTGTTGTAGCCCCATCCTCCTCAAGGTTGTGCGTGTTGTGGCTTCACAAATGCTTTTCTGCATACCTCGGTTGTAACGAGTGGTTGTTTCAGTCAAAATTGCTCTTCTATCAGCTTGAATCCGTCGGCCCATTCTCCTCTGACCTCTAGCATCAACAAGGCATTTTCGCCCACAGGACTGCCACATACTGGATGTTTTTCCCTTTTCACACCATTCTATGTAAACCCTAGAAGTGGTTGTGCGTGAAAATCCCAGTAACTGAGCAGATTGTGAAATACTAACTGAGCAGATTGTGAAATACATACCAACAACCATGCCACGCTCAAAATTGCTTAAATCACCTTTCTTTCCCATTCTGCCATTCAGTTTGGAGTTCAGGAGATTGTCTTGACCAGGACCACACCCCTAAATGCATTGAAGCAACTGCCATGTGATTGGTTGATTAGATAATTGCATTAATGAGAAATTGAACAGGTGTTCCTAATAATCCTTTAGGTGAGTGTATATCATCTGCTCTTTGGTGTTCCTAAATATATTCCACGTTAAACCAATGTCACACTACATCCTCTGTATAAACACTGCATAAATAGTACATGTTGTACAGTACTCAGTTCTCTCTACCTCATCTGACACCTGGCTGTCACGCAAATGAGCCTTGTGGCAGAGATGTGTCTCAGGGAGCAGCATTCAAACGGATGGCGGCGCACAAGCTGACATTCTATTTTTGTCTTTTATCTTTTTTACATTTGAGCAAATTTGACATCACCCACCAAAGCTGCCACACGTTTGATCAGATGTGTGTTCACCAGCATAGGTTCAGCTCTTCAGCCCCTCCCCCAGGAACATGTGTGAAGATACACATCTGAAATTAATCTCTGAAGCAGCCCCTCATCTCATAGCATTACCTGTTGACATGAAGAGTGTTTATTTCTTTGACTCTTTTATCAACACCTTGGGTTGAACAAGACGGGTGATGTTGCCCAGTGTTTGTACGGCTAAATAGGATGTCATTTAAAGGGGCATATGTTTTTCTCTCTTGTTTGTAGATTAGTGATTATAGGCTGGCTTTTCATTTATTGCGCGGTCTAAGCCTCTCTGAAGTGCTCTTCTGGTTATCCTCCATTCTGGGCCATTGAGGTCTTCCCCTAAGTTGGCTTACAGTATCGTAATATATATATATTTTTAAATGTAGAACCATGAACTGTTGTTCTTAAGAGCCTATTGCAGATCTGAGTCCCAGTTCACTGATCCCTGTATAATAATGGAACTACTTGCCTTGCACCCACACAATTATCTCTCTGCTGATGTCATTGGATCAGAATTTCTTGTACCCTTGTATTACGATTTAGTTGCTCGTTTATGTGCGTGTCTGTTACAGCTTTCATGTCGGGAGTGGTTCCATTGAAGACCACAGCAAGAGAGCGTGACGACAACTTAGCATGAACTGTTTTTGTCTAATGATTCTTGTGCGATTTAACATAAAGACCCTTTTAAAACCAAAATCAATCATATGTCCTGGCATGATGGGTCAGGAAAGGCACCCAGTCATGGAGGCCAGTTGCCTGCATCTGATCCCAGGTTTAAATGTGACGTTCCTGGAATGTATGAGTTTTCCCTGTCATTCCTGAAAGGTCTGTGGGTTTTTAGAGTGGTGATCCAACTTGTCCACCTACTCCTCCCTGCTCTGTAGTATTTGGATGTGACTGATGGCTGTAGAAACCATACCCCCACCGCCTTCAGGGATGATTAAGCTTTCTGTTTTTCATTCTTTCTCACTTGATCTCACTCACTCACTCACTTTGCCCCCCACCCATGCTCCTAAGACAATGTGTTGTTAACCTCTTGGTATGCTTTAGGTCCGAGCATTCCTTTCATTCAAGCCAATGAAAAAATTGATGGAACAATCTGACTGTTAACCTCTATCAGTACCCCATTTTGATGCACTCCAGTGGGGAGATTAGAACTTTGAGATCACTGTCATGCTGTTGCAGTGTCATTTTTTAGTTTCAGTGTGTACTTCTGCAATAAGAAGTAAAAACTTTTCAGCTTTTCTCTCTTGCTCTCTCTCTCCTCCGTAGTCCCAGTCTCTCCTACCTATTCACAGTCTCACTCCTCCCTAGTTCTAGTCTCTTTCCATCCTAGTTCTAATCTTCACCCTAGTCCCACTCTGTCTCTCCACCTCTCCACCCTAGTCCCAGTCACTGTCTCTCCACCTTAGTCCCAGTCTCTCACCTCCTTAGTCCCAGTCTCTCTCCTCCTTAGTCCCAGTCTCTCACTCTCTCCACCCTAGTCCCAGTCTCTCTCCTCCTTAGTCCCAGACTCTCCCTCCTCCCTAGTCCCAGTCTCTCTCTCTCCTCCTTAGTCCCAGTCTCTCTCTCTCTCCACCCTAGTCCCAGTCTCTCTCCTCCTTAGTCCCAGACTCTCCCTCCTCCCTAGTCCCAGTCTCTCTCTCTCCTCCTTAGTCCCAGTCTCTCTCTCTCTCCACCCTAGTCCCAGTCTCTCTCCTCCTTAGTCCCAGACTCTCCCTCCTCCCTAGTCCCAGTCTCTCTCTCTCTCTCCTCCTTAGTCCCAGTCTCTCTCTCTCCTCACTCGTCCCAGTCTCTCTCTCTCTCCACCCTAGTCACAGTCTCTCTCTCCTCCCTAGTTCCAGTGTCTCTCTCCTCCCTAGTCCCAGTCTCTCTCTTCAAATCAGTTAACTACTGAACTAAAGTGAAGCCTATTTCAATTGTTGAATTGCATTCCTTTACAGATGTAGATAGATTTTCTTTAAAATATCTTGTAGCATCTTATATTGATTAAGGACCAGGTGATATTTTACATGTCCATCCTGGTCTGTAGGGTTTCTATGTTTCCTCATTTTTTTTCGTGCTGCTGTTACACAAACTTGCACTCAGCCTGTCGCGCTGATGCTGTGCTATCTGTCTCTCTCCAGGCCATGTCTATTGATGCTGTGCTGTCTGTCTCTCACTCTCTCCAGCCCCAGTCTATTGATGCTGTGCTGTCTGTCTCTCTCACTCTCTCCAGTCCCAGTCTATTGATGCTGTGCTGTCTGTTTCTCTCACTCTCTCCAGACCCAGTCTATTGATGCTGTGCGGTCTGTCTCTCACTCTCTCCAGTCCCAGTCTATTGATGCTGTGCTGTCTGTCTCTCACTCTCTCCAGCCCCAGTCTATTGATGCTGTGCGGTCTGTCTCTCACTCTCTCCAGCCCCAGTCTATTGATGCTGTGCTGTCTGTCTCTCTCCCTCTCCAGTCCCAGTCTATTGATGCTGTGCTGTCTGTCTCTCTCACTCTCTCCAGTCCCAGTCTATTGATGCTGTGCTGTCTGTCTCTCTCACTCTCTCCAGCCCCAGTCTATTGATGCTGTGCTGTCTGTCTCTCACTCTCTCCAGCCCCAGTCTATTGATGCTGTGCTGTCTGTCTCTCTCTCTCCAGCCCCAGACTTATGACGCCGTGGAGCCTTTGGATCTGGAGGAGTTTCTGATGTCGCAGCTACGGAGCGGAGACTCTGCCCTCATGCAGGAGTTTGGAGATTTCCCCAACGACAACCTGGCAGTGGAACTGGTTGAGAAGGAGTGTCGAACCGTGCGCCACTCCGTGCCCGAGGAGGGGTGGGTCGCACGATCACATGACCGTTACAGAATAAGCTGCAGAATATCTGTCAGCATAGAATTTGTTCCATTTGGTTGACGACCTTGACAGGCGGTGAAACATCCATATGTTCCGCAGTCTCAAAGTTGCCGAAGCTCTTCCTGAACATGCCCCAACACTGGCACACATCCCTGGGTCTTACCACCGTGGCGTAACACGTCATGGAGAAAGCATACCCCCGGTTTATCTTTCACCGCCAGAGGGTGTGAAATAGTGAAATAGTTCCCACTCATATCATAGCGCTTCAAGATTGTCTCTCACCTTGAGCATGATGGGACAAATGATGATGATGAGACAGGAATGCGGAATGATTTCAATGGCTCGGGCTGTGTGTTGTGTGTGTGTGCGTGCATGTGCGTGTGTGTGTGTGTGTGTGTGTACACAGAGTTGCGTGTGTGTGTGTTTAATGCGCTTGTCATTCCTCTGTCTTCCTTGTATCCCTGTAGAGCGGAGTTGGATTCCCACGTGAGGGACTGTGCTCAGAGTTACACCCAGCCCTGGTTGGTGGTCAGCAGAAGGTAAGATTTCTTTCATTGCCTACTAGACATGTTGTGGGGACGGTCTCTTTTCTAATCTGCAGACAACACAGAGGAATGCTGTAGAGAAACTACGCAGCTAAAAACAAGGATTATTTGTAAGGCAAAGGGTTTTTCCTAGAACATTTAACATCCTAAAAAGGATCTTCTAAATAGTAGGCAGCGTCACAGTCTAGCTTTCTGTCAGTCTATCTTTCTGTCAGTCTAGCTTTCTGTCAGTCTATCTTTCTGTCAGTCTAGCTTTCTGTCAGTCTATCTTTCTTTCAGTTTGTCAGTATATCTTTCTCACATTGTCAGTTCATTTCTTTGACAGGAAACAGGGATGTCTGAGAAACTGTGATAAGACCTTTATCCATCCTCAGACACACCACACCCTGATTTCTTATCACAGCCAAGGCCCTTGTCTCTGGCTGGTTCTCTCTCTCTCACACACACACACACACACACACACACACACACACACACACACACACATACACACAGACAGACAGAGAGAGTTCCCTAGTTAGGGTGTTAGTATGTGGCCATTGTTAAAGGATACAGCTCCAGAAAGTGACAATTATACCTTTTTCTCAATCCTTTCCAAAAAAGTTGAAAATAAATGTTTTGTGTGAGGAACAGAAGTGTTCAATTTGCAGTGGTCTCTTAATTTTAACCCTTCTGTTCCTCACTCAAAGCATTCCTTTACGACTTTTTTGAAAAGGAAAGAAAAAGGTGCAGTGGTCTTTTAATTGTTTCCGGAGCTGTATGTAACTGTGTTGTTTTAGTTTCTAATGATGCTGGTGTATCAATTACCATGTTTTTTGGACAGGTGCCAGGGAGATGGTTGGAATGCATATTCAGAGCGGTCAAATCTACACAAAACACTCCTGAAACAGACCTTTGAGTCTGATGTCCAGCCGGAGAAACAGGAGATATCAGTAAGCACAACACACAACACAAGTATAAAACGAATAAGGTATCATTAAGCCTATCATATTTGGGTTTGTAGAGAGCACATTGACACCATTGGCGGTGGTGTTGAAAGAAACAGGAAACATCCTTCAATCCAGCTTTCTTTCCCTGTGTAACCAGATGTGGAGGCGTTTCTTTTTCGGCCCTGCTGCAGCTGATTACACAGCAGGCAGAACTAAGCGAACATTATATCTTGTGTTCTGTCGCATAGAGATGACATACCAAATGTGACACCTGCAAACTAGAATTGTATCATGCTAGTTTTCCTGACATCAAACATGTAATGGTGAATAGAGAAAGATGGAGAGGCTTAGAGAAAGAGAGAGAAGGAGGGGTTGGGGAGAACCACACTGAACACAGAAGTGTTTGTCATTCCTATTTCCTCCCTCCACCCTGGCACCCTCCACCCACCCGTCTCTGCACACAACCGGGCATGAATATTCATTCAGTCACCAGGCCAGACCAGGATCCAGCTCTCTGACCTGCCAAGTCCCCAGGCAGCACTCAGCCAG
The DNA here is from genome assembly GCF_011004845.1 of Esox lucius. Classification (NCBI taxonomy): domain Eukaryota; kingdom Metazoa; phylum Chordata; class Actinopteri; order Esociformes; family Esocidae; genus Esox; species Esox lucius. The sequence continues at coordinate 12,119,774 of NC_047581.1, read as the reverse complement.
CTTCCAGCCGCAGTCACAACTCTCCCAGCTCCCAGTCTCAAGCTCAAAGTTCCAACCCCAGGAGTGCAACCCAGTACCAAGGTCAAGCCTCACTCTGTCCAACAGCCCCCGCCACCTCTGTCCAACAGCCCCACCACCTCTGTCCAACAGCCCCGCCACCTCTGTCCAACAGCCCCCATCTCGGTCCAACAGCCCCCGCCACTATCCAACAGATCCCTGCTGCGGCCTGAGCCAAGTTGAATGAACCCTAGCCAGTTTCCCCCAGCCTGGCCATGCTCTAATCACCCAAACCAAAGGCCCTTGTTCAGTCGTGGGTTCCCATTCGCTCCAGAAGAGAAGGGGGGAAGAGGAGATGAACGGGCCTATTGTCCCCCAGCCTTTCTAGGGGTCCCCTGCTCCAACACTGCAGTTCTCTGGGGGTCATTAGCAATCCTGTGGGCTTGCCAGGAACCCCGCTGCCCGGATTGGTGAGGCCCCGTTGGGGAAAGGGACATGTAGAGGCCGGTGGTGGGAGAGCTGAGGTTAGATGGAAGATGGAGGAATCTTTCCTCTCATGTTTTCAAGTCCCAAGTTCATGAATTGTTGAAATATATGAGTAATTCAAATCCAATATTGGTTTTTCTCCCAAATGAGGCAAATGTTCTGTCCGGGGCCTCCCCCAGGTAGGGCCATAGTGTCGCCGGACCTCCCCCCGTCTCAGTCCCAAGGTCTTACGCTGCTATACTATTGTGCTGGGGGATTGGGTCAGTTCTGCTTCCCCACTAAGTTCTCCTTCTCCACTATAAATCATTGTTGATATGAGGAATGCATTTTCTGAATTTTCCCAGTCTCCTCCTGTTTTTAACTTAAGGAGGGTATGAGGTCCTGGTCCACACCTGCGGAGTACCTTGTTTGGGGGGCCTGTTTTTATCCATCTGGTCATAGTTCTGACCTAGTCTACATTTAAATAGACTCTGGATTTATCCCACATGCATTTATTAATTATTCCAAATGGACTCTTAATATCTCACCCGGCACAGCCAGAAGAGGACTGGTCACCCCTCTGAGCCTGGGTCCTCTCTAGGTTTCTTCCTAAATTTCAGCCTTCTTAGGGAGTTATCTAGCCACTGAAATTCAACACTACTGTTTAAGGCCGGTTGTTACTGTAAAAGCACTTTGTGACAACTTCTGTTGTAAAAAGGGCTTTATAAGTTTGATTGATTGATTGATTGTTCTCCAAGATTAAAACAGAGGGTGGATGAAGGCCAGGGTGTTGTTGGGAGGAAGAAGGGGGTTGTTGGCGGTGTTGTTCTGGTTGGGTCTGAACCTGGCAAGACCAGTCCGGAAGCGCAGTGGGTGAGCGATTCCTCATGGTTGTAATATCCCCTGATTAGCACCATTCGCTCCGTGGTGGCAGGGTGCACCCTGGGCTCAGGATTACTGGGCTCTCCTGGAGGGGAAGCCGTTAGTCATGGATTCCATGAGCTTTTCTCTCGTCTCTGGATGTCTTCACATAAATAAGCCATGGTGACGTCCTATGGCCACGACACACCTCACACAAACTGCGCAACTGGGTCTCCTATTCGGTATGTTCCAAAATCTGAGCCACTATGTAGGACTGTATGTGGAGAGTATGTTATTTCGCTGCATTTATATACTTTGTATGGTATGGACCGGTAGGTAGCGTAGCGATTAGCATCTGACCAGTAACTGAAAGGTGGAGGAATCCAGTGAAATGTAAAATGTAGCAGCCTGTACTGCTCAGTTTTGCAAGCGTACTGTACAAAGTTACCAACCGTGAAGTGCTTCAGAATTGTTTACGAGAAGTTAGATCATTTTCTGGGGAGAGGTAAGATTATTTTGCTCCCTAGAAGTAAGATTATTTTGTGTCCGAGAAGATTATTTTGTCGGGAGAGGGAAGATTATTTTGTTTCCACGACATCAGATTAATTTGTTGGGGGAGGTAAGATTACTTTGTTGGAAGAATTTGGATTATTTTGGATGTTTTCACTCCATGATCTTTCCCTCCTAATACTGTCTTTATTGTTTCAGGTCCGGTCACCCTCCTTGGCAGGTCTCAGTGATGACTCCCGAAAGACCCTAACCTCCTCTGACTTTGACCTTCGCTCTGGTCTCACCCCTGACCCCAGAGTGGAGGGGCTGCTGCGTTTCAATAACCATGAAGACCTTGATAGGTTTAACCAGGAAGCCCGGCAGACGAACCGCCATCCAGAGCTTTTCGCCCTGTACCCACCCGCCGACGAAGTGAGAGACACTCAAATGCACACACTCACACCCACGCACAGTATGTTTCTGGGCAGGTTTGATTTTAATTTAGTGGATGGATCCATGACATTCCTCTGGCATTCCAGGACGATGCAGTTGAGATCCGGCCCATTCCCGAATGTCCCAAGGAGCACGTAGGAGACAGGATCCTCATCCGATGCCAAGCCATCAAGTACGTGAATTCAACTAGCTATCCCAGAATGAAAACTAACTTTGTTTCTAACTCCCTAGCTACCTGTATGTGAGAACCAAGTGTGTGTGTGTGTGTGTGTGTGTGTACAAGGGCACTGGTGTAGCATGGTGATGCCTGGCCGGGGTGCAAGCTGTCCTTACATGCCGCTCCCACCCCGGGAAGAAAAAGGACGATTTGGTATATAAGCATGTGAAGCCGATCCGGGCGTAGAATAACCTCACAGCCGACGTCTGACTAAGATAACTACATAGAACAACACAACATAAAATGACAAAAACATATTTATCATTGGAGCCAGGCAGGACCCACCGCGGCCCATCCCACCCACCCCGGGACCCCCACCCACCCTGGGCACTGGGGCAGCCGCACCCCTGCCCCCCTGATAGTTACGCCCAGTGTAAAAGGGTGTCAGAGAGAGGGGACTGTCACAAAGAGTAATATCATAAACATGGTCACAGAAGGCATCCCCCATAATGAAGCCAAGTTAGAGGAACTTCAAAGTGCCTTTCCAGATCTCTGCTGATGACCCTGTTGGTCACATGATCACAAATCCATCCGGGTCATCGGGATCTAATGACCAATAAAATGGACTTAAATGTACTACTTTTTTAACATGCAACTCTTTCTAAGTATCTCTTTAAGTATTTCTCTCAATTCGTTTTAATTCAATTTGAATGTGAATTTAGTACATGATAGATGTGTTCTCTTTGCCTAAGCAAATAAGAATGATGGAATTAGTTATTTTAGTGATTTTTAAGTAATTCCAAAAGCTTAAAGATAAAACGAAATGTCTTTGTATCTCTATCTATTTCTGTCTTTTTTATCTTGTGTATAATGGTTGTGTTTGTCCTCTCTTAGATTTGAGATTGACATTGAGCCCCTGTTTGCTACCCTGGCCCTGTACGACCTAAGGGAGAAGAAAAAGGTGCATTTCTAAATTTCCTTTTCTTTCTGTTATTTTGTGTTTTTTCATGTCATATTCTTTGGGCTGTTGTATGTTTTACATTGCCTTCATGATGTGATGCTTGAAGTTGTTGGGACGTTAATGCTTGTTAAGGATGTGAGGTAGAATTGTGCCTGGTGTTGACCAATACTAGTGATTCAACAGATTTGTCTAGGTAGGAAGATAACATGGCTCCCACTGGTTTAAGGGCGACTGCATGCACCTTCTTGCCAGTCATTCAGAGGTCCTGAACCTTCGTCATTTACTGCACCACCCACTGTCTGTCTGTCGAGCAACCCTAATGTGATCTATTCAAGCTCAAATAATTTGGCCAAAGCGTGTAGGTTTTAGGTTTAAAGGATGATGCATATGTGCCTCACAGGATCAGAAAGACTGGCCACACTGGACACGCTGCGCTCACTGGCCACACTACACACTGGACACGCTGCGCTCACTGGCCTCACTACACACTGAACACGCTGCGCTCACTGTCCACACTACACACTGGACTCGCTGTGCTCACTGGCCACACTACACACTGAACACGCTGCGCTCACTGTCCACACTACACACTGGACACGCTGTGCTCACTGGACACGCTGCGCTCACTGGCCACACTACACACTGGACATGCTGCGCTCACTTGACACTGCCCTAATTGGCCACACTGTACTCACTGTAAAAACTGGATGCACTGTGCTCGCTGAACACACTGGCCACACTGCGCTAACCGGACACTCTGAACAGACTAGGGCTTCACAAAACTTTTGCCAAATATTTCAATTATGATTATAAATGTAAATCTTTACAGCGTAGATAACATCATGTGGGACAGTGTATCAATGGCATAGCTAACTTGAAACAGACGTCTTCCCATGCAGTAAACATAATAAACAAAGACTAAGTCACACTTAAGGAAATACAAATTATATTGTGCAGGGCTTTCCAGATGGCCTTTATTGTGCAGTCTGTGTCTGACACTTCTGCACTTCATTGAATATACAAATACATAAACTAGGAAAAGCCTACAGGTATTAAACTTGGACGGTACAATGGCCATTTTGGATGAAGGGCCGTGTGTTTTTGATGAGTCATTAAGGCCATGTAGAGGCATCAATTGCCATGATTTCCTTCCACACCCACAGAAGATGATTCTTTCTTGGGTACAAAATGTCAGTTTGGAATCAAGCCAGCAGGTGAATGCCATGCAGCTTTTGACAGCTAGCGGTTTGGATGTTGCACACGTCAATATGGCAATTTGGATCATCATTTGGTGAATCATGCAGCCCTACGGGCCGCACTGCACCAAATGGCGGCGTATCCGTGGTCTCACCACAAGTCCGTGGTCTCACCGCACATCCGTGGTCTCACCGCACATCCATGGTCTCACCGTGCATCCGTGGTCTCACCGCACATCCGTGGTCTCACCACAAATCCGTGGTCTCACCGCACATCCGTGGTCTCACCGCACATCCGTGGTCTCACCGCACATCCGTGGTCTCACCGCACATCCGTGGTCTCACCACACATCCGTGGTCTCACCGCACATCCGTGGTTTTACCGCACATCCGTGGTCTCACCGCACATTCATGGTCTCACCGCACATTCATGGTCTCACTGCATACTGCACAGTGTATCCTGGCTTTGAAGTTTGTGTGGTTATTTCTTTTTTGTAGTGCATTTCCCTTTTATTATGTCCTGCAACTTCTGCATAGCGGTGGACCAGGTCCTGCTATTCTCTGTGATGTCCATCATTGTGTGTTATTGTTGCTATTAAATCAGTATAGGAAGAGGAATAACCCTGTCAACGACTTATGAAGAAGCCTTCAGTTTTGGGCCAGGAGAGAAAAGCATCTACCTTTTCTAACCTATTACAATATGTGAGTCAGCGTGGAACAGAAGGTCTGATTAAACTATTGTCAGTCGGTCAGTCTCTTCTCTCTCGATCTCCATTGCTCTCTGCATCTGTCACTCCAGTTTCAACGCACTTCAAAGCTGTGTTTGGTTTTGTTTTCATTTCACATCTGGGAAATATGCAGCAGATGTTGATATAATTCCTTTTAAAACGTTTCTCTAATCCAGTTGTGTCCTGAACGTCCGACCGGGGCTTCCAGTGCTTTCCCTGGCATGTAGGAAACATTTGTCTAGGGAGGAGGGTTATAATTATCACACAAACATCTCCCACTCTGCTGGGTCATATCAAGCTCAATATGAAGGGCTTTGGAATTCTTTGCTTTTGTTGTTAACTTTTGACCCAGATATCAACCTAACCCATGAAAACCTCTACCGACTCTGGTTCATTATCTGAGAGAGAGAGAGAAGAGGGGGCGGGAGAGGGGGAGGCATAGCAGTCCTGCTGTGACGTGTTGAGGAGTAGTAATGATGTGGAATGGGGAGTTGTTGTCAGTGTGTTCTTAATAGAAACTCACATGACATTTCACACACGCTTTTGTTTGATTTACAACTGCACACCACAAGATAGAACATATAAAATACAGAAGTCACCCGGACTATGTCATATCGTAGTTAATTTGGTTAGAGGTCATTTGTCTCGTTTCCAGTGTCATTTGTGTTGCCTTCGGGCCAATCAAGGGTGGCTACAGCATGGAAATAGTCATTAAACTGGTTCTCAGAATAAGAAAAAGGATCGGCATGCTGTATTGCGCTCCATGATGAAGTCCACAAGTGCCAACGGGTTTGACTGTATCTGCAGTTGGTCCAGTGTACTGTCATTGTAATGGTGATTTGTAGTAGAGCTATTAGCTGGCTGTTGGAGTGGGTTGAACAGCGCTCTTGTCTGCATTCCAGCCTCTATGACATAGGTCAGAATTCTGGAGGACATTGACCAGATGGACTGTATGATGAGGAGAAAGGTCTTAATCCCAGTTACTGAGTGGAATTCATTAGGGCGCACTGTATCAAAACCAGAATGGACAAGTTATGTTTGTCCTGCCTACTTCCTGATGGTCTATCCAGCCGTATGATGTAGGATATGGATAACAAAATGGGCCATATCATTGAATAGGCAAATAAACATTTGTATTAACATTGTGTGTGTGGAATGCAGAGTTGTAATAACATCTTTGAACAGCGTTGTTAGTTGGCTGTCAGGTTTCTAATCTGTGTTCTCAGCGAACAACATTGCAGTCCAAACAGGACAGCTCAATTTAATGTGCAAACCTTCATGCTAGGAAGGTTTGAAAGAGATGAATGGACCCTGTGGTGAACCTGAACACTCTATGTTCCCATTTCTCAGATATCAGAGAACTTCTACTGTGATCTGAACTCGGACCAGTTTAAAGGTTTCCTGAAACCCCACACGCCACAGATTGACCAATCCACACTTTCCAGAGCTGCCATCTTCTCCATCACATACCCCTCACCAGACATCTACCTGGTCATCAAGGTAATACCTCCCCTGTGCACTGACTGACAAATAAAAACAATTTCCTGTTAGGACTGACTCTACTGATATTGGTCCCTCAAAGTAGTTAAGTATTAATCACGGTAGTAGTACATTTTATCTCACCTGGCTATTTTAAGATAAATGCACTAATTGTAAAATAAGATCACCTGCTCAATGACTGAAATGTAAATATGAACTATAGTTGCTGGTCAATCTAAGGTCAAAATAGTACAGTATTACCCAAATGCCTCTGGTAGGTAATGAACAGTATTACCCATGATGCCTCTGTCCATCTGTGTGGTAAGGTAGGTAATGAATAGTATTACCCATGATGCCTCTGGTAGGTAAGGAACAGTATTACCCATGATGCCTCTGTCCATCTGTGTGGTAAGGTAGGTAAGGAATAGTATTACCCATGAGGCCTCTGTCAATCTGTGGTTAGGTTAGTAACTGTCCTGTGTCCAGTGTTATCTTGGTCGGTGACATGTGTCTGTGTTCTGCCTGTGTTCCAGATAGAGAAGGTACTACAACAGGGAGAGATTGGTGACTGTGCTGAACCATACATGGTCATGAAGGAGACTGACTCAGCAAAGGTACAGTGGCATACTCACACACACACACACACACACACACAGGCACACCAGCTATAGGTTGTAATGGTGGTTCCCTGGGTCAGAATAAGGACAAGCTGGAGAAGCTGAAGAGTCAGTCAGAGATGTTCTGCCAGAGACTGGGCCGCTACAGAATGCCTTTCGCCTGGGCCACCGTCAACATCATGAATGTCATCAGCACAGCCACACTGGACCGAGATACGACGGACAGCTCTGACAGCGTCAGCGGTCAGTCAGTGTGTGTCTGTGTGTGTGTGTGTGTGTGTGCGCGTAATCGTGTTGGTATGTGGGACAGTTGGTTTACTAATAACTAATGGCGCCAAGGCTTTCCATTCCTGGAACATCTTAAACCGGCCTTGACTCGGTCCATTTCCCCTCTCTATCCAGGTAAGTCCAGCAGTCTGGAGAAGAGAGGCCAGCTGCCCAGAAGGAACTCTGAGAGGTTCGGTAGCATGGAGGACCAGTGTAACATGTCCGCATTCAAGCCTGCCACCATCACCATCAGCACCTTCTGCAAGCAGGTCTGGACACATGGACTAGAGTGAACGTTGCCCCCACATCCACACGAGTCGCTGCGGCCATATAAGCATTGATGTGCTCAGAGAGTGTCTTTGACAGAATGCTTGACGTTGTTGCTGTCACCTTGAGATCTCATTCTTTGCACACCTCATTCACATTTCATAATGGTTGCTCATAGCTAGCCAGATATCATGCAAGCATTCCCTAGATTCTGCATACTTTGCATCGCATAGCGAGGCTGCATTTTTCCATCTAGTCGGCATCTGTTGACCAGCACAGGAATTTTTACCACAAGAACTAAGAGTTGAGAGTTGCGCTCGGCAATATCTGCCCCAAGCACTACTTTCATGTGTGTTGTTAAAGCGAAAAGCTGAAAGAAATTCTCTGTGTCCATGACCCTCCGTCTTTAAAATTAATTATGAGGGGTTCGAGGACGTCCCCTCTGTCTCTTCAGTTTCGCCCAAAACCGTGTTGTTGTTTTTAGCGCATTACAAATTGTCTTTCAGGATGCACTCTCTTATGCCCGTGTTTGTTTCACTGAACTAGACCCCGTTGTATTTCAGGAAGGGGACCGTCTGAGCGACGAAGACCTGTTTAAGTTCCTGGCGGACATCAAGAGGTTCTCGTCCCTCCAGAGGAGAATTAAAACCATATCAGGTGACTACTTGGCCTGACCTGCATGTCTGTACGTGCTTTTAAACGCCATTCAACCCGACAAGTAATGTCCCAGTTCTAAGAACAGGTTTGCGTCTGTGAGTGTTCCTGTGTTTGTGTTGAAGCGTGACTGGCATGCATTTGAGAACACTGAATGAACCGTTCTGTGTTATTCAGAATGTGGGACACCAACATTTCCATGCATTACTTCCAACTTCTAAGAAGCATCATGTTTTTTTAAACTGCATGGTACCAGTTTATCCTTTTCTCTGTGCTAGGTACAATCCGATTGGACGTCACGCCGGTCCACGACAACCCAGTGGCCAGTCTTTCTACTGAGCTCATCCCGGTCAAGCCAGTGTCCGAGAAGAACCTACGACCCATCAAGGAAGTGTTGGAGTTCCCCTCCAGCGAGGTCTATGTTCCTCACAGCACTTACAGGTGAGCGTGCCCATGAGTCATTGAATGCGACACACACACTTCCAGTCACGCATGCTTGCATGCTTACATGCTCTATGTTCAACGGCGCAGCGGATTGATTTCGCCACAGTGCTAATCTCCTGTAAACTGGTTTGCCAGGTCCATTAGTCCCTCCCCATAACAGCCTCTTTTCTGTCTACGCCAAATTCTATTCCTCTTTACGTGAAGCTTTACACATTTCAGTTCCAGGTTTGTCTGTGCTTAACACAGCTTCGAGGCCCGGGTAGTTTCCGTCAACCTCCTGAAGAGGTTTACTGGTTCCTCCATGAGTATGGTCTGAGACCACCCCCAGTGCTGTTAAAGCTATACCCCTCCCTGCTCACTAGGTCAAGATGGCACCCAGTGGGTCCCGGTCAAACATAAACTATAAAGGGTGTAGTGTGCTGTCTTAGGGAATACAGCCCAAAGGGTGCGTCCCATCTCTAAGGAAAGATTGTAGCATGATTTATAATTTCGCACTAATGCTCAGACCATATTTGCATCATTGGTGAGAGCCCATTGTCCAGGCCCATCCAGTGAACCGTACAATCTCATCAATTTCTGCCTAGCGCACAGTGCCCCCTAGTGGACGTGACTCTAATGTGGACAGGCTCCTCGCCAGCTGACTCTGGGAGCTGCCATTTAACTAGATGCCGTGGATGCCGCGTCCCATTAACGCCTCGTTTCTCCTGAAGTGTGCACTCCAGCGCTATGTCCCACACAGCTACAATGTTCGTTTCATTTTCTGGTTTGGGCTAGCGGGAGCTTACACCAGTTATTCTATTTCCTATCGATTCAGGAACAAGTGTGCACCTTGGAAGAATGAGAGCTAATCTGAGTCCCCCGTATTTCCCTGCTGTGTCTTCTGGGTCTTTGTCTTGTATCACATCGTTAGGTCTTGCCAGTGTGCAGTGTTACACATTCTCCTTCCCTTCTCTCTCTTGCTTGCTCCTTCATTCTCCCTTTCTTTCTCTAATACATTCTTTCCTCCCTCTGCCCCCCCCCCCCTCAGGAACCTGCTCTTTGTGTACCCCCAGCGTCTCAACTTTGTCAACAGGCTGGCTTCAGCAAGGAACATCACTGTTAAAATTCAGTTCATGAGCGGCGAAGACCCCAGCTGTGTGCTGCCTGTGAGACAAACACACACACACACACACAAACACACATACACCAATGCCTTGACAGTGTTTTATTCGACTCTGCTTTTTTTCCCTTGTACCGTAGGTCATTTTTGGAAAATCGAGCGGGCCGGAGTTTGTGCAGGAAGTGTACACCCCAGTCACCTACCATAACAAGCAAGTGGATACAGTTCTACACACTGCATGTTAAATGATCACAAAATGGCAGCAGCATGACGCGCACGATGTTTGCGTTCTCTCTGAACTGTTCTGACTTCCGTGTGTGACGGGGTTTCAGATCTCCAGACTTCTATGAGGAGGTGAAGATATCGCTGCCTGCCAGGCTGACTGAAAGACACCACCTGTTGTTCACTTTCTACCATATCAGCTGTCAGCAGAAACAGAACCAGACGTCCTCTGTTGAGGCCCTCATAGGATACTCTGTAAGTCTGACTCCTGACCCCTGCTCTCTCGTGGCCCTTCATTGATTATGGACATGGGAGTTCAAGTATTCAAGTATCTGAACTGACTCCTGACCCCTGCTTTCTCGTGGCCCTTCATTGATTATGGACCTGGGAGTACAAGTATTGGTGTCTGTCTGTCTATTTAAAAGTAAACTGGTCTTAGATCAGAACTCCTGTTCAGATAAGACACATTTAAACAGGCGGTCCCATTATGATCTTTTGCCCATTTATCTGATTGTTTAAAAGACCGGTTAATGGCAGAATATTTGAATTTGCCTGCCTGTGTAATTGAAGCGTTATAAATACCCTGTTCCATTAACAACAAAACTCCTGACAGGTTCACCAAACGGTAGAGGGCCCTACTTAAATCTGTCCAGTAGAAACTCTGGCTCTTGTTGCGAAGGGAACCATTTGCAACAGAATTGTTGGTAAACATTTTTTTTAAATTGGTCAGGACCATCATGTTATCAGGCCCAATTGGGTCTCAGTACACCCTGGTCTTTTCAGGTATTTCACTATGGATATGCTGTTATTCCATTGAACATGATCCTGGATACATCCGTTCAACCATGTTTATGTATAATCCATAGACACTGTCGCACAATATGTTTGTTGTTGTTGTTGTTGTTCCCTTAATGCTATGTACGGTAAATGTGGATGTCCATAATCACTGTGCTCTATACTGGCTGATTGATGGTCTGTTTCCTGCTGTTGTGCAGTGGTTACCTATACTGAGTACTGACAGACTACAGACTGGTCAGTACTGCCTCCCCATCGCCCTGGACAAACTGCCTGTCAACTACTCACTGCACTCACCTGAGGTAACCATTCATTTGGCCATCAATTAACTGTCTTTCTCAAGAACAGAACAACATAGTTTATTTGTATTTAATGCAGCAACCTTTCAGTCAGTAGGCTGATGCTCAAACCACCAAGGTTTTTTGCCACCCAGCTCATGTAATTGAATATTTGTGTTTTTATATTTTGTTAGATCGTAAAAAAAAAAGATAATTTGTCAAACTCTCTGTCCTTGTCTCTTTCTGCAGAAGATTCCCACTCAGGTTCCCCCAGTCAAGTGGATGGAGAGTCACAAAGGAGTGTTTAACCTAGAGATACAGGCAGTGTCCTCTGTACACACACAGGTGGGTGTATTACACACACATATACACACACACACACACACACACACACACCCACACACACTGTGATTCATATAACTGCTCCACCCTTAACTCCAGGATAACCACTTGGAGCGTTTTTTCACGTTGTGCCACGCTCTGGGGGGCGGAGTAACTTTCCCACTCCGGGTTCGGGAAGAGAAGATTCCGGAGAACAAGCTGGAGCATGAGCTGAAGCTGAGCATCATCTCCCTGTCCTCCTCCAGACTGGAACCTTTGGTCCTCTACCTTCACCTGGTCCTAGATAAACTATTCACCCTCATCATGCAGCCTATGGTCATTGCTGGACAGACAGGTACTTCAATATAGGAAGAGGTCACCTGGTCTTTCAGACAGACAGGTACTTCAATATAGGAAGAGGTCACCTGGTCTTTCAGACAGACTGGTACTTCAATATAGGAAGAGGTCACCTGGTCTTTCAGACAGACTGGTACTTCAGTACATGAAGAGGTCACCTGGTCTTTCAGACAGACTGGTACCTTTATTTTGGGGGGAGGTCACCTGGTCTTTCAGACAGACTGGTACCTTTATTTTGGGGGAGGTCACCTGGTCTTTCAAACAGACACAATGTCTCCTGGGCATTCACATAGACATTTTGACATAGACAGGGAATCAGTTGACAATACCGACTGGTAGTATGAGAGAGTACCTGATATATTTGACCCATTTCATTCACACCCTGTTTGCTTGTGTGTGTGTTTATTCCATAGCCAACCTGGCCCAGATAGCGTTTGAGTCGGTGGTTTCTATCGTCAACAGTCTCCATAACAGCCAGGAGTTGGCCCGTGACCAGCAGGGAAGGAACGGTCTCCTGGCAACGTATCTGTACTGGGTGTTTCGTCTCCCTGACTCTCCCCGGGAGACGCTTAACCCAGGTAGGATCCACCACATGTTGTCATGGCCACGGGACTGTTTTAGACAGTCCCACTATATCCGAACAGCCTTAGGAGCAGAACTGTTCTGCCGAACACTGTGATGCAGTCATCATTAAAACAGGTTAAATGTACCCAATGCGTTTCTATAGAACTGTAGATCGTTAAAACCTCCTTATTCTGTTCACGTGTGTGTGTGTGTCCAGGTCCAGGGGGGGTGGTACCACCTGCCGAGGGCCGTTATAGTACAATGGGGCGGGCCTCAGCCACCCAAGTAGGAAGCATGTTACTACAGTCTCGGATCCGAAGCAGCAGTAACCCCGACATACCAGGTCCACACAGCGCAGAGGACGCCGAGGTCAGAAACATCATGGACGCTAAGGTACTGACAAGTGCAGCCCGGTAGTTTTGTCTTGGTGTCTAAAGACACACCAGCTGACGGCGGTGAGGTTCAAGTTCCTGACCAGCCTGTGGGCGCTGTCCCCCCCCTCAGGGCCAGAACAACCCTGGCAGTCGCATGTCTACCTATGTGGATGTCAGCAGCCACCCGCAGAGCTCCACAGGTGGAACCCGGCCCTCCAATAGAAAGGTAACGCATGCCCCCCCTGTCCTCCCCGCCCACCCCAGAACAGATGTCCTGATCACCTCTGCAATGCCAATAGTCACCAGCGGAGGGCAGGGTGATACTTAGCAGACCAGAACGCAGCATTTCTGTCTGTGTTCTAGCCAAAACACAGACAGTAACAGCAAGTCATGTTTGGGAGGAGGAGGCCACGGTGGAGAACTGGCTGAATAACACAAAGTCATAAGTGATATTGCTATTGTACATTGGTTGTCAGTGTATTCAGAACATAAAAAAATATATAACATCCGTGGTATACCTTCTGATAAACAACAGCCATTCAGTATTTAGTGCTCTAACCAGACTGTTTATAATGCCCTATGATTGGAGCCAGTGTACTCCTCTCTGTGACTTATCTTCATATGGATATTTACGGCCCTGAAGAAAACCACAGTGGCACGTAAAATAGAAGTTGACCGTGTGACTTTGATCTTTGGTTCTATACAATCACAATGACTTAACAGACACAACACTGTGTGTGTGTGCAAGTCTGTGTGCGTGTTTGTGTGTATGCGCATTGTCAAATCAAATCACTCTGCTTTGAAGCCATGTGCGAATAAGACTTGGCCCTTCCCTTTGAAACAGTGTATCTGATTTCACTGACTCTGGTGCTTTGGCTAGCTCTGGTTTGTGTTGGACTGACAACTGTTGGCAGTTGGCACTAACAGTCAATCAGTCAGTCAGTCAGTCTCTCTCCATCTCTGTTCTTCTCTCTCCATGTCTTTCTCTCTCTTTTCAAATTATTTTTAATGGCATGGAAAAACATTTGTTTACAGTACATTGCCAAAGCATGTAGAAAAAATACCTAATAAATTATGAAAATAATAAATAAAATAAAAACTTGTAAACTTTAAGTACAAAAAGTTTCAAAAGGATAAATACCTTTTGAAATATTAAATTATTTGTTATGTACCAAGTTGTAACAATGAGCGCATTCAATTATGTTGGGTTTGCTCCACTGATTCCTCATTTCTTTTGGTGGCATATCACAATTGGGAGTTGTTTTAAAAAAACATTGTGGGGTCAGTGTAATCTGTGGGCAGTGTGTATCTCTAATGTGGTCGTACATTAAAAAATTCATGGAAATTAGGAAGTGCAGCTCAGTTTCCACCTGATTTGTTGGCAGCGTACTCATAGTCTGTCTTGAGCTCTAGATAACAAGCCATGCTCACTGTGTGTACACAATCAATCTTTTTCTTAATTTTGTGTCAGTCACAGTGGTCAGGTATTCTGCCACTTTGTACTCTCTGTTTAAGAATAGGTAGCATTCCAATTTGCGTTGTTTACTTTCCAGTCTTTCAAATAGTTACTGGTTCATTGTCTCATGATTTGTATGAGTCATGGGGCTCTGTGGCGTTCTTTGTTTTGGAACAGTCCCAAGACCAGCTGGCTGATAATGCGTTTTTCCAGGTTAATCTTCTTAGATTAGGGAATATTCTTTCTGTACCTGTCTCTCAGTCTTTCTCTCCAACATGCAGGTTGTATGTTAATAAATCATATGTTAAAACACTAATATAGCGCAGTATGGATGTGATCCATGTGAAGAGTTCTGTGTTCTACATGTTCTATACCAGACACTGGTGTTGTTAGTGACCTGAGGTTCTTGTTGTTGCCCCCAACAGCAATTCCATGAGGAGCTGGCTCTACAGATGGTGGTCAGTACTGGAGTCTGCAGAGAAAACGCATACAAATATGCCTGGTTCTTCTTTGAACTGCTGGTGAGTGGATTCAGTGTAATTATTTGAATGGCAAAACCCTATAGTGGAGGTTCTTCTCCACTACAATTAATGAATGCATGTGTCCGTGTGTCTGTGTGCGTTTAGGTGAAGAGCATGGCCCAGCATGTTTGCCAGCTGGAAAAACATGATGTCCCTCGCAGGAGCCGCTTCTCTGACCGCTTCAAAGATGACATCACCACCATCGTCTCCGTGGTTACCGCTGAGATCGGGACCATCCTGGTCAAACAGCAGAAGGTCAGCATCCGTTTAGGATGATAAACACACGCAAGCCATTTTCATACACTTACTTCATCACATTATGCCAGTGCCAGTATACTGTTGTAATCTTTTTTTCATCTGATATGTTTCCGACCTCATGTTTCTGAGGAGGTGGTTGTCTGGTATTCACTGAAAATATGGAATTGCCTGCTTGTGTTGTTTCTGTTAGGAGTTGGAGCAGGCAGAGAAGGTGAACATCAGCCTGGCCTTCTTCCTGTATGACCTGCTGTCTCTCATGGACCGCGGCTTTGTCTTCATCCTGATCAGAAACTACTGCAACCAGGTCACTCCCTCAATAATCTAGCCTCCCACAGCTACAGCCATTGTTGTTATTACGATTCGCGATAAAACATGGTATTTGCATTGAGGTCGGTACAGCATCACAAAGTACTAATGTAACCAGATTGTGACCATTTCCTAGGATGTAGGTCTGTCTTTGACCGTATCCCAGTCCCTGACCTGTCCTCGACCCTGTGACCTTCCCATAACTCTCTCTGTATTTGGTTATTTCCAGATGTCGGCAAAGAGCGTTTCTGTGCCAGTCTTGATCAGCATGCGACTGGAGTTCCTGCGTATCCTGTGCAGTCACGAGCACTACCTCAACCTTAGCTTGTACTTCAGTAGTCCCGCTTCCGCACCCGCCTCCCCATGCCCATCCATCTCCTCACAGGTCAGTCTGCGTGTCAGTCAAAATGTTATCCACCAGTCCCCAGCAATCACCAGGCTTTAGGATTTGATGTTACGGTGTGGTGTTGTAGAGGAGCATGTGGTGTTGACTGAATTACGGTTGAGTCAAGTGAACTGGTTCTGGTCTTTTTATCTCTCCCTCTCTCCCTCCCTCCCACGTTGCTATCTGCAGAGTTCCAGTTCGTGTAGTTTACAGGAGCAAAGGATTCTTGGGCTGTTTGATCTGTCTCAGGAGTTTAAACAGCAGCACTACCTTACTGGGCTACTACTAACGGAGCTCAGCGCCGCACTGGACATGGAGTCAGAGGGGTCAGTACACACATACACACACACACACACACACACACACATACATACATACGTACATACACACATATACACACATACACACACACACACACATACATATATACACACACACACACACACACACACACATACCTGTGTGCTTATTAGGTATGTGTGTGTAGCGGTAAGGTCCAGAGAAAAGCCATCAACGCCACCTACAGCTTGCTGTGTGCCCACGACCTGGACCATCGCTGTGCCCGGCCTGAGGTCAGAGCCAAGGTGGCCACTCTCTATCTCCCCCTGGTGGGCATCATCATCGACTCCATCAACTACCTGGACTTCACAGGTACTGGCCCGGCCGCATTCCATACGCACCCAGGGACCTTACACGTTGGCCCTTAATGTAGACCGTCGCTAAGGAGTTTGGATTGGTTTGGAACTAAGTCGATTGTAAACTGTGATGAGGGATGGGCAGTTTTGGTTATTATTTGCAGTCTCAACAAAATGTCGCTTCCCACTGGTGGTCAGGGTTCCATACCGTGGGCGACCCATTCAACTGTCTCCCTGTCCACCTCTGTTTCCATTAGTGACTTTTGTTCTGTCTAAATGAAGCGTGAAAATATTTCCCTGTAGTATCCGAGGCTCGGGGAGGTAAAAACAAGACCGGTGGGCCGGACGAAGACCCCGACAACGTCCCGCCCATCAATCAGTCCATCGCCATGGCAATCGCTGGCAACCCCTTCAACACCTTGGCAAGGAATGCCCTGGTTTCCATGGCATCTGTGGTAAGGCTGTAGGGATGTTTCCACAGTTCAGCATCAGTTGGACTTTCTCGATTCACACGCAGGGTTCTTCCTTCAGACCGGGGGGGGGGGGGGGGGGGGGGGGGGGGGGGGGCTAGCTTAATCTTTGTATTATTTTTAATCAACTATAATTTATCAGCATTTCGATTACAGGGGTCAATTCCTTACCTTATACACAGACTAGAGTACCTTACACATAGACTCAAGTACCTTACACATAGACTAGAGTACCTTTATACTTAGACTAGAGTACCTTACACATAGACTAGAGTCCCTTTATACTTAGACTAGAGTACCTTACACATAGACTCAAGTACCTTACACATAGACTAGAGTACCTTACACATAGACTAGAGTACCTTACACATAGACTAGAGTCCCTTTATACTTAGACTAGAGTACCTTACACATAGACTCAAGTACCTTACACATAGACTAGAGTACCTTACACATAGACTCAAGTACCTTACACATAGACTAGAGTACCTTTATACTTAGACTAGAGTACCTTACACATAGACTAGAGTCCCTTTATACTTAGACTAGAGTACCTTACACATAGACTCAAGTACCTTACACATAGACTAGAGTACCTTACACATAGACTAGAGTACCTTTACACTTACACTAGAGTACCTTTACACATAGACTTGAGTACCTTACACATAGACTAGAGTACCTTACACAGACAAGGGTACCTTACACATAGACTAGGGTACCTTATACATAGACTAGAGTACCTTACACATAGACTCGAGTACCTTATACATAAACTAGAGTACCTTACACATAGACTAGATTACCTTACACATAGACTTGAGTACCTTACACATAGACTAGAGTGCCTTACACATAGACTAGAGTACCTTACACATAGACTAGAGTACCTTACACATAGACTTGAGTACCTTACACATAGACTCGAGTACCCTACACATAGACTAGAGTACCTTACAAATAGACTTGAGTACCTTACACATAGACTAGAGTATCTTACACATAGACTAGAGTACCTTACACATAGACTAGAGTACCTTACACATAGACTAGAGTTATGGGTGCTCTGTGTTTTCCTGACTGGCAGTGGTGTCCCTGTCTGTGTATGCAGGTGGGCTGCTGTGCTGTAGACTGATGAGCTGTCCAATGCACACACACACTCAATCCATTCTGAATCTCCAGCTCTGTGTCCCTCTCACACACACACACACACGCACACGTGCGCACACACATGAGCGGCAGATGCTTTATAGGCGGGCATTATAATCATAAGTGAACTGGGCTGTCGCGGTCGACACGCACATCCGTCAAACGTAGCCACGGCAACAGCACCGTAACGACCGGCGAACACAGCCACTTCATCTCCCCTCTCATGGCCTGTCTGTGCCGGATGAATATCTGCCCTATATAGGCTATGTGACGTGCCGACTGTGGTTTCACGCAGCCGTGTGCGGGACACGTCTGAGTTATTGTAGGCCTATCTATGGAATCAGTGAGAAACATTCATCCGTCTCAGAATCTACTACATTGTAATGGAGTCCCACTCTTTGGTAGCAATCAATCACCGCCATGTATGGAGCGTACATCTCTAACTTGGGAATTAGATGGAGCGCGTTTGCACTCAGAAAGGACGACTCGTCAGAAACACGTCAGCTCACGTTGCGCTAAATGTCTGGAGACATCTGTTTCACGCGTTTCCTCTTGTCTACCAGCCTTCCGAGGCAGCGGCCGTCCTCTGTGTGTGTGTGTGGGAGTGTATCTTACGTCGTTCATTCCCCGTCTCCCCTCTGAACCAGTCCGGTAAGGCGGTGGCCACCCTTTCAGCGGAGACCAGCAGGAACCTGCTGGTGTGTTTCCTGTGGGTCATGAAGAACGCTGAGAGGAGTCTGATCCAGCGCTGGACCGTAGACATGCCCCCGGCACAGCTCAACAGGCTGCTGGAGCTCCTCACTATCTGCGTGTCCTGTTTCGAGTACCGGGTAAAGACGTCCGAGCGCTCCCTGCAGCCACTTCACGCGTCGGGGTCGTGAAAAGTCCCTGTTGTTGTTGCTGTTGTATGTTGTTTTAACTGTTTAGGTGTGTGTGTGTGTGTGTGCGCACGGGTTCAGGGCAAACAGAGCAGCGATAAGGTGAGCACTCAGGCCTTACAGAAGTCCCAGCAAGCCAAGATGCAGCTGGAAGACTCCCTGCTGAGAGGCATTGGAGCCCGGGGGGAGATGATGCGGCGGGTCGGAGGTCAGTCCCACCGTCTCTGATTGATCAAATGTAGCTTCAGCCACTGTACACGTCTTCTAAGTATGTCTGCCGAAGCTCTGACTAGCTGAAAAGGGACCCTGGTAGTCTGAGGGGTTCGTTTGGATTATTAGCCGGTGGGGGGTTTTCACTGCCGACCTTTGACCCTGACAGGAAATGACCGTGCAGGGCAGAGAGAGAACCTGCGCTGGAGGAAAGACCTCACCCAGTGGAGGCAGACCAATGAAAAACAGGACAAGTAAGTTTCACACACACACACACACACACACACACACACACACTAGTAGGTTAGGTACATACACTGGACAGGCTGGTAGTCTTGACCCTTTGGAGAAAGCCTATAGAGCTGGATCAAAGTCTCACAATTCTGTCTGTGCCTTTCCCCTCAGAACAAAAGCAGAGCTGGACCAGGAGGCTCTGATCAGTGGGAATCTGGCAACTGAGTCCAATCTCATAGTCCTGGACCTACTGGAGACCATAGTTCAGGTACACATAATGCATTTTAAACAGGATACGCTATTGTACTGGGCCTACATCGTGCTGCCTCCCCAGACCCATTGGCTATTCTCTCGACTGTGGTTGGTGCTCATGACTGTCTGTCTCCCCTGCAGGCTGTCCCATTGGTTGACTGTAAGGACAGTGTCGTGGGCGGAGTGTTGAGGGTGTTGCTTCACTGTCTCACCTGTAATCAGAGTACAACCTTCCTGTGTCACTGCTTCAGCACGCTGAGAGCCCTAGTCGTCAAGGTAGGCCTCCATGGCCTGTACTCACTCTGTCGTGCGTGCGTGTGTGTGTGTGTGTGTGTGTTATGGTGTTAACAGATGTGTGTGTGTGTGTTGCAGTTTGGTGAGCTGTTGTTTGAAGAGGAAGCGGAGCAGTGTGCGGACCTGTGTCAGAAGGTGCTCCAACACTGTAGCAGTTCTGTGGATGGGAACAGAAGTCAGGCCTGCGCAACCCTCTACCTAATCATGAGATACAGCTTCAGCTCAGCCAACGTGAGTACACGCGCACAGTCATACGCACACGCGCACACTCACTCTCTGAATTTGAAATTTCAATAGAAAAGGCTTTATTGGCATGGGAAACATTTGTTTACATTGCCAAAGTGATGTACACACACACAGAAACACACACACACACT
This sequence comes from Esox lucius, assembly GCF_011004845.1. Lineage (NCBI taxonomy): Eukaryota > Metazoa > Chordata > Actinopteri > Esociformes > Esocidae > Esox > Esox lucius. Next base: position 12,099,304 of record NC_047581.1, on the reverse strand, counting down.
CACTCACACACACACACACACACACACACACACTCCCACACGTTCCCTCTCATCATTTTTCCTCCACCACCCAGCTTTAATGTCTTTTCCATGTCTATTTTGAGCTCAGTAGAGAACGTTGCTGAATGATGTGTTACTGGGTACAGGGAGATATGTCAATGTCTAGGCCTGTGTCCTGCCTTTCTATAACGAATGACTGTGTGTGTGTGTGTGTGTGTCTGTGTGTAAAACAGGGTGTGGGAGAGGGAAAGTCAAAAAAGTGAGCTTATCTCCACTGCCTTTAATGGAGAGTGGATGTCCTTTACCTCTGTGTGTTTAAGATGTTTCATATCAGCTCCATAACAGACATGTCAATGTACACAGCATCCTTATTTATCACTCCCAGGTCCTTCATTTGCTCTTTGATTCTATATTCCACCCTTTGCCTTTCAGATTAACATCTGAATAAAACCAGGTTTCTTATTGGACCTGTAGTCTTTGGCTAGTCACTTGTTTTGTTTGCTTGCTAGTCAAAAAAGAACAATGCTATTCCAGAAAGCACATAGAGAAGTGAAGGATGTAAAGAAAGGAATGAAGGAGAGTTTATGATGGATAGTTGGAGTATGGCCATCTGTCAGGCTGACAGAGACTCTGAATGGAGAGACGAAACTGAAAGGGGACGAAGACTGAAAGGGGACGGAGACTGAAAGGGGACGGAGACTGAGGGAGTAGAAGACAGTGACTAAAAAGAGAAAGGAGTGAGGCCATCACTCAAGCTGATGACACACATACACACAGACACAAACATACACGACACCATCAAACAGACAGATGTTTTGGCCCAGTCCTCCATGCTGGGTTTAACAGAATGGGAGATGATTCATTGGTGATTATGTCTCCTCTAATGGGAGATCATTTCCTGCTTTGCTGCTGATGGTGGAGATGGATGGGCTGACATACGCATGTGTCAGGCCCTCTGTTACCTGGATGAGATTGTAGCAACAACTGACCTGAACTAGACAGAAGAGAAGATGGAGAGTCTGAACCAAACACACACTGCCTTGTAGTGCATTCGTACTTAGGACCTGATCGGGTGTAACAATGGATTTGCATCGAATGTCCTGTTTTCCTCGCAACTAACCGTAACCCCTAATTCCATGACTAAAACCCGTACAACTAAATCAAATCCTCAAACTCCGAACCTAAAGCGTCACTTTAACCCTTAAACCTGACCCCTAAGCCAGAAACATCCTATCTAGAAGTGAGGACCGAAGAAAATAAATAATAGCTGTACTTTCCTTGGTTTACTACGCCTGTGAGGAATTCTGGTCCGTATTACAAACGGACCAGGAGAACACTCACAGACACATGGACACAGCGCAGGCTGGCAAGCAGACCACACATACTTATTAGCCAACGTGTGACCCACCAATATCATGTTCTTTCTCTGTGTTTCGTGGATGGGGCCAGCCATGAAGCCGCGACTAGCCTGTTTAACGTCAACCCCCTTCCCCCACCCCCGCAGAACTTCTCCCGGGTGAAGATGCAGGTCACCATGTCTCTGGCCTCCTTGGTGGGGAAGTCGGAGGACTTCCAGGAGGAGTACCTCCGCAGGTCTCTGCGTACCATACTGGCCTACGCCGAGGAAGACATGGAGATGCAGAGCACAGCGCTGCCATCGCAGGTAACAAACTCACACACTCTGAGGGAACGGCGTTCACACACACTGATGTCAGCCACCGCCTACTATCAATATGTGCGTGTGTGTGCTCGTGTGTGTGCATGTGCGTGTGTGTGTGTGTGTGCGCGTGCGTGCGTGTGTGTGTGTGTGCGTGTGTGCACGTGTGTGTGTGTAGGTGGATGAGCTCCTGAGGAACCTGAATAGTATCCTGTCAGACACGGTGAAGATGAGGGAGTTCCAGGAAGATCCAGAGATGCTTATGGACCTCATGTACAGGTACACTCAAACACACGCTCACACACACACTCTTCTGCTGCAGGGCTGTGTGTGTGTTGTGCTCCTGGTTCCTATTTGTCTGTGGTTTGGTTGTTTTCTCCTCTGTTTCTCCTTCACTATGGTGACCATGTGGTAGCAGTTTACTGGAGACATCTGGGTTTGTGCGTGAGTGTGTGTGTGTGTGTGTACACAGTGCTTATACTCTCAGTGCTTGTCATCTGCTTACATTCTGCAAGTATATCCTCCCAGTCCTCCCGGCCAATCAGAATGCACGGTAAAGCAATTGCCGTAGCTGATTTACTAGTACTGCCTCAGGGATAGGGTAAAGCGTTTGATTTTTGAATGAAGCGTAACCCCTCCGCCTCGGCCCAAATCTCCAGGATAGCGAAGGGTTACCAGACGTCTCCTGACCTGAGGTTGACCTGGCTGCACAACATGGCAGAGAAGCACAAGAACAGGAAGTGTTTCACGGAGTCTGCCATGTGTCTGGTCCATGCCGCAGCCTTGGTGGCGGAATACCTGAGCATGTTAGAGGACCATAAGTACCTACCAGTGGGCAGTGTTACCTTTCAGGTGGGTTACCTACACTGTGGACACACACTGTTGATCCTGGCATGTTGGCTGTGGCCACAGGGGGGAGCTATAGCTCAGATCACAATACCATTTATATACTATATTATTGCTCCATTGTTTGGCTTCTGACTTTCGGTTGGTTCTGTAGAACATCTCTCCCAACGTGCTGGAGGAGTCGGCCGTGTCGGATGACATCCTCTCCCCGGATGAGGACGGGGTGTGTTCAGGGCGATACTTCACCACCAGTGGTCTGGTCGGCCTCCTGGAGCAGGCTGCAGAACTCTTCAGTAGCGTATGTCTCCCTCCCCCCTCCCTCCCTTTCTCTCCTCTTCTTTCTCTCTCTCTCTTTGCTTCTCTCTCTTTCCCTGACTCAAATACACACAAAGAAACAAAACTGTTAATAGTTTGTTGTGACAGTGGGTGTTCCTGGTGGGTTTTCATGTCACACACTAAGCAGAAGTGATAAAACAGTAGTTTATTGTGGCAGTGAGTGTTGTTGACATGTTTCCAGGGTGGTCTTTATGAGGCTGTGAATGAGGTGTACAAGATCATCGTGCCTGTCCTGGAGGCTCACAGAGATTTCAGAGAGCTGGCCACCACTCACCAAAAACTCCAGAAAGCTTTTGACAACATAATTCAGAAGGTAGAGACAACATGCCGCATGAACTGCTGTATATTAAGGGCTTCCACTTCCATTTACAATGGCACAGCAACGGGTCACACTTGGGGGATGAGCCGTCTTCCTGTTTACTGTTCCGCAAAAGACGCAATATGTGTTTGTCTTGTGCTCCTAGGGCCAGAAAAGGATGTTTGGGACATATTTCCGGGTGGGTTTTTATGGAGCCAAATTTGGAGACCTGGACGAACGGGAGTTTGTTTACAAGGAGCCTGGGATCACCCACCTGCCAGAGATATCTCATAGACTGGAGGTAACTGGATGAACAAGCAATCATCTATTCATGAGTACTACATCTGTTGCATTTATTTATACGAGTACTGAATCTGTTTGTATGAGTATTGTATTTATTTATGAGTGCTAAATCTGTTCATATGAGTATACTTTTTATTTATATACTTACTTTATGTGTTGTTGTAGAACTTCTACAGTCAGTGTTTTGGAAATTCCCTGGAGATGATCAAGGACTCTACACCAGTAGACAGAAGCAAGCTGGATGCTAACAAGGTACAGTATAACACTGCATCCACACACTGACAATACACCATACACTGCATCCACACACTGACAATACACCACACACTGCATCCACACACTGACAATACACCATACACTACATCCACACACTGACAATACACCACACACTACATCCACACACTGACAATACACCACACACTACATCCACACACTGACAATACACCACACACTACATCCACACACTGACAATAAACCACACACTACATCCACACACTGACAATAAACCACACACTACATCCACACACTGACAATACACCACGCAGTCATCCACACACCACACACTACATCCACACACTGACAATACACCACACAGTCATCCACACACTGAAAACACACCACACACTACATCCACACACTGACAATACACCACGCAGTCATCCACACACTGACAATACACCACACACTACATCCACACACTGACAATACACCACACACTGACAATACACCACACACTGACAATACACCACGCAGTCATCCACACACTGAAAATACACCACACACTACATCCACACACTGACAATACACCACACACTGACAATACACCACACAGTCATCCACACACTGACAATACACCACACAGTCATCCACACACTGACAGTACACAACACAGTCATCCACACACTGACAATACACCACACAGTCATCCACACACTGACACTACACACCACAGTCATCCGCGCACCCTGTGTCACTACTCTGACCTGTGCTGTGTAATGATTGAGAGAACCCCCCCCCCAGGCTTACATCCAGATAACGTACGTGGAGCCCTACTTTGATGACTACGAGATGAAGGACCGCCTGACAAACTTTGAGAAGAACTTCAACCTGCGCCGTTTCATGTACACCACACCCTTCACCAAGGCGGGGCGGCCCCGCGGCGAGCTCAATGAGCAGTACAAGAGGAAGACCATCCTCACCACCATGCACGCCTTCCCGTACGTCAAGACGCGGATCAACGTCATCCAGAAAGAAGAGGTACGTAGGTTCATCTTGCCAGGTTGATTCTCATTAGGCAAGAAAAGACTGTGAGACTGCTCTCTGACCAAATGTGGTTTACGTCTGACATTTTCAATCCCATCCTCAGTTTGACCTGACTCCCATTGAGGTGGCCATTGAGGACATGCAGAAGAAGACCAGGGAGTTAGCGTTAGCCACACACAAGGAGCAACCCGATGCTAAGATGCTCCAGATGCTTCTACAGGGATCTGTGGGAGCCACTGTCAACCAGGTACACCCAGCGACCTGTCCTGCCTCTCTGTTTTACTTCTCTTCCTGTCCAGGTTGGGGAAGACATTGGGAATGGACCAATGAACTGTTGCTGAATTATTGCTGTTACTCATTGACGCAACAAATCAAAACAAAAAGGAGGAAGGCCAACCGAAGTGATTGCATAGCCTATATAGTCTGTGTAGTCTTGTTGTTTTCTCATGAATCCCCCTCTGTAATCTACAGAGGAAACATCCAGTCTAGCGAGTTAACATGATCTATCGCAGGGGGTTAGATGACACATCAAAGAATCCAGTTCACATCTCTGGTACGCCGCCTCGGTTGGTACAGTCAGAACCCTAATTCACAACCTCTCCTTTCATGTCTGCTCTAAACACCGAAACGCCTTTGATCTGACGGCTTACAGCTCCTGTCAAACGTCATCTGAAAGCCAGAGTAATGATGAAGCTACAACATTAGGTCCCCTGCTCTCTGTTGTGTAGCCTAATCTGACAGCAACCTAAGGTTTAACCCGCTGTCTGTATACACAAACTAAAACGTCTACGCTGTCCATAAACAAACACAGCCCTGGGTCTAATCAGCAGAGAGCCACGGTTTCGGTCCGTCTTTCCAGGCCCACGTTTAGCACATCCGTTTAGAGTGCTCGTCAGGGCTTGTTTGCTATGCGCGGTGCGACATGGTACCACATGAGCGTGCTGTGGGTTCGTGATGAACACTTGAATAACAAGATCCCTGAGAGGAAATCAATGGCGAGCCAAATGGCTGCTTGTGGTGACATTAGGCAGACAGAGAGCGCTAATCCGGGTCTGCGTCGTCTGATCTCTTCCTTATGTCCCGGCTGAGCACTACAGCCTTTGGGCACGTTGGCATTATCTCTCACGGCCAGGGGACGTATTCACCTTGTCTTAGGCTACTGAGTTACTGATGAGTTGTTGAACTCTCAAAGCTTTGATGAGGATGCCTGCTCCCCATTTGAGTTGGTCAACGGTGAGGTGAAGGAGATCCATACTGCAATGTTCACATTCTGAAATACTTTGCTCCCTTTCATTTCAAATCATGGTTATTGGACACAGCAAGTGAAAAGAACCGAAGAGTATATGATTTACTGTTTTTTGTTCTGACTTAACAATTTAACTATAATAGTAAAACACAGAGGAAGTAGATTCATACTTAGCCACGCCCTGCCAGATATCTGGGCCGGTATATTAGAGGTCCTCGCGGGGAAGTGACCTGGAGTTGTCCAGCCGCTGCCTCCGATGCACATTTACTGCTGCAGTCTGGGTTCGGATCCAACCTACTGCTTTTTCAGACAGAACTCTATCTTTCACCATTTCCCTGTCTGACAAAGCATAACATGCCTGAAAATATATATAAAGATTTATAAAAAGCAGCAGTCTGACGTGAGGTCAAAGGTTGCCGACAAATGACGAGTGTTCGACATAGCCAACCCATTTCTCCATAGACAACAAATCTGTTATTATATTCCAAATATGGACTACAGGCCATTAGCTGCTGGCAATAAGTCTAATTCCATAAAGAAAACACATTGTACTTAATTTGATCCAATTTCATTCAGATGTGTCTTTTCTGAGCCCAGCTAAGGCCTCTGGGATACAGCCCAAGCTAGTTCTTGCATTGAAACACTCCTGCATATTGCGCCCCATTCCCAGTGTTGAGCACTGGTCAAAGGCAGTGTACTAAATAGGACACGGGGAGCCATTTGAGACCCTATCATTACTAAGCACTCAGTTAGGGAGTAGTTTCCTCTACCGAAAGTGAGGCATTCATCATCCTCACTCATACACTTTCTTTCTCTATTAAATAATTTTTTTCTTGACCTCATTTTCTTCCATTTATCACTCTCTCGTTCTCCCTCTCTCTTTCTGTCTCTCCTTCTCTCTCTAAAGGGACCGCTGGAGGTGGCCCAGGTCTTTTTGAATGAGATCCCTGCGGACCCCAAGCTCTTCCGTCACCACAACAAATTGCGCCTGTGTTTCAAAGAGTTTATCATGAGGTGAGAGCCAAACCAAACACCACAGAGCAACTGCATGGCACGCCAGCCAACGAAGGATGGGAAACATATCACTCACACTCTGATTCGGGGTCTCTCATATGCAGTCCGTCCTACAAAGTAAACCCAGTTGCAATTCCACATTTTCCTCATTGAAAAGCATAGAAGGGTATTGAAATGGCAGTGCACTTCCTGAATTTACTGGATTTTAAATGGAATTGACCCCAAAACTGGTCTCTTGCTTTGGCTTCCGTTTAATTCTGTAATTTTTCCGTATGTCCGTATTGTTGTGGAATATAAATTTGTGGGCTGGCATTAATGGTTTATAAAAAAAAGTGGGGCTTATAAGCACGGACACATTCTAAAATACTACATTTCCATTTTGGAAATAAAGAAGCACATGAAAAGGGGGCCTCTGTATGCACCAGGGGTTGCTAAATTCTGGAATCTTTGAATAAATTCCCTATTTTCCAAAAAGTCCTGAATTGAGTATGCTGGAATTTTTTCTTTCCATGTTCTGGAAAACTTCTAACCAGGATTTAATGACAACCAGGTCATTTATTAAAGGTTCCTGGAATTTTGTAACCCTAGATAAAACACAGCACGGCAGGGGTTAATGTCACTCAGCTTTGTTTGGTTTCAAATTGAACAGAAAACCTTTATTGTTCCCTATGGACTTTCATTATAGTTTGACTATTTAAATCATAATTTAAACCAACCGTCTAAACGGATCAGGTAGGGAATGTGGTGATTTGGTCCAGGTTGTGTACCTGGAGTGTATGTGTGTTAGTTTGTGTGTTAGTTTGTGTGTGTGTCGCGTGGGAACGTATAGTTTGCCTCGGAAAGGTGGCTTTCATTTTGGAACCCTCATGTCACATTCCAACTTCCTTGATTGCTGCTGGCAGGCTGGCAAATATTTACTGTAATTTAAAAAATGTTTTTTTCCCTCCATAATTCATGCAAGCTGGCACAAGCTTCTCAAGTTGCTTTTTTCAGTTGTAATGGCGATGGCTAGCGAGTAGCTACACGGCACATTGGAGGTTTTCCTGGAGGAAGTTAAATGCTTTTGTTTAGGTTTTTTACCAGCAGTCCTCTTGCATTTACATTGCACTGTTACGGTACCTTACAGTAATTATTAGGGGTTCAGCAACGACACTGATAACTCGTCCTTTATGTTATCAGCCACAACTGCTGTAATACCAGGTAAGGGGGCCCATGCACCAAACAGTGCTTAGATAGCAGCTCAGACAGTTTGATTTTAGATGAATAACAGTCTTTTGCAATTAATTCCAGTCATTGACAGCAAAAACCTTTTTCTAACTAACCAATGCATACCTAATAAATGCAACCTTGTCATTAACCCACCCCTCTTTAGATATTATTGCCAAAAAACGAAACTTACACAGTATCTGCCAATTCATCTGTCTTGCTTGTTTCCCCATTTGATCACTCAGTTGCTAATAATGTTTTGTGGGTTGACGGCTTCTTTGACATTTCCCTCAAACCTCAAAACTTCAAAGTATGCTTACCTGGTAGAAGTATATCATGTGAAAGGACATCATTTGGACCTTTTTATTATTTGTTTGAAAGTCTACAGATATATACAACACTGACAAATTCTTCTTTTGGTAGATGCACAGTTAAAGGGAGATTAGGATTTAGACTTTAAATACTATTTAAATGCAATAGATATCAAAATAAGCAGTTTAAAAGTAAAAAAAAACTAGAAAATACTGAGAAGCATGAAGAGTGGGTGTTGGAGAAATATCAAATGCACATTCAAAACTGTAGTGAGATGAGGGGCGGAGCCTTTGAAAAAACACTTTTCTTTGAAAAACTTTTTCAAAGAAAAGTGAGTTTTAACAAACTGTACCTGGCCAACAAGGACCACACCTTGTAACACGCACAGCCACCCTCAATGGGGTCACCAGCAGTCAAATGTGAAAACTTTTAAGGGGTAACAGTGAGAAACTGTGAAACGACATCCGGTTTTAGACGTCAGCAAGGCAACCTTCTCTTACATATTTACTGGTCGAACTGTGCAGAGGTGAACTCAAGTGAACCATTTTTTCCCCGCTTTCTCGGCAAGACCATTAAATAAGGATCTTGTTTCAAGCTCCCAATACATTAGGTTACATGCACAGCCTACAATCACTCCAATAATACTTACATTAAGTGCAACCATGTGGATTTTTAAGAATCCTCGTCTTTCAATTTCCCTCTGTCTCGTTTGTCTGTTGGCCAGTACGCATGTAGTAATATGACCGCGGCCTGACCTGACCAGCGTCAGGGTAGTTTGTTTGGTCATGGGTCACCCTACTCTTTGCCACTCTCCACACAGTACTACAACGCGCACTTTCTTCTTTGAGCAGTATGGGGGGGGGGCAAAATGAAACACAGATGGACACACAAATTGTCCAATAAGGTGAAACCATTATTCAGTGTCGATGTGAAAAGATTTTCGGGTCAAAATCCACATCGTCACTTATTTAACTCAGGAAATGAACCTAGATCCGTTGATAGAAAAATTAGGAAATGAAATCCCTTTCAACTGAATGCTCGAACTGAAAAGAGACTGCTCGTGTTGGCTCAGTGGAATGTCCTCTCAGGTCAGGCAAAGGTAAAGATGTGAGAGGAAACAACAGAGACCAACCCCTATGGTGTGCTTGCTTGGCCCTTTTCCTCGGCAGGTGCGGCGAGGCCGTGGAGAAGAACAAGCACTTGATCACGCCGGACCAGAAAGAGTACCAGCAGGAGCTGAAGAAGAACTACAATCGCCTGAGAGAGAATCTACGGCCGATGCTTGAGAGGAAGATACCCGAGCTCTACAAACCCCTCATCAAGCCGCGCCTGGAGAACAGGTGATACTTCAAGTGGGCAGGATTGATTTCAGTAGTGGCCAATGTGTGGAGGAGTGCGTCGAAATTGAAATTTGTGCTGCGTCCCCAAATGACACTCCGTTTCCAGCATTTGGTGCACTAGTGTTGACCAGATCCCTATCGGACCTTGTGGAGACAAGTGCACAATATATACCTGGGACACAATATATACCTGGGACACAATATATACCTGGGACACATTTGTTTGGCCGAATTCATTAGGGATGATTATTTCAGTTACATGTTAATCCTATCAGCAGTCCCATTTCTCTGCTGTCATCTGAGACTGACAGCTGCTGCTGTTTTTTTTCTTTCAAGTTGCCTATTTATTTTCACCACCAATTAAACAGTGTCCTCCTCTCTGCGTTCCCTCCTAAGGGATTCCATCAAGCGGCTCAGTTTCCGCAGGGCCCTTGAGGAAAACCCCTGAGAAGGACAGACTCGTCTGCGGCAGAGAACACAGGTAGCTGTAAAAGAGGACAAGTAGGTGACAAGTGGGGAGGAAGCAAGCGGTCTTCATTCATCGAGGAAGAGCAGTATACGCGTGATTCCACCATGGAGAACCTTCAGTCATGTCTGGATTAATACGTTGCCATTTCATGTTTGTTGGTTTTTTTCTTACAGGAAACGCAGTATGTTGTATGAGAGAACAATGAGCACATTTTATAGGAAAAGTTGACTTAAACATTTTGCCAATTTGAACTAATTTTTTCCCCCTGTTATTAGTTCTCTTCAGTTCTTTGCATACTGAGAGTTCTAATGATACTGCCGACTGTTTGAGAAAGAAGGGTAAAAGTCCCATATTAAGATCCTTGCAGGCCCAGGGACTGAATAGTGCGAGTGCGAGTGCGCGTGTGTATGTCTGTGTGTGTGCGCAGACTGCTTGTGGAACAAGGTATATTTTTTCAGTGTCCTGATAAAGAATGAATTAAATCTGCCTCCTACTAAATGACTGATGATAAATCACTCTGTTTATTGCAGAAAGGCCTTTGGACTTGCACTTGTGTCCGTGCAAATCTACATACTGTCACACTGTAAAATAAAACTACTCAGTTAACTTGTGATGTTATATTTTATGTATGTTTTCTTGACCTGATTGGCTATGTAGATACTACCAGTGATTAATTTATTATGAGTTCACAAACGAGTCATGGTACATAGAACTTCTCTAATGCCACTACCTACCAAACCAAAAAGGGGCATAGCTGCGTTTAAACAGGAACTTAAATGCTACACAGATGACTTGTTAGAGAATACGAATAAAATGTTTACAGTTCTCATAAATATTTAATAACTTTCTTAATTAAAAAATTATATTTAAGATAATTTACAATGTCATCACTAGCTGTAGCAATACCAATATTGAAACAATGTTGGTTACTTTGACTGGATGTGACAGTCTGTGCACATATCTAGATTGTTTAAAGCAGTGTTTCCCAATCCTGGTCTTGGGGACACCAAGGGGTGAACGTTTTTCAAAATAAAGACTTGGTATGTTAACAACGTCAATCAAGTGTGTGAGTGGTAGCGCAACATTTGAATCAGGTGGGTGAGTGCTAGGGCAAAAAACATAGATGTGCCCCTTTGGGGTCCCCGCGACCAGGATTGGGGCACACTGGTGTAAATACTTTCATGAAAACTATGTATTAGGATGCTAACACGGTGCCATACTAAAGACATCCTACAATGTTTACTGTAATAAGACAGGTTTTAAAGTATTTGCTCAGATTAGGCTCTTAATCTTGTCTGTTTTTTAATGTTGATGTGATGTTGCAGAATGTCATGCATTCCAGTATAGAAATCCATTGCAATACTACTTGGAAAACTGAGTGCAAAGCCCAATGAGCATTCTCTCAAATTCTACTCTTGTTACAATGTAGCCACATTACAGGACAGTAAGTTACAAAAGGTATTGGACATACAGTGGCCAACTAATAAGCACTGGAACCTGTTTTTGAGTTTTTGTTCTGTTTGTCAATGCTTTAATGAATATTTGTCATTTTAGTAAAATCATGTACACATTAATGTCATACACTTAATGCAATTAAACTTAAAATCTGTACATCTTTCTTGTGGTTATTAGTAATCCATCACTACATAATTAGAGCTAGTCTGGTCCTGAAGGTCTCATGGTTCCACAATCCAAGTTATACTGTATACTTTTCTCAGTAGCACCAAGTGTTGTGTCAATATTCATCTTCATGGGTCTTAGATGGAATATTACAGCTTATGTCAAAGTGATGAAACTTCACCTGTTTTACATAAAGGGGGGAATATCAAATCCCAGACCAGCTGCAGAAACCTACCTCCTTAGGTAATGTAATACTCTTGGCTGAAGTCTGTTTAAAAAAAGTGGGATGGAAAATAGCTTTTTATTTTTTCATAGAGTTTTTACATTTAAATTATATTCCTAAGATTTTTGAAGTATAAAAAGTCAACTATATATAAAAGAAATATGTATATATACAGCTCCAGAAAAAATTAAGAAACCACTGCACCTTTTTCTTTCCTTTGCAAAAAAGTTGAAAAGGAATGTTTTGAGTGAGGAACAGAAGTGTTCAATTTGCAGTGGTGTCTCCATTTTAACCCTTCTGTTTCTCACTCAAAACTTTCTCTTAATTTTTTCCGGAGCTATATATATAATACCAGTGAAAGGTTTGGACACACCCATTCACTCATGAATTAAAGGAAAAAAGTGAGTAAATGGTTTGAAGGAACATAATGAACACAGATGCTTCCATTCAGGTGTACTGTATGATACAATTAACATCCTATCATGCCCTGTGGCATGGCCCAGTTGACCTCCTCACCACCATTATCATCATCATCACATCAAATGAGGAAATATGTTTTGAAAGAATGTTGTTCCATCTCTCCAGCTGAGTTTCTGTAACTTGTCTATGTCAAGTTAAAAGCTGTTTTGGTAGCTAATGGTGGCCCAACACTTTGAGACATTTCATGATGGTTTTTCCGTTAGTTTGTTACCGGTTGGTATATATATTGAAATTGATATCCATGCAAATTTATTAAGGAAATAGCCTTTTTGCTTAAGTGTATGATTTATGTATTTGTATGTTAAGACCAAGTGTATAGAAACTTCTTTCCCGTGAGCTTATGGGTATGATTGTTTTTGTTTTACTGTAGATAATAGAAAGCCTGTATTTAAATGTAATTTCCAATCGAGGCAACATACCATTATCATGAATGATGACTCCACTAACACTTGAGCACTGCCTTTAAAAGGTGCCTAGAGCACTAGAGATTGACAACCCCTTTTCAACCTCTATGTAGCCTAAGGGTAATTGAAATTATCTTTTTCTTAAACATCTGAGGTGATCAATCTAGGTTTTTAAAAGATAACAAACCAAACCAATGTCATATTTTAATGGCGATATTTTATATTTTCTGTGTATATTTTAGAACGTGTTATTTTGGTAGTATCAAGTTATTCCGTAGGTTATTAAAGTGGTTCATTTGATGTTGCACTAGAAAACAAAAAACTACATATTTTCCCTCAGGTACTTCCCGTCGCTTGAATATGACGACATAAGCGCTTGCCGAGGACAAGACACGCTTGTGCCGGGTGCTGGACGGTACTGGATGTAAACAGGTTCGTGTACTTCTGGTAGGCTACAGTCAAGAGAATGGACTTTTATTGTTTACGGTGTTGCTGTATGATTTTTATCACTGTATCCCAACCGAAAACATGATTATGAAATTACGCATTTTGCGCATTTCGTTTTAATAACATGCATATCTGGAAGTTCTAATTATCGAATGATTTATTTTAACTTTGCAGCCAGTTTGACAGTCTGCAGTGCACTTCTGCTCTTCCCCCCTCTAGAACGAACATAACACGCATTAGATCTAAATATAATATATGTGTAGCCACTTAATATACAGAAACAAGTAAACAAGGATGGAAATACCCTTAACTCTTCAGTTAGGGTCTACATGGCGCTACCACTGGGTTGTGTAGTTGTTCTAGCATACTAACATTAACTTAAACTAACTGCGTAAATGAGCGTCTGCTAAATTAGAGAAATATGAAATGTTAAGGACGTACAGTAATAGATTTTAAAAGTAGTCTACTACATTCAAAGTGCAGAGTTGCAACCCAAAACCTGAGGGTGGAGTATTCGTTATTGTAGCCTACTTAGTCATCAGATACATGTTTACAAGTGTGCTGTCAAACACTGACATTTCCTGGGGAATTTCTTCTTTGTTCTGTGGCCTAAGTGTCTTTACGGAAATGATTTAAACCCCTGATGGGCAGGTAGTTAGTCAATCCTCTCACGAAGGATCATTAACATGGATTACCAGGCCTAGTTTGGGCATGATCACTGAGTTATGAGCTTGGCTGTCTTTCAGTGTAGCCCCTTAATGCGGAGTAAAACATGTCTTCACATGTTTCATAACCTCTGTTTTCTCCATGATATCCCCTCAGTGAAGCAGAGATTGAATCTCTCCCCGCCTCCATCGCTGGACATTTTAGCCTTATTACTTTAAAATCACAACATTCCATGATAATTAATAGCACCACAGATTATTTATCACTTTTCCCACTTTCATGGTATCCAATTCATGATTAAGACCTTGCATCAACAAAGCAATTCCATGAGTGCTTGGGAGAGTCAAAAGACAGTGGGTCCTCCAAAACACACGCCGGCCCATTCTGCATTTAATCACATTGCTCTCATACCAAGTCAACAAATCATCTTGCAGTCACCCTACAATCCAGGATGAACGGGTAATGACAAGCCACCCCTAGCGGACCATCTCTCTCCCAACCCAGACAGTGCTGAGGCAGTTCAAATCAAGCACCCGGGCCATAACATACATTTGCATTGAAGTTGATGCCAGCTATTTCTTAGTGTGTTTCCCTAGCTCCTCTCAGGGGGACGTGTGAAGAATTGACGCTGTAATGTTTAATTACAGCCGTGGTGTGCCAAGCCTCCATAACTGGGGCTGGGGAAGGGGAAATTTAAACGCTAGCTCTGGGTTTTAACGGCAATGTGTCGGCAATGTGCTTCTCATAGGGAACCATCAAAATATTTAAAAACAGTTGGCTTTTTGGAACTTGCTTTGGATAATTGCATGTGATTGTGAAACTGATTCTATTGTTAGTTGGCCTAGTAGGAGTAGTCTATCTAGTGAGCTGACTGAGTGGCTTTATTGGAGTTGGCCATTGCAGCTCTTGCCTTAGGCTTGGATTAGATCTGTCTTGTCCCAGGAAATTATGCCAACATGTAATGTCATACTGTTGTTACCTGGTTGGTTCCATTAGATCTGTCTAGTCCCAGGAAATTATGCCAACATGTAAAGTCATACTGTTGTTACCTGGTTGGTTCCATTAGATCTGTCTTGTCCCAGGAAATTATGCCAACATGTAATGTCATACTGTTGTTACCTGTTTGGTTCCAATAGAAAGTGTCTTGCATGTAACCCTACACCAGGGGTCGACAGCAGGTAATTCTTTTTTCTTTGCCCTTCAAAGTAATTCTTTTTAATGTTGTTTTGCTTTCTACGTAGACCTGCGGTTATGTGAGTCACATCAATTAGCCGCTTAATGCGGTTGTAAGGAAGAGAGGGTTTTTTGTTGTTTCACTACAAACATTGCTCTGAGTTTGTGAATGGTTTAACCTTCAAAATATTGTGACCACATTCCTGAAAGATAAGACTCCGGAACACGCACATATTGCTTACAGCAACGTGAACAGGTCCAGGCACTGAATCACACTGGGAAATAATCTCTGATGATTTTTCTCAACACATAATGATACTAAATTATTGCCCAATGATTGTTCTTGATGTTTTTTCTCCACCCATTTAAAAAAAAAAAAATACCTGGTGGACTACATTAACTTTTACATAGTGGGGTCGGATTTAATATCACCAAATATTCCCTGCAATAAAAAAAAAAAGTACATTATTATTGCTTGGTGGTGTGTGTGGTTTATTGTTTTTAGGCTGTTTACAAATTACATGAATTATGTAACGGCCTGCAACTACCCACCTTAGACAATCCATTCTAGTTGCCAACTCCTGCACTACTCTGGGTTAATATGCCATGTAGCAGACTCACTTAAATGGTATTGGAGATTAGAAACAAGTTGTTTGTCATCCCTATATGTGGATATCCTTACCCAGCTGACAGTTGATTTGTAACATATAAAATTCATTTGTTTCTAAGTCAGTTGATGTCAATGGATGGATCAAATGACGTTGTGCTTTTCTCTTTAGAATTAACTAGATGACCTCTGAACTTTGGATGGTGCCATGGGTGATGATGTGAACCCAGACAGAGACGATCTGCCCCTCAGAGCCAACACCAGCCACATTCTGGTCAGACACTATGTCCTGGACCTGGACATACACTTCCACACGCAGGTTATCACTGGTACTCTGGTGCTGTTCCTGGAGCCAGGCCCTGGGGCTGGAGAAGGAGCTTGGGCTGGGGAAGGACCTGGGGCTGGGGAAGGTGATCTATACACTGCCCAACCATCTAAGACTGCTGACTCCTGGGAGGACGAGAGTAACGGAGACTTCACCTTAGTTCTGGACTGCTGTGACCTTGCTGTGTCAAAGGTTGAGGAGCTGGATGTGGCATCTGTCTTGGACCTGCTGGGTCTCCTAGAAGAGGTCAGGGGCGAGGAGTCGGTGGTGGAACCACAACCAGGCAGCCAATCAGCTGTGCTCATTCAGAGGCTGATATCCCTTCCTGCCACCCAGTGGAAAAAGCAACATCACCTGTACTCTCAGTGCAGTCGTGCCCCTGCTTCTGAGAGTGGGAGACCCCTTGTCTTCCACACTGATCGTTGGAGCCTGCAAGTGCGGCATAGGGGGACTCGGACGCCCCAGGAGTTCCCCCGAGCCCTGCGAATCTGCTATGAGACCAAGCCAGAGGGAGGCTCTGTCAGGTGGACTAAAGACCAGGACAACAGGTGGAGTATCAAGACAAACTGGAAAATATACACTGCTCAAAGAAATTAAGGGAACACGTAATCATCACAGTATAACACCAAGTCAGTTAAACTTCAGGGATATCAATCTGTCCAGTTAGGAAGAATAATCAATTGTGAATCATTGTCACCTGTTTTCATGCAAATGAAAGTGACAACAGGTGCACTGGAGAGGCAACAGCAAGATAACCCCAAAAACGGATTATTCTCTAGTTTTGTGTTTTGCTAGTGTCTTACCCATTACTGGTAGCATTAGGTGGTAACTGCAGCCCATTCAGGTTCCACAGGTAGTCCAGCTCCTCCAGGATGGCACATCCATACGTGCCGTCGCAAGAAGGTTTGCTGGGTCTCCCAGTACAGTCTCAAGAGCATGGAGGAGATACCAGGAGATGGGCCGTTACACAAGGAGAGCTGGACAAGGCCGTAGAAGGGCATCAACCAATCAGCAGGACCGGTATCTCCTCCTTTGTGTGAGGAGGAACAGGAGGAGCACTTCCAGAGCCCTACAGAATGACCTCCAGCGGGCTACTGGTGTGCATGTTTCTGACCAAACTGTCATGAGGGTGGCATGAAGGCCCGACGTCCTCTAGTGGGACCTGTGCTCACAGCCCAGCACCATGCAGCTCAATTGGCATTTGCTAGAGAACACCAGAAGTGGCAGGTCTGCCATTGGCGCCCCGTTCTTTTCACAGATGAGAGCAGGTTCACTCTGAGCACACGTGACAGACATGAAAGAGTCTGGAGATGCCATGGTGAACGTTATGCTGCCTGCGATATCATCCAGCATGACTGGTTTGGCTGTGGGTCAGTGATGGTCTGGGGAGGCATATCCTTGGAGGATTGCACAGACCTCCACGTGGTACACTGACTGCTGTTACTGGGATGGAACCTATCGTCAGACCTTACACTGGTGGAGTGGGCCCTGGGTTCCTCCTGGTGCAGGAGAATGCCTGGCCTCATGTGGCCAGAGTGTGTAGGCAGTTCCTGGATGACGAAGGAATTGATACCATTGACTTGCCCTCACAATCCCCAGATCTGAATCAGTGCATCCAACGCAGCCAGGTAGCACCACAGACTGTCCAGCAGCTCACTGATGCCTGATCCAGACTTAGGAGGAGATCCCCTAGGACACCATCTGCTATCTCATCAGGAGGATGCCCAGATGTTGTCAGGAGTACATACAGACACATGGAGGCCATACACACTACTGAGTCACATTATGAGTTGAATCCAGCGTTCAATCGGTTTGTGATTTTGGTTTCCATTGACTGTTGTTGTTTTGCTCTCAACAAATTACACAATGTACAGTAGAGACCAAAATCTTTAATACATTTCATTCACAGAGACCTGATGTATGATTTCAGTGTTCCCTTAATTATTTTGAGCAGTGTGGTATCTGTTATAAACTTTAATTTGAACCTTAAATGTTGAATCTTGTTGGCAGATTGCTTTGGTATATTATAGCAATGAAGCGCTAGGTGGTGTGGTATATACCAATATACCATAGCTAAGAGCTGTTCTTTGGCAATCAGCATTTATGATTGTAACCCTCCTGTGGTTTGAATGCCTTGTCCCTAGGTACAGCTCTTAGCTGTGGTATATTGGCCATATACCATACCCCCTCGTGCCTTTTTGCTTAAGTGTATGATTTATGTATTTGTATGTTAACACCAAGTGTATACAACTTCTTTCCTGTTGGCTTTCTGTATGAATTTTTTTAATGTAAGGCCATGATTTAAAGGTAATTTCCAATTGAGGCAACATACACACCATTTATCATGAATGAGGACTTGGCAAACACTTGAGCACTGCCTTTAAAAGGTGCCTGGCTGACAACACATGGTCGAATTCAGTCCCGGCACGTCCCATGAATGGTAATATGGAGGAGGTAGTTTACAGTACATTCACCCTGTTTACTCATCCAGGTCGTGTGTTTACACTGCCGGCTCGCCCATCAACAACCGGGCCCTCTTTCCCTGCCAGGAGCCTCCTGTTGCCATGTCTACGTGGCAGGCCCGGGTGCGAGCCCCCAGGGGGTGTGTAGTTCTGTTGAGTGGAGAGAACCAGGCCGAGCCCACTCACCTGCAGGAAACAGGTACCAGATTACTCATCGGTGGTGAAGTTCTAACTAGGATGTGTAGAAGTACTGACTCTTCTCCAGTTCACTCGCCCGTTCTCTCTCTTCTCGCTCTCTCCCCTTTTCTCCCCCTCCCTCATTCTCTACCTCCCTTTCTTACAAGATGCAGTTTAGGTGTGTGTGTGTGTGTGTGCATGCGTGCGTGTGTGTGTGTGTGCGAGTAGTTGGCCAAATATAGTTGCCTCATTAAAGACAAAAAGTCTCCCATTCTCTCTTTTGTCTCTTTCTCCCTCTCTGTCACCATCCCTCCTGCTCTCTTCCACCCACTCGTTCTCTCCCTTGCTCCTGCTCCCTTTGTTTCTCTCTCCTTGCGTGTCTCTCTCTCTCTGTTGTCCAGGTCTTTGTAGCTGGGACTACTATGTCACAATGCCTATGCCTGCCTCCACCTTTACTTTGGCAGTGGGTAGCTGGAGCCTCGTCCCCACAGCACAGCAGACAGCCCTGTTTGGGGCCCCCCATTCACACACTGGCAGGTAGGATATATTTCCCGTAAGACCCCTCCTCTCCCCCTCATGATTTCCTTCCAACCCGGCCGTACCAGGTGGTAGACCATGGTCTGACACTGAAGAGCGGACCACAGACAGTGCCTAAAGCTGTGGTTAGGGGACTCCAATTCCCGTAAGAGCAGTCCCCCTCCCTCCTGCTCTTATGGTTTACCTCGAACCCAGCCATACCCACACTTTAACCCGGGGACTTCTCCTGCCACAAGGAGCGCCTTTATTCTCAGTGAACAGCCTGAGAGGAAACTTGGATCAAACGTGGGTTTTGGGCTTGGAACACACACAGTTGTAAAACTAAAATGGAGTCAATGTAACTGAATGGAAGATGAATGAGATGTAATGTTTGGGTTGTCTTTCGCTTTGCTGTGATGTAATGTTCAGTATTTCCATCTCTCTCTTGAAGCCTGTAGTGAAATCAGTGAAAATACAAGGCTTGTCATATCCTGGATCTTCAGGACTAACTAGAGGATTTTTCCCCTCTTCTCCACGTAACACAGCTTGGACCTTCCATTTGCCGCCAGCCCACAGTTTATGTTTGAGCGATCGGCCCTAAAAGACGAGAAGCACTTTGAGAGCGGCTGCACGGTCTCGGGGGAAAATAACGTCTCCTGTTGCCACGTTGATTATCCGTGCCGATTCACAGAGGCATCCGCCTGGAGCCAGCGGATCATCCCTCACCGGGTGTTTGCCCCCCCCTCTCTGGTGCCGAAGGCCCAGTTCCAGATCCTCCCTCTGCTGCCTCGCTGTCTGGCTGCTGCCCACGCCACCCTGGGTGTCCACCCCTTCCCTCGCCTCGACATCCTCATCGTCCCGGCAGGCTTCTCCAGCCTGGGCATGGCCAGGTAAGAACGGGACAAGATGGGGAAGTGCATGGAACTGTTTTTTTTGTTTGGCTCCGTGTGAAACTGGCCATGCGTCTTTACATTCTCGACATGAACGGACGGTATCCTACACTTAACTGCCGACTAGCGGCTGCCATGTTTCTCCTCATATTCTTTACTCCGTGGGTCTGTAAGGGTAGGATGGCTGACAGCAGCCGGGACCCCAGCCCGACACCTTAACCCCACCACTGGGCTGACTCTCCAGGTCAAAGGTCATCCACAGAGTGTTGGCTCAGACTGCCAGTCGGTAGGGCACTGTGTAGTTGTTTCGGATTTCTTTTTATTGCTATAAAGGTTGGGACGCTGAGTAAAATTTTAATAAAAACAGAATGCAATGCTGCCTCGCTGTCTGGCTGCTGCCCACGCCATCCTGGGTGTACACCCCTTCCCCAAGAATCTCCCAAGTTCTGCGCTACAGACTAGGTTAGAGGCGTTTTTGTGAACACCAACAACAAGTTTCTGTCTCAAGATTATCAATTTAAAGTTTATTGGTGCCCCATATTTCCCCAGATTGGAGATTTGAAACTGTCGAACACTGTAAGCCAAATTGTAATTGGAGCGTTAAATTAATACAGTATCATTCTAACTTTTATGCTCATGTCAGAACGCCCAGATTAACTTGTATTTTGACCAAAATAAGTTTCATTGGTGCAGTGTGTGAGGTTGTTTTTTGTAAGGTAAAGTGGTGTCTAATTTCCTGAAATCTAGACTTTTTCTGAAAGAAAAATCAATGAACAATGCCCAATCCTTACAATACTGTGCACAATTATTAGGCAAATCGTATTCCTCAAGATTTATTTTATTGTTGAACAAACACAATGCTCTCAGTCAATCCAAAATATAATTTAACCTCAAACCTGAATGTTTATCAAAGGAAAAAGGAGTTTTGATCTTTCTCAGGGGAATACATAAGTGTGCACAATTATTAGGCAACAATTAGTGTGCAGTATTAATAGGTAACTAAATTACAAAAATATTTTCTCCAACTCACTCAAATTTTTAAGTGAAAATAATAAGTTACACAAAATGTCTGGCCTTTCAAATATATTCAGTGACCGATATAGCCACCCTTCTTTTCAATAACTGCCACGAGCCTTCCATCCATGCAGTCTGTCAGTTTCTTGATCTGTTCACAATCAACTTTCGCTGAAGCAGCAACCACAGCCTCCCAAATGCTGTTCAAAGAGATGTGTTGTCTTCCCTGACTGTAAATCTCATGTTTGAGAAGGGTCCACAAGTTCTCAATAGGATTTAAGTCAGGTAAATCTTTGAGGCCCTTGCTTGCTAGCCAAGCATTGGAGTACTTGGATGCATGTGATGGAGCATTGTCCTGCATAAAGAACATGGCCTTCTTGAATGTTGAGGAACTCTTCCAGTACCACGGCTTGAAAAAATCTTCCAGAAACTGGCAGTAGTTATGGGAGTTGAGTTTCAGTCCATCTTCAACCTGAAAAGGTCCAACTACCTCATCCTTAATAATAGCAGCCCATACCAGTACCTTTCCTCCACCTGGCTGGAGTCTGACTGAAGTGGTGCTGTGTCCATTAGTGATCCAGCCACGGGCCCATTCATCTGGTCCATGAAGAGTCACTCATTTCATCTGTCCATAAAACCTTTGAAAAATCTGTCTTCAGGTATTTCTTTGCCCAATCTATACGCTTAAACGTGTGAATCTTATTCAGTGGTGGTCTTCTTTCAGCCTTCTTGACCTTGGCCATGTCTCTGAGCACTTGACACAATGTACTTCTGGCCACTCCAGGTAGGATGCAGTTCTGGAATACGGTGGCACTGGAGGATAATGGTGGCACCGATACCGGATAAGCGTATGAAGATGAGATGAGATGGAGGATAATGGGTTCCTGGTAACTTCACGTTTAATTCTTTTCAAACCTTTTCCAGTTAATTTGTCACCCCAATTTACTATTTGCAACAAAACGTGTCCGTTTGAGTGTCCGGTGATCAAACGCCTCAATACCTTAGCTATTTCAAGGGTTTTGCATCTGTCTGAAAGGCATTTTACAATTTATGACTTTTCAGTGTCAGTTAAATCTCTCTTTTGGCCCATTTCACCTGAGGTCATGAAGCTGCCTAATAATTATGCACACCTTGATATAAGGTGTTCTTCACTGTTGCCACACCCTCCCTCATCACACCAATACATATCACCTGAAAATGATTCAATCCAATCCAATGAGCAATACTCACTTGCCTAATAATTGTGTGTGCAGTGTAGTAAAGACAGTCCTCGTTCTGTAGGTAAAATAATGACCAAGTCATCAACATATAAAATATTAACAAGGTTGGACTTTTTGTTTTACATGTTTGTTTGCATACATTACATAAATAATTTCCTAGATCTTGCCTCCAACACCACTTTTAAGGAGTTTGTGAGTCAAAGGCTTTTTCAAAGTATGAAAGCCAAATATTTCCCTTTCTTAATTTTATGGATCGTTTTTTAATCAAGGTGTGAAGTATATGCACTATTATTATATTTTTTTGGTTCTTGGTAAGGAATACATTTAGGCTTCGGGCCTGGATTCTGGCATTATTATGCTATAGAAACCTTTCCCAAGCCACTCGTAACTGAGACTCAATGCTTATTTGGGTAATATGGATGTAGTCAAACAGCCTGAGCACTCACAACAAAATTGTTGCAAGTGCCTGAAATATTCCCCATTTAATCTATCTTGCCGGTCCGTCTATCAGTTAGCATTGACACTCGCAGTGGTATCCCCCCACCCTAAACCACCCTGGACTAGCTAATACTATTCCAATCTTGTCTGGTAAGGAAATAGGATGATATTCAGTCACATTAGATGCAATCTTTGTACATTTGTTCAAATTAGAGGCGAGATACTTCACAGTGCCCCTGTCATTCTTATGTTTCTTTTCTGTGAATTTACAGAAGTTTTCCAAATGCTGTTGGCAGATATCACATTATTTGGTTGGGAGCTCTTCCCCCCTTCCATAATTTCCTCCATAGTTAATATAAATAATTTAAATTAACTGCCTCCTTTATTTTGTCAAGCTCATTGGTGGGCAATCACAATAACTTGTTATATTTGTTTAGGGCCGGCTAGTAATCTTCTTTTCCTGGTTTACTCTGTTTTTGGTTTGAAAAAAGTCTTGGCTGTTTTCTGAAAGTAGAACATTCAGGTCCTTTTTGGATGTTTTTCATTTTTTGTGTCCTATTCTTTTGCCTTTTTCACATGGATTTTCTAGACAGTTTGACTATGTAAATGTATTTAGTAGTGGCCAGATTAACACAATCTTCATCTTCTTTATATTTATAAAAAAATTAAATAATGGAAATCATACTTTCAAGATCGATACTATACAATGTTTCATTCTGCATGGCCTGTTTTTTTCCACTTGTGTGTGGGCTGTAGAGAGAATTTTAGGCTCTGGTTTTACCTTTTTAGTGGTGGTTTTACCTTTTTAGTGGTGGGTTATCAGTTTTCAGATATTTCTTAATTTAGCAGTGGTCTGACTACAGCAGTTGTGGCATGACCATAAAAGCACAGATTTTTTTTCTTTTTGGGTATTGTTTATGGCACAGTCAACCATACTGTGTTCTAATGCAGTAAGCAGACCTACCCAGAGTCACCGTTCATCCTGCTGCCCACTCTGCTGTGGTATAGTTTGAAATATCCTATTTAAACCAAATTAAATACCTCCTGAAACCCCTCCACATTGTACATAAGGGTTTTTTATTGAACGCACAATAAAATCTCTGTAATTACACGGACATTGGTTTACTGTCAGCTTTGCACTGTGCTTCAGTCAATATTATTGTCCGTATTATTAATGATTTCAATAAAATCATAGTCTCTACTCTTCTACTCTACATCTCAAGTGAAGTCATTCTAAGCCAAAACGTACATTTGAAAATATATGGACAAATGAACTTCATCTGTCTCACAATCTCGCTCTGTTCATCTACGTAACTGACCTCCGTCATCTTTTTGCTGGACTGCCTAAGTGGAGCCAGCCAAGAAGAGTGAATGTCTCTTATTGACTGAGTGAGTGGCTACCCACTGTTAAATAGCGTAGTGATTAGAGATGCGGACTGCCATGAACGCAACCAGTGTTCGATCCTCGCCATGGAAAAATCAAATTACAAATTAGTATTTGTTCAGGAAAGACAAAAGTTGCTGGCTACAAGCTTCAGTAGCTATGTTAATAGTAAGCCTAAAATATAACTGTTTACGGTTATATTGTGACTATTTCTGGTGGATTTTTTAAGTACGCATCCATGCATGCTTTTTGGGGTAATATAGACCCTTGCACAGTAAAAGAGGAGGGGTTCCTACAATTGTTGTTCCATGAAATGAAATTGCTTTGGCAGTGTTAAGTTCATCTTCAGTCTTGCAAGAAATTGCTCAATTCTCTTGACTATTCCAAGTAGTAAATAGATACTAGTAGGCGTATTACTGGCTAATAAGCTCTTAAAACGGACAGTGGCGGAAGCCATGCAGTTCATAGATGCTATTTGTGGTGGAAGTACACTTAATAAGTAACGTTAGTCAGTTAAACACAATGCTTTATGGTGTCTAGCGAATTATTCTTGGTGTGATGTTAATACGTGACAAAATGATCTAATGTCAAGAGGCCATTTTAAGACGAAGTAGTATGTCCCAATACTGGCATACTAGCTTACTATATTCAAAACAGTATGTACGTCACCATCATCCGTGAAGTACGTACTTGTAGTAAATAGTATGCAATTTGAGATTCAGTCATTGCTTTCGATTTACATAGTAGTTCACACATCATAGTGGTTGGCTATTCAACTATCATTGTTTTCTAAAGAAACGAACCAGCCATGGAGCGTTTCTAAAGAAACGAACCAGCCGTGGAGTGATTCTAAAGAAACGAACCAGCCGTGGAGTGATTCTAAAGAAACGAACCAGCCGTGGAGTGATTCTAAAGAAACGAACCAGCCGTGGAGTGATTCTAAAGAAACGAACCAGCCGTGGAGCGATTCTAAAGAAACGAACCAGCCGTGGAGCGATTCTAAAGAAACGAACCAGCCGTGGAGCGATTCTAAAGAAACGAACCAGCCGTGGAGCGATTCTAAAGAAACGAACCAGCCGTGGAGCGATTCTAAAGAAACGAACCAGCCGTGGAGCGATTCTAAAGAAACGAACCAGCCGTGGAGCGATTCTAATGAAACGAACCAGCCGTGGAGTGATTCTAAAGAAACGAACCTGCCATGGAGTGATTGGAGTCATTGTTTTCATAACTGTATAGCTAGCCATCTACATTAATCTCTTTCTAATTTAATGCATTGAATGTAGTGTAGCAGCCCTGTTATACCTGTTGTTGGTTTGGATGCTAGCTAATGTAGGGGACTAGTTTTGAGAACTGTGGAGTTTTGTCTAATTGGTTCCTTTTCTTGTTCTTCTCTCTCTTCCTCCACTTCTGTGTCTTGAGGTGTTGGGGGTTGTAAACGTGGCCAACTAGAGCGGTCCACTGCCTCCATGCTTACAGGCAATCCTTTAACACCTCTTTTTTTACTCTTCCTTAGTTGAGCTGTATTCTACATCTTTCTCTGTGTGGGCTAGACAAGATTTTGTGTTGCTGTTTTGATTAATAGTCCCTGGCTTTGCTGAGAAAATATGAAAGTCTGTGTCTCTACTACATTCATAATATTTGTACAGTAGATTCATTTGCAATTGCGTTTTGGTCCGATTAACAGTCCCAGAATGTCCCAGGCTATTTGGAATTGTGACGTCTGTATCTTTTCCTGTAATTCAATGAGGAGATAGGCCTGTGTAGAGACAGTCCCCATTGAATGTTCTGTTGTTTTCATTTTTGGGGAAATCAAGTTCTGTTTTTCTGTCGGAAATCATTTGAAGTTGCTTTTTCACTGTGAGCGAAATCCAGTCATTTAAATGAACTGGGTCTAAAGATGAAATGGAAAGACAAACCGCAATGAAGTCCTGTCTTTTTTCCATTCTCTTGATAAAATAAAGACCTATTTTGGGTGGCCAGTGGACAGGGTCCAAGTGTGTAGCCGGCATCCTCTCTCTCCCTGCGCCAGACCGCCTTCTGTAGACTTCCACAGGAAATTAAGTCAGAGCTGAAAGTACTCCACAGGTTCTTATGTCATTGGGAAGGACAAAAGGTTACCGGAGTGCTCCCGCTCACATAGCGACTTGTCAAACACTCTCGCATAACCCTTTTTTGGCAGTGAAACTCTTTCCCTCATGATTTGTTTTCACCTTTCTTCTTCTGTTATTTATTTGGAATAAATGTCAAAATGCTGACAGTCCAAGGCTGTTTCATTCTCTCCTGCCTTCCTCTCCTGGCAGTTTGAATATCAGCCGAGTCGCTGTGGACTACAGTGAAGAGATTCAACTTGGCCAGGTAGACACCTGCCAGGTAGACACAGGCCCTGCTCCCCCCCCCCCCCCCAACCCTGCACGCGCTCCCACCTTGTGTCGACATGACGTGTAGGCCTCCCGTTACAGACAGGAGGGAACGGTTGACCGAACGTGAGCCAGAGATAGAGACGTGGAGGCTGGGAGTGGTCGGGGGAGCCAGACCCAAACCCAAAGGCGCCCCGCAACGGTGGAAGGTTAACAAAACATGGAGAAGGGGTGGACGTGAGGAGAGTTTAAGGAGGGTTTAGCCACGGAACCCCCAGGATGTGGGAGAGGATGTGTGGATTATTCCCAGCAACAAAAGCCATTAGACCCTGGAAGGACTTCAGAGGTTTCAGCTATTTAATCTGCAGATTGAGTAGTAGTGTATGTGGGCCTGAGACTTTGGGGCCGGGCCAAACACTGCTTTCTACCCTGCCCCCTCGTATAAAGAACAACAGGGGTGGCTGAGGGGAGAAGGGGAGATGGGGGACATTAAGTTGTTGTGCTGGGGCCGAGAAAGGAGTCGGGGGTGAGAAGGGTTGGTGGGTTTTTATACCCAGATACGGGAGGGAGGGAGAGAGAGAGAGAGAGGGAGGGAGGGAAGACAAAGATTAACAAGTCTAGTAAGGACTCGTCTGGAGTGGATTTCTGTGCCACGTACACTGTGTTGCTGTCTACTGAAGACAGTTTATACGTGCAAATAGACAGGCAGTTACCAGAGAGCAACACATGCCTCTGTCAGGGGAGTTAGCATGCACGGCAAGTCTTGTTTATTAGTTTGTTTTTTGTGGTTACTGTCTGCTTGTAGAGAATCTTCACTTTTTCACATCCTCCATGAAGGAATACACCTCTGGGTCCAATCAGCAGATAGTGGTGGCCCCGTTTGTCTGCCTGTCTGTCCGGCTGTCTCTCTGTCTGTCGGTAGCATCACCACGGTAATGCTGTTAAAAGCTCTGGTATGAACCGCTGTGTGTATCCTCTCATGACGCAGACATGGAGGAGGAGGAGACCGAAGAGGAGAGAGCAGAGATGAAAGAGGGGGCGTAGGAGCAGCAGGAGGAGCAGGGACAGCAGGGAAGCTATTTAGCTCAAAAACACTTCCACTCAGGTTAAAAACAGCGAATTGTCTAGTGGATGGAATGTTGTAAAACCAAAACCTTGTAAACACATATGTGAATGGCTATTGATCATAGAAGTGCTTTACTGTGTATAATTTGAAAGTATATTAAGACAAAGTAAACTGCAGTCAGGACATTCACATGTTCACACACACACACACACACACACACGCAAGGTAGATTGTTTATTGATATTGAACAGATTGTTCCACACACTCACCCCTGCTCAATCCTTGCTTGACTTTGGAATGACCTAATGAAGGTCGGTGCGTGCGTGCGTGTGTGCGTGCGTGCGCGCGGCCCTTTTGTTTGTGTACTAATTTATAAACGCCACATAACGTCTGGACCACGTCACCCTGTTCCAGAAGGGTGTTTCAGGAAGGGCATGGCGTTTCCCCTCTGTTTGAAGCGTCTGGCTGTATATGTCCCACAGCTATCCTCTCAGACACACCAGGACATAGAAAGACATACTTAACTCGCTGCATGGGCAAATTAGGACTTTCTCTTGCCAAGAGAATCTGGTGGTTTTGACGGGTTTGTTGGACATCACGTAATGGAGGCCATAATGTTCATATTGTGTCTGAATGACGCAGAGTTTTAAAACAATGGCCTGGTTTCATCTTGTATTACATAAAGTATATCATGGTGAGAGACTGTGTCCTTTATTTGACCTGCTTTAATGGAGTCCTAGGACGATAACCCATTGCGTGGATACATTTGTTTTTGAAAATTACTATTTGGCGTGTGTCCTTTTTTTATTTGTTGTTTTAGGGATTATTGTGGATTAGACATTTTGTTCTATTGAGACACATAGGCCATGTGAGAAGAGTGACCACGTGGTTTGTTGTTTGTGTTCAACAGCTCAACTTTAAGGCCACCAGTTTAGATATGATTTGTCTTGATATTTCCCTCAGGTTGTGTCTTAAACATACAGGATCTGATGGGAGTAGGAGCCATCTCATTTGTTTGCAGTGGCTGGTGGTTTTCTCGATGGAGGCAGCGCCCCCCCCCCGTCCTAGATGGCGGGCACTGATAGTCATTCGGTGCACTTCATTCCCTTCTCTCAGCAACATCGGCTCACACTGAGCCCATGCCAACTCCCTCTACGTTCTTCAGGGGAGAGCAACACTGAAATACCACAGAAACCAATGGCTTAATGCGCAAGCAATTACTTTGTTCTCAAGATTAAGATAAAAGTACAGTTTTTGATTCGGTGAGAGAGCTTGACTTGATATTGCCTCTCCCGAGTGTCCTTCGCGAGTGTGAATGGGTGAGGGAACGACAAGGTCAACTTACAGTGTCTTGGGAGGTACAGCTAGCCTACTGGTCTGTCTGGTTCAACAAATATGTGGAGTATTAGTAGGTTGTTAAAACGCCTGTTCCACTCGTTGTACTTCTGAGCCCGGTTAGCCGTATATATGTCACACACATTGGAGTTGTGTTCCGCTTGCGACCCTTCCTGACCTCTGGGACTGGTTGCACAGGGAGGTGTTCGGCTTGACATCAAACCACCGCGGCTGTTTTGTTTATGGGTCAGAGGAAGAAAGATTGTCCATGGGTGCCCATAGGGAGGAAGTGAAGGGGACGAGCCTGGAGTGCATGCATACGTGCGTGTCTGAGACAGGCTTTTTGTTCACAAATGTCTCGGAAATGTCCTGTTTTGGGATCAGTTTTTACTTTTATACCATGATTGTACGGGCTGGGAGAACCTGATGCTGGCTTCTAGTGTTCCCCTCAGGCTAACTCTTTCAAAATCCATGTTTGGATTTGTTAAGGTACTAAAAAGATGTGGGTACCCTGTTGCAGGTGGATGGAGGAAGTTTCTGGGGGAGCGGAGTTAGCTAGGTCAGCTCATAGCAACTCGCTGTCCATCCTTTCACACAGGCGTGTTGCTGGAGAACACCAGAGAGAAAGCAGCCCTTCTCCTGTATCAACAGTCTGTTAATGTGACGAAACGACAGTGTCATGGTGTTGTCTCTTCAGTTTGTGCAACTTGTGGCAGCTAAATGGATCTTTGATGGCACCATGACAACCCTGGTGTGGTCAGTGTCATGTGACAGTGATGTTCTACGCCACATTCAAACTGCACTAGTTTATGCTTTTAGGTTGACATGGAGACAAGCCAAGACTTTGGAATAGCAGAGACTGGGAGGGACTGTGGACTGAGAGGGATAACGAGGAGAGGTCATGAGAGGGTTGAGACTGGGGAAAAGAGATCCATTAGATGTGCTCAGTTCTAGGAGACTAATAATAATCATGCTGGCCCTTTTTTCCCAACTTCCTCTGTCCAGTGTCTGTTTTCTTTTGGCCATCGTAATCTTTTCTTTTTATTGGCCAGTCTGAGATATGGCTTTTTCTTTGCAATTCTGCCAAGAAGGCCAGCATCCCGGAGTCACCTCTTCACTGTTGACATTGAGACTGGTGTTTTGCCGGCACTATTTAATGAAACTGCCAGTTGAGGACATGCTAGGTGTCTGTTTCTCAAACTAGACACTCAAATGTGTCCTTTTGCTTAGTTGTGCACCAGGTCCTCCCAATCCTTCTATTCTGGTTAGAGCCAGTTTTAGCTGTTCTGTGAAGGGTTTGGTACACAATGTTTCTTGGCAATTTCTCCCATGGAATAGCTTTTATTTCTCAGAACAAGGATAGACTGATGAGATTCAGAAGAAAGTCTGGACATTTTGAGCCTGTAATCGAACCCACAGTTGCTGATGCTTCAGATACTTAAATTATCTAAAGAAGGCTAGTTTTATTGCTTCTTTAATCAGCACAACAGTTTTCAGCTGTGCTAACATAATTGCAAAAGGTTTTTCTGATGATCAATTTGCCTTTCAAAATGATGACCTTGGATTAGCAAATACAGCTCGGGAAAAAATTAAGAGACCACTGCACCTTTTTCTTTCCAAAAAAGTGAGGAACAATTTGAGTGAGGAACAATTTGCGTTCAATTTGGTCTCTTAATTTTAACCCCTCTGTACGCCTATGTAGTTATTCCATAAAAAATCAGCTGTTTCCAGCCTCAATAGTCGTTAACAACATTAATCATGTCTACACTGTATTTCTAATAAATCTTATTTAAATGGACCAAAAAAGTCATTTGAAAACAAGGACATTTTGATGTGACCCCGAGCGTTTGAACAGTAGTGCATTTTATTGGGTTGGAGATGGGTCGGATGTTAGAGGTGTAAGTGTAGTCAATGGGGAGGAATGTGGGGGGGTGGGTTTCATGTGATCTTGTCTTTGAAAAACTGTAGAAAATGGCTAGCAAGTGAGGTGGTGGGCGTGGAGAAGGTATCAGCACAGGGCTGGAGTAGGTTGCTGACCGTAGAGAATAGTCCGGGTGTTCATATTGGAGCTATTAATCATATTGGAGCTATAAATGATGTTGGAGGAGGAGGACCTGATGTCATTGAGGGCCTCTCTTTAAGTACAGACATGGAGTTGGTAGGCTTCATGGATGGTGAGACCCGACTAATTAGTCAGGAGTTCCAGGCGGCGGCCAGTTTGCTTCAGGGTACGGAGTTCAGGTGTGAACCAGGGAGAGGAGGCGGTGAAAGAGAACAGGTTTGGTTGGGAGTGGGGCCATAGTGTTGAGTTAGACTAAGCAGTGATTCACTTATTTGCTCGTTCTTCAGGTGAATTGGGGCCATGGTGAAGGGGGAGGGCAGAGCAGATGGCATTAGAAAATTGGAGGGCATGGTCATCAGATGTTGGGAGTATGTCCTGCATTTTTCCTTGCCTTATTATCAATCTGTTTTATAGTCTAATTCTCTATCCCTCCTCCTCTTTCTGTCCTTGCCTCCCCCTCCCTCTTCTCCCTTTCTCTCAGTGGATTTCCTTCATTTATTCTCCCTCTACAGGGTGATGTGCCGGGTAACTCTAGAAGTGTGCGACAGAGAGCGGCTCTTTCAGACCCAGGGACTTTGGCACCAAAGACAGCTGTTAATCAAATAGTCGGGCTGGCTCTTTCCCCACGTCTTAAGCAGACCTCTCTCCTCCAGGCACTAGAACCTGACCATTGGCAGAAGGCTCTGCATACCTGCTCCTGGGGAGAAAGGCAGGAATGTCCAGCCAAACACTTTAGTAATTGCTAAAAGACTATATTTGAAAAATAAATCCCTGAGATTCTTTTTTCCCAGAGGGGCCTTTTTACACTTTTGCATGCCTTTTCTCAGCTCCATCTCTCCTCATGTAGTTGAATTCCATCCTGCTTCACTTCTAACATATACCTGGTCTTTTAACGAAGGATACAAGCCCCATTTACCACTGGCCCCCCAACCACCACGGGTTCCCCAATAACCACGGCCCACCACGGTGTCCCCATCCACTGTGGGCCCTGAGGCAGCCGCACCCCTGATAGTTATGCCAGTGCCTAGATCTGTTTTATCGGTTAGCATTTGTTCCCCTTGAGGCTGTTCACCAAACCTAGACGTTAACACTTTTTTGGGGGGGGGGGCTTTTTCTGCAATTTTATATAAAGAATCCCTCATCAGAAGACTGTTGGCAGTTATCTAACATTTTTATTTAAAGTTTAGCTGAAAGATAATTTATCTGATCATTTTAATGTAGGCCTTACTCAGGCCTTTTTTAAGACGCCATACTGTTTCAGCCGTTGTTGCGCTGTCTTCTTTAGTGACCAAATAATGTCTTTACCAAGAGACTCTGAAAATCTTTTTTTTTTTTAAGTTGCAATTGCAGACTATAACCCTTATGGTCTCTGGATTCAGTAATTAAGTTCTGTCTGCCCAG
The DNA here is from genome assembly GCF_011004845.1 of Esox lucius. NCBI lineage: Eukaryota > Metazoa > Chordata > Actinopteri > Esociformes > Esocidae > Esox > Esox lucius. The sequence continues at coordinate 12,066,747 of NC_047581.1, read as the reverse complement.
AATATAAAATATACAGCTCTGGAAAAAATTAAGAGGCCACTGCACCTTTTTATTTCCTTTCCAAAAAAGTTGAAAAGGAAAGTTTTGAGTGAGGAACAAAAGCAATCAATTTGCAGTGGTCTCTTAATTTTAACCCTTCTGTTTCTCACTCAAAACCTTAGACCCTCCTTTTGGACTTACTGTAGGCACATAGATGGGTTGATTTTTTTTTTTACCATAAAAATCTAAGGTTTTGGACATCTCTGTGAAAGTGAGGAACCTTGACAAAATCATTCCAAAATACAAGGCCGACTTATAAATAAATGTAAGGTTCAGTTATTAACTTTACATGAATTACCAATTTTTTAACCAAATGTTAGTAGAACCTTCCAGTGCCAAGGTCTCAAGTGGGCAATTCCACAATGACAGAGAGATGTTGAGACGGTAACCAGTACAATCACAAAATTGTGGTTAGTGCTGTTTTTGTCATTCTGTGACCAAAACGTCAAAATAGTAATTATGTTTTGAATTGCTGTATTTTTTAAGTAAAAAAAAACTACCTAGAGTTGCCCTTGCCTTTATTGCCTTGCACTGTTTTTAGATGAGGACTGTCTCTAAACCAGTTTATCAACAAAATATGGATTCACATCACATTAAAATCATATGTAACAGACAGTTATGGGACAGTCAGGAGAGGAATAAATAAAACACTCAGGCTCCTGATTAGCTCCAGAAGACACTGCTCCACTGGCTCGTAGGTTGATGTTCAGCAGACCAAGTGATATAATCTAGTTTATCTACACAATTAATGCGATGAATACTGGCGTCTATAGCTGTGGTCTCTGAAGACCACAAACTATATTAAACGGTTTCTGCTCTCTAAAAGAGCTGGCAGCAGCTGCCATTTTGCCCTGTGGTTAACAGTAACCCAGGCAGAGTACCATAACTCTGGATTAACAGCCTTGGGAAGACAGGCCTATCGCTGCACACACCTATTCCACTGACTAATGGATGAGTCCACTGCAACCATTCCATTGTGTGATGGATGGGCCCATTGTGTTGTGAGGGGTGGGGGGGTGGCAATGTTTATGCAGTATCTTTTTTATGACAGGCTCTTTGGGGCTGAGGATAGTGGGTAATTTCATTAGTCTGGTTTGAGCCAGACATCATCTGCGGGACCTCTGCTGATCCGACCAGAACGAGACATTTCAAACAGTGCTGTGAAATATTCAGGACAAATTGTCCTGATGGGTCTTGGCTTTAGCTGCAGCCTGAGGGAGAGAAGATAGGTTTTCCCTTTTTTACTGCACAGGTTGTCAAATTTCAGAGTTTATGGCTGTTTTGTATATACCTGTACGTACATTCTTACCATACATCTGCGCAAAGATAAATGAGCTTTGACTCTTTGATACACCTGTTTTTAATTTACATCAGAATGTAATAAAAAGAATGCCGAAGTTTTAAATGTGATTTTGTTTTTGATTAACAGTCCGTCTGGTTAAATAAACCTGTAGCCTTAACAAATGCTTTGTCTCTGTCTGTCTCTGCCTACTGTCTGTCTGTCTCTGCATCCTGTCTGTCTGTCTGTCTCTGCATGCTGTCTGTCTCTGCCTGCCGTCTGTCTCTCTGCTTGCTGTCTGTCTCTGCCTGCTGTCTGTCTGATTCCCTTCTCTACTCATTGTCACATTGACTTTCTTCCAACATGCTTCTTTCAGCACTGACGAACAGCCTCTGCTTGAAGAATCCCAATCTCCTCTATTATGAGTTAAATAACCACAATAAGAAATTAGTCTCTTGTATCTGTCCCCTAGAGCCAAATGACACCTGTTGTTCTCTGTCACATATATCTAACTGCATGTGTACACCAAGGCACTATATTTAGATACATATGAATAGCATGGATAAATACCCTTGGGTTTTTTATTGCCTCATGAACTTGCCAGGAAAAATTATTACAATTTGCTTACAAATATGCAACAGGCCAAAGACTGAACACATCACGTCGAAGAGTTTGAGGGAGGGATAGGCACAAAGAACAGTCTTGTAGGGGCTTTATTATTGTCATCTATATTTTCCAGTCTCAATGTATTACACATTCACCTAAGTAGAATGTTACTCAATGGTTGTATTTCAACTTAACAACTTTCCCCAGGCCTCTATAGACCATCTTGTTAGGCTCCAATAACCCCACATTATTCCACCACCCCATTTCCAAAGGGTTGGCATGCTGGGTAAAATCTAAATTAAAACAGAATGCAATAATGTGCAGATCATTTAAATCCAATATTCAATAAGAAAAATTGTACAAAGAAAACCAATATTGGATGGCCGTGATCTTTGGGCCCTCAGACGGCACTACAATAAAACCAGACAGGATTCTGGAGTGGACATCCCTGCATGGGCTCTACCCAGTGACGCTGATGGGGGGGGACAACTGTAAACGTCGTTGCGGGCCCCATTTGGCTTAAGTATAAGTCAACCGATGGTTGTATTCAGTACTATTGCAAAAGTTACACAGTTAATAAACAGAAGAATTGCATTGAGGAAGGGATTGTTTTTTCTCTTTGCTATTTTTATATACAGCGTTATGATTCAACCCTTTTCTGTAAAAAATGGTTTGTTCTACCAACAGACAATCAGTGATACCCTAACATCTACATCCAATCGGAGTGATATGCTAACACCAGCACTGACACAGCTTTATTTAAGCTGCAACTAGTTAGGATTTCTTCAGTAAAAAACAAAAGTTAAATGCCAGTGGAATGCCAATTTATAATTTTTGGACCACGCCGCTACTTCTCAGCCAATTCTGTTCCAGCAATCCCATTCCAGCCAATCGCCTTATGCGAGGCGGGCTTTTCTCCTTGGCTTATTTTGTGAATGTGCATTTTACCTGGATGATATAGCATAAGTATGCCATAGGGAGTGAAGTTTGCTTACTGTAAGAAACTATAATGGCAGCTAGAGACCAGGACGACAAACAGTAAATTCCTCCCTTGTCCAATGGCCACATACACTACGCTAAACACAAAAGAAAACTTTGACCAACTCTCTGTAGCTACAACATACATTTGTCTAACTACAGTAGCTATCTGGCTAAAACATTGCCACCATGCAAGCAAAACTAGGAGCACAGAAGGACAAATCTAGGGGAAGGAGGTTCTCATCCAAGATTTGATGGTACATAGCCCCATCCATCGTCCCTTTGATGGGGTGAAGTTGTCCTGTCCCTTTAGCAGAAAAACACATGTGTTACCAAATGTTTTCTTAGTGACTATGGTCCCAGCTACCTTGAGATCATTGACAAGATCCTCCCGTGTAGTTCTGGGCTGATTCCTCTATTCTCATGATCATTGCAACTCCACAAGGTGAGATCTTGCATGGAGCCCCAGACCGAGGGAGATTGACAGTTCTTTTGTGTTTCTTCCATTTGCGAATAATCGCACCAGCTGTTGTCACCTTATCACCAAGCTGCTTGGCGGTGGTCTTTGTAGCCCATTCCATCCTTGTGTAGGTCCACAATCTTGTCCCTGACATCCTTGGACAGCTCTGTGGTCTTGGCCATGGTGGTGAGTTTGGAATCTGATTGATTGATTGCTTCTGTGCACAGGTGTCTTTTATACAGGTAACAAGCTGAAATTAGGAGCACATAAAAGACACTTGGGAGCCTGAAATCTTTCTGATTGAGAGGGGGTCAAATACTTATTTAACTCATTAAAATGCAAATCAATAAAAAAAATGAATTTTCTGGATTATGTTGTTGTTATTCGGTCTCTCACTGTTCAAATAATCCTGCCATTAAAATTATAGACTGATCATTTCTTTGTCAGTGGGCAAACGTACAAAATCAGCAGGGGATCAAATACTTTTTTCCCTCACTGTACATTTTACTTACAAAACTTCCGCAATTGTTCTCCGCAGATTCCAAACGCTTACAGTATTGTTAAGAGAAGAGGTGTTGCAACACAGTGGTAAACATGCCCCTGTCCCTGTCTGTTTTTAATGCAGTGCCGTCTGAGGTACCTAAAGTTCACGGCCATCCAATATTGATTTGCGTCCTTCCTTGTATATAGAGATTTTTCCGCATTCTCTGAATCTTTTAATTATGTTATTTACCTTTGATGAGATCCCCAAACTCTTAGCAATTTTTTTTTTTTAAATGACATTTCTCTATTTGCCCACACAGTCTTTCACAGAGTAGTGAACACCTCCCATCCTCACTTCTGACAGACCCATCCTCTCGGGAATGATCTTTTAATACCCAATCATGTTACTGACCTGTCGCCAATTGACCTGATTAGTGGTGTCATATTCCACCAGGTTTAGTTTTTTAGCATTACACAAAAAAGTGGGTGTGTATTTTTTTCAAAAGCAATATCATTTCTCAGTTTGACGATATGATATGTTGTCTTTATTCTTTTTCAATTGCATGTAGGGATAAATGATTTGGACTTCATTGCATTCTGTTTTTATTTGCATTTTACACAGCATCCCAACCTTTTTGGAACAAAAAAATAGGCCATTAAATTGATTGGAAAGTGGCAGCATTATGCTTTTTAAGTCCTTTCTAGAATGCTTATGGTGTCTTCCTAGGAGGACAACAATTAGGTAGTGTAGCCTATGTGCGTACTCTGTATGCGCTGTTTCAGCGCGTGTCTTGGGAGTAGAAGCTCCAACCACAGGGGTCTGAGTCGATTCCAAAAATCCTGGAGTTGTTTACCCCTGCCCTTCCCAAGCTGCCGGCAGAGCCAGTTTTCCAACTTCACCCGAAAGAATTTGGGCCGGCGAAGCCGTTGCTATGAAACCACCAGCTGGATCACTGCTGTATTCTGACAGTTTAGCTAAGCTAGCTTGCCTGTTTATGCTGTGTAAGCATTCAGACACTGAAGTACACCCAGATTTAGACATTACCACCATAGATGGGTCCTGTAGTTTTGCACTACACAAAACAATGATTAACATTTTATGAGAAATGTCAGCCTTCAAGTTAGCTGCTAAAGTTCTCCTCGTCGTATGTAAAGCTAGGTTACATCCTATCAAAGCTGTCTGGCTGGGACTGTTTGCAGGAGTATTGGGTACTACAATGGGAGGGTGAATTCAATGTCAACATATTGCTAGCTAGCTAGTTGTAGCCAAAAGCCTTCAACTTCTAAGCAACCTTTTATTTTGGCACTGTGAATTAATTGCAGGATTAAACTGGGTCACTCATAGGCTTCCATCCTTTGATTTAAAAAAAAAAATCTAGAGAACACTGGAAGATTGGCTGGAGGGCGACTTTTCGAATTTATTAGCACTTGTTGTTGCACTAGTGGCCAGTTTATGTGTCATAAAGTAGTCTGCCCCAGATGAAAAGATAATAACATTGATAAGGGTTGATAGTTTTCTTTAATTAGGGACAAGTGTTTCCGTTTGTGCATGCCTGTTTTGTCTCTAACAGCCCCAATGCTGTACTCAGAGTCCCCTGGAGGACGGTGTTTCCTGTTTTCTAAAAGATTGTGAAGTAGGAGAAGAGATTCCTCACTCTGATCTCTCCAACATCCTGACACGTTACTAAATGAACATTCCTCATCCATGACATCATGGTCATAAGCCTTTGAGGATATGACTGGACTTTACGGAACACTTCCAAACCATCAGCACAGTGGATAGGAGTAACATCTGCTATCGCTTCAGAACCCAGCCCAACTTAGACTCTCTCCATGTCTGTGAGTGTGTGTGTGTCTTGGTGTCTGTCTTGATGTCAGTGAGCGTGTGTCTTGGTGTCTGTGAGGTTGTGTGTCTTAGTGTCTGTGAGTGTGTGTCTCCAGGGGTGGGAGTGTGGGTCTTGGTGTCTGTCAGTGTGTCTGGGTTTTATGTGTCTTTACTCTGCATTGTATGTTGACAGGCATCGGGCCACTGAACAAGGATGTGGTGGAACAATCAAATGAATAGCCAGAGAAAAGGGGTCGCACTACGCATCAGAACCGCCTGAGTGGCGTCCCCTCTAGTGTCTCTACCGCCCCGGTGTGTACGTGTGTGTGCTGTCTTGCCGTGATCCATATGGATCCCATTACTTTGGTCCGGAGATCACCACACACACACACATACCTGCCCAGCTAGAACCAGCTGTGGGTAGACCACTGTGTGGGAGAGGTAATGTGAGGTGGGGCGAGTCTGTCTGTGTTCGTGCCGGGTCTTCACCACAGACTGTCTTCTCATTGCTAGCGGCTCTGATAGCGGCAGCGCTGTGTATTTTCAGGACGTGATGCAAGTGGTGGTGCTAGGGGCCGGGGGCCCTGCCCTGGCGCATGTGATGTGGCCCTACATGGTGTGGCATTCAGCGGTCCTCTGGGGCCAGCCTGGGAACGGAGCACGGCACAACAGCACACAACTGATCCTCCGCCAGCCCTGGAATGCCAGACATTTGAAGTCAGACTTGTTATAAAAAGGACAGAGGGCGGTAGGAGTTTGGTCAAATAGGCCCCTGTGTCTAAAATAAGCCCACAGAGTCAGAGGGAGAAATAAAACAACAGACAATGGTACCCACAAGCCAGCGCCACTCTATCTGAAATTCGGGCTTATTGAGGCTTAGGACCTCATAGGTGTGTGTTCACATTTTTCTGAACTGATCGGGAATGCAAATCCCCAAAATGTCCAAGTGAAACTAGGACAGTTTGATCATGTGGACATTTCTTCCCACTATGAAAAAGGCTATTTGTGACTCATAGTTTGAGTTTAGGCAAAAAGGTGTGGTTAGGGGGTTAAAATTCAATTTTGAGTTAGCTTTAGGGTAAGATTGGGGTCATGGTTAGGTTTAGGTTTCCAAAAGATACACATTTGACTAGGAATAGCTTTTTTGTGTCCCCAGAATGAAATAAATTATAATAAATGAGTTATAATCTTTGAAAATAATAAAACAATTATTTTCATATACTGTAAAAGGTTCAAAGAAAGGCAAAAAAGCTATTCGTGGTGCAGGTACAAAAAGGACCCTCCTGGTCCTAGACCATGATTTAAGGACATAAAGACAAAGCTGGTTCTAAAAGGGCCGGGTAAAACCTTTACACTGTACTGCTCTGTCATTTGACAAGAGAACGTACACATACCTTAGGTCTAGTGGAACTAGGCAGTGCATTAAATTGATGAGGAGGATCTGCGTTTCAACTGGGAGTAGTGACGTTCTCTTCCCGATTGCTGTTCCATGCTGAGGTTGCTAATTAGGGTAGAGACAAGACTTCCGTCAGTGACAGCAGGTGTATTGAAGGTTCTCTACCCTACTCACCCCTTCACCTGGGTTCACCTCTGGGTCCTCGAGCCCCCATGATACCGTTCTCTCACAATACGCTTTGGTGTAATTTAATGAATGAGGATGAAATGAGCCTTTATCCAACTAGCTCTTTCTAAGATGCCGACCCAAAGATAGTTTTTCCTGCCCCCTCGAAATATCCTTTTTTCTCCAATGGCTTGTTGTGTAACATTATTATTCATGATTGATGTTATTTAGAATATAAACACAAGGCAGACATGTTTTGTACCAAAATACCACCCACCCATTGTTAAGATCTTACAGTATTTTGTATAGAATTTACCAATACATATTTCATTCTCAGTAGAGGAAAGAAACAACATTCTGTGATTAAAGATACAGAAGGGTTAAAATTAAGATGCCACTGCAAATTGAATGCTTCTGTTCTTCACTCACAACTTTCCTTTTCGACTTTTTTGGAAAGGAAAGAAGAAGTTGCCATGGTATCTTAATTTTTTCCGGAGCTGTATGTGGATAGGGCCACAGATCGAGTTTGTTTTATTTGTTTTTAAAAAAGTAATCATTTTAAAAGACCGGTAGCTGACAAATAAATCATCCACTTCTAAAATACAACCAAAATATGGAATTGAGAAATGTATTTTGAGCTTGGTGTGGCTTTTGTGTATTTATACATGTGTGTGTGTAGATGGTTGTGTGTCTGTGTGTGTGGTGCTCTTTAAACTGAAGTCAATCTGCCTCTTGGGACAGTCAGAGTATCAGTCATACACCCCCCCCCCCCACTTCCCCGACCCACTGGCTCCCCATGGAAGCGTGCTGCTGGGATGTCATTACAGAGGTCTGATAGGACCTGCTGCTGCATAATGTATCCAGCCGCCCCGCTGCTTAGGAACAAACTAACTCTGGTCAGGATGGAGAGATGAATTATGGATGGAGGAATGGAGGAGCGAAACGCACTTTCATTGGTTTTGCACTAAATCTGAATCTCTTCTCTAACACCTCTAAAACTTTAGCCAGACTTTCCCTCCATGGCAGGAAGTTCCTTTTTTAAATTTTTTTTGGACAACAGGGAACTGGGTTGTTACACCGAGTTTGCAGCCAACCTGGACTGTCGCTAGCTTTGGGTTTTTTATTTGCTTCACAGCGCTAAAGAGGGAAATAATTGACCGTTAAACTAGACATGATATTTGATTTAATTTCCAATGCCATATGCAGGTCACTTTGAGTAAGAATGTGACAGATCCTAGTAGTCACTGAGGGACAGTCTGTGTTCTCGTCCTTTATTGCCGTGTGTATTTGTATTTGTGTGTGTGTGTGTGTTTGTGTCATGGGTGTGTATGTTGCTGTTGTTGTGTGACCACCCCCACTGGTGGGACGACTCGGTTTGTCACTGACGGATTCCACCTCCTCCGTAAGAGCATGTGAGGGCAACGTCCCTGAAAGACTGTCTTTGTTGTGAGCATTCACTCGTGCGCACGCACACACACACACACACACACACATACTGCCGGAGCCAACAACAAAAGGCCCACTTATCTAGTTGTGGGGAAACAAGATTATGGCATAAATACAGTCATGAAGCTAATCTTAACAGAATCAGTACTACTGTTCCTCACGGCTATTAGCCACCAAAAAAAAAAAACAGATGTTAGATGCAGTTTAGATGTTTGTGGATGTTCATATGCTTTTAAAGAACGGTGTGTTAACGCAACACAGACCCACATCCAAGTCACAAACGCACACACCCACACTCATATGTATAGCAAATGCCCTGCCTCCCACAATTTACTTTTATGGTAAATGGGAAATGATGAATACTGATTCAAGTTGGTCTAGATCCATGTCCTCTATCTTTCTGCCAAATTGTGGGTCGCAGCTTATAACTCAGTAATGAAACATTTAGGCAGGAAATAACCGATGTTATCTCAGTACTGGTATGTTTATTAAGTTTGAGGTTGCCTGCCTGGCAAGTGAACATTTGAAGTGTACAGAGTTCTAGAACATCTGAACGGAATAAACACAGCCGGCTCCAGTTACACGATCAGGAATAGAGAAGCCCATTCATTTGCACCTCTGACCCTACTCCCATTCTTCTGCTGTGCTGTGTGAAGAATAGTCTGTCTCTCACTCACACTCAGCCCCTTCAGGGTAGGGTTGGGTATAACCTTACGTAGCGAGCTCTCAAAGAAATGCCTGAAACTAGATCCCCCATGTAATGGTGTTGATGAGGAGAAGAAAAAAAAATGTCACGGGAGAATCTCTTCTGGTCCTTTCAACCAACCCAGTAAATGTGGAGGAGGGGTTGAGGTGTAGCATTGCTTTGTTGGCATTCGGAAGCAGAAATGTTGTGATAAGCTTTTGTGATAGGCCATTTTCCTGTACCATTTGACCAGAACGACTGCTTCTCATGGTTCAAAAGTAGTCAGATGATGATCAATTATTTTGGTGACATTCTTGGCTTTGTGCACTGATAATATATCTTTTTTATAACAAACTTGTGTCAACTGAGCTGCAACCAATTGAAGGCAAACCTTCATTTTAAGTTAATGGTATTTGACTACTGTCATAAGAACAACACCACCTGTATGTACATCTCCATCTCGGCCATCCAAGTATTTGGATAGTGACACATTTTTTAGCTCTATATTCCAATTTGGATTTAAAATTATATAATGACTATGGGGTTAAATTGTATACTGTCAGTTTTAATTTGAACACACTTTAATTCACATTCAATGAACATTTAGAAATTACAGCTCATTTAGCCATTGTAGGGTACAAAAGGTGTTTGGACAATTGGCTTCGCAGCTGTTTCTAATCAGACAGGTGAGTTTGTGATGAACTTGAATGGGACTGGGAGCACTACAGGAAAAGGTTGAAAACACTGTTTTGGTGTTCTCATTAAATTCATTCTCTTTTGGTGTTTTTTCCTATTGCTAATGCTTCTAAATGCTATTATGGTGTTTCAAATCCTGTCTAGTCTGTAATTATATCACTTCTTCTGGAGTATTTTTATGTTTTGCATTGATTTATGTAACTGATGATTTGTTTGTGTAACCTATATGTCTGTGGGTAGTTTGAGCACAACTTTCCACCAGCATCAACGGGAGGTTTTTCTGCGAACATGTTAGGACCTGTGTCTGTCTGTACCATTAAAATTGATCTCATCATTGAACATAATTTGCCTGACAGAATTTATATCCGTTTATCTTTATCCATTGCACCTAATGACACAACAAACTTTTTCACACATGGATTTGACATCATTTAGCCCTATATTTATTTGAAAATAGTACAAAGAAAACATCAAATGTTGATACATTCCCATTTTGAATTTGATGCCGGCAACACGCTTTAAAAAAGTTGGGACAGTGGCATGTTTGCCACTGTGTTGCATCACCTCTTCTTTTAATGATACTCTGTAAGCATTTGGGAACTGCGGAGACCAATTGCACTAGTTTTGAAAGTGAAATGTTTTCCCATTATTGCTTGATATAGGATTCCAGCTGCTCAAAATGTTGGGGTCTCCTTGGTCGTATTTTTTGTTTCATAATGCACTAAATGTTCAATGGGTGACAGATCTGGACTGCATAGAGGCCAGTTTAGCATCCACTTTTTTTACTACTGAGCCATGCTGTTGAAATACGTACAGAATGTGGTTTGGCATTGTCTTGCTGAAATGAGCAAGGCCTTCCCTGAAAAAGACACAGTCTGGATGGCGGCATATGTTGATCCAAAACCTGTATATATTGTTCATTATTAATGGTGCCTTCACTCACAGGTGTGCAAGTCACCCATGCCATGTGCACTAATGCACCCTCATACCATCACAGATGCTGGCTTTTGAACTGTGTGCTGATAATATGTCGGATGGTCCCTCTCCTCTTTAGCCCAGAGGATGCGGCATCCATGATTTTGTGGAAATTAAATTCACACATCTTTATTTTTAGTTGGGCTGAATGTTTTTTTTCATGAGTATTTTATAATTGCAATTTCTGTCAAAAAAACCTTTTACAGTGGTCGGAGCTGAGCTTTCTCTCATGGATGCAAACACCTCCCCCCACTCCTCCGCTGCTAAAATCCTACTATTGCTAACTGATTTCCCAACTAAAAGATAGAGAAAGATAACACTAATATTTAATATCATAAAAAAATAAAGAACAATTAATTTAATGTGACATTAGTTTTATTTTTGGAAGTATTTGTTTGAATTCTTTTAAAAGCTGAAATATGATGCTTGAATAGGTATTCCATGCCCATACATTAACATTTAGTAGCGACAGCTTTCTGTACAATTTCCACTTTTGGTATGTATCAGCTTTGCTCACAGTGTCAAAGTAATTTTCACATTATTGGACAAATCGAAACTGACTTCCACTGAGTGTTATCATTTTATTTTGTACATTTCTTCTTATTATTTGATTATCTATACAATGCTTACCACTTGAGCAACATATTACGTTGGATTTTGTGAAGTTACATTAACAAATAATTTCAACATCTTTATTTATAGCTGGACTGTGGGTTTTTTTTGTGAGTAAATTGCAATTCCTGTCAAAAAACATTTTTACAGCGTACTGTAACCGCATACTATAAATGAATCATGTTTCCCTATAGGTTGTGGGTAGAATGACCTCATCCAGATCCTTGTAACTCATCACTGAATTACAAATGTTATATTATAATTTAGATGTATAATATTTAAACACTGAAACTGGATTTCAATTAATGTAAGGTGACATTTGGAAATATTTGTTCGAATTCTTTCAAAAACTGAAATATGATACTTCAATACTTGAAAGTATTCCAACCCCATACGTTAATATTTGGTAGATAAATGGATATCAGTTTGGTATTTGGTAAAAATATGGTAATCTTAAATTATTTTAAGTGGCATTGTTTTACACTTTTAAATCTGGAAACCTTTTTAAATCAGAAATCTCAGAACATGTTTTATAATGCTGATTATTCACCCAACTGATTATCACATTATTTTCTGTCATTCTGTTATGTTACACAAAGCACCTATAAAATTACATAAAATTATGATTTTACACCATAATAACCCATTAACCAAAATGTCTTTCATGGGGCAACCATACATTGTGTAAATGGTAGCACTAAACGTAAACATAATATATTTCATAACCAAACTCTATATTAATGCTAGCTTATTAGTGAGTTTATGATCAAGTAATGTTGACTGTTTGTTTTGGCTGGTCACTGTCAACCCTAGTAGCCAGAGAAACTTTCCAAATCCTGATCCAACCTAATGTTGACCGCTGAGGGGGAAATCTTAATGTGGGTGATTTCATTAGCCACAAATAATGGTCTTAACGTTATGGGAAGGGCAGATCGTCATCTAAATCAGAGCTTGGACTATTTACTAAACCTGTCTCCCATTTCTTAAGCATTACGCTGGAATGCCAGGAGAATGTGCTGACCTTCATAGAAACCAGTGTTGGTTCTTCTCCCCCTTACTCAACTTAGATTGGATCAAATTTCTGATAGCATGTACAGTTGGTGAGCATTGTTTCACAGCTGTGTATTCCTAAAGGGTTGTTAATGCTATTTCTCCCTGTAGAACCAACGTGTGTGTACCATATCATCCTTCTGACTGGATGAATAATCCAGCTCTGATAAGTGTGTTGTGTACAACACAGGACCAGTCTCAGGCTCCTACCTGGTATAGTGTAGTGACCTTTCACCCATGCACAGTCTGCCTCCCAAATCTCAGAGCCCCTTGGGTACGTTCGGGACCCTCTCCAAGTGGTTGAAGCACTTTCTACCCCCACGGTTTTAATTAAGCTTCCAATGATGAATGTGTTTTTTTCACAAACAGCTTTCTTTTTTGTCGTTATGTTTTTACGGAAGGATTAACACTGATCAGGTTAGGCTGTAGTGAAGGAGCTGTTGCACACATTTATGTTTCACTATCCTTTGAAAGGGATAGTATTCCCTTTCAAAGTCCTATTTTCCTCAAATTATTAATCTCAATCTGAAATCTAAACTTAACTTAAAATCTAATACTAATTCTAAATCTAAACTCTCACCATTCAGCCCTATTCTTAATATTTTTTTATTAAGACAGAAATAGACACATGATTTTAATTGTTTTAGATAGTAATACAAGCACACACAAACACTGTTTAACTCTGTTCCATTTGTAACCTCTACCCAAACCCCTACGTCAATAATGTACATGTTTCACATGGTCAAATTTCCCTGTCAGGATTCCGGTCCTCGCAAGTATAGTAAAACCAGGACACACTCCCCAATCGTCACGCACTCACCCAAGCACACACGTGTCATGGCGTCGTTAGGGCTGTGTTCTCCTCCCCTGTAATTATAGGTTTTCCACCAATCCTCATCTCTTTCTCCGTCTGTGCATGATTAGTGATGTTGAAGTATTCTGCGGGTCTTTGTTGTTCTCTTTACATACTATGTAAATTCTTTTTATGCTAATACCTACATGATTAGTAGTTTTTTTCCCCCCTGCTTGCCCATGTACATGTATATTCATGTGTATTCAATGTAACCCCCATCCCTCCAGCCCCCACATCATATTCCTGTCCCAGAGTGTGCTGTGCGGAGAGAGGGATGGAGTTGGAGGAGTACAGCCGGGCCTGTCTCTGTGCGGGTCTCGTCTGTGCCATGAGCTCTCCCACTCGTGGTTTGGCCTGGCCATCGGGGCCCGGGACTGGACTGAGGAGTGGATCAGTGAGGGATTCGCCACCTACTTGGAAGATGTGATCTGGGCCCGGGCACAGCAGGTACCAGACCGTCAGCGCTCTGTTGTCAAATAATCAAAGAGTCCTGGACTTGGATTTGTTTACTCCCAGATACTCGTCATGCATTTCCCTGTGTCGTGATTGATGTTAGGATTTGGCGCTGGGGTAAGAGCTGATCCTGGATCTGGGGTTAAATGGAAATATTCACCCCAAGTCAGTCCAAAGGAAAATACGTGGAGGGATGACATAGCTATGAGTTATTGTGTTTGTTGCTATGGCAACCTGCAGATTAGCGAGGACTTCAGACATACTTTGAGGACCAATCTGGGCCAGAGCACAGCAGGTCTATTGGACTATGCAGGCCAGATAGAAGAGAGATGGGTAACAGCAGATCTACTGGACTATACAGGCCAGATAGAAGAGAGATGGGTAACAGCAGATCTACTAGACTATGAAGGCCAGATAGAGGAGAGATGGGTAACAGCAGATCTACTGGACTATACAGGCCAGATAGAAGAGAGATGGGTAACAGCAGATCTACTAGACTATGAAGGCCAGATAGAGGAGAGATGGGTAACAGCAGATCTACTGGACTATGAAGGCCAGATAGAGGAGAGATGGGTAACAGCAGATCTACTGGACTATGAAGGCCAGATAGAGGAGAGATGGGTAACAGCAGATCTACTGGACTATGCAGGCCAGATAGAGGAGAGATGGGTAACAGCAGGTTACTGAACAGGATAATCCTGAAGCACTATTTGGTTTCTGATGTATAGGGAAAGGGATTTGAGGGGGACATTATTAAGCACAGGTCTGTTTGAAAAAACTAAACAAAAACACTAAAACCTAGTACACCCTGAGGCACTATTTAATTTTAGACCTTTCTTCAAAGTTGTGTCTTTTAAGGGACATTTTATTTCAACAAAGTTTTGCAATCTGCATGATTATGTGCCTTCCCAATCATTTGAAATATAATAGTTATTTTGTTCACTGCTTGGTGTTATTTGCTGGTGCAAACTCTCGCACTGCATCTCAAAAGCGTCCTTTGAATAAACGAAGGATCAATAGGTACAAAGAAAAACGAGAACAGAAGGCTAAAATTATGAAGAGGATTGTTTTTATGTCCACTCCACACAAAGAAAAATCTCCCTATCCTTTTCTCTCCATATAATGTCACCAAACATTGTTATTCTGTGTTAATACCCTCCAGAGTAGTTTGGTAAACTGACTCAACTCTGCTTTACATTTCAAATTGTAACAAGCACCATTTGTAAACCCAAACTCCTGAGCCGATTGCATCCAAAGCCAATTAGACTTACTGTTATGGAACATTTTGTTCCCACATGAAGTAGAAATCTTGGTCCCATCATAAAGTCATTGAAAAGAAGGAGAAAGAGGAGGATGAAGCTGTTTCATGTCTGTACAGTTACAATCCTCCCACTCCCTTCCCCTCGCCATATAGAATTACTCAGAATATTTTTTTCTATGCTCTTTAATCATGTCGTTTTAATGACATGGGCTTTGCTCAGGGTAAACAGTTCAACCCTGGCATGGGAGGCTTCTCACATAGAACCATGTCCCCTATACAGCGCTCTATTTTGCTCCTAAAACAAGAATTATAGGCTAAAACAGTAGGAAACCCAATTGGCTCCAACTTATTTTGTGTCAAAATTTTTATCACTATCAAGTTTATGAAGTTTGAATTGTAAATTTTAGTTGCTTTCGCTCTTCCCTTTCTCCATTTCTTTTCTGTCTTTTTCTGACCTCCCCTCCATCCATTTTACAATCACTGTGTTTCTGTCTGTCTGTTCTCTCTGTCTGTCTGTTCTCTCTGTCTGTCTGTTCTCTTTGTCTAGTTGTCCAGAACTGAGACAGACGAGCAGTCTAAACTCAAGGCATTGTTGAGGTGGAGGAGGCTCTCCGAGGAACTACAAAACTCAGAGGACCAGCTGCAAATCCTCAGGTCAATTTCTCATTGGTTAACTGGCCTGTCTGTCGATTTGACTGACAGGTTTGTTGTTTGTCTGTAGTCCACCCCTTACCATTTTTCTTTCAGTGTTGTCAATTTAATCCACTGATTTATAGCCGTTGTGTCTGTAGCATTAGTAATTGTCCAATACATGGTTTGAGCTCTGGTGATAGCTGGTGGGTTGGGCAGTAAGTGTATTCGCGGGCATGTGTTGTATATGAGTAGAGCTAACATAACAGTGCATTCCTCAGACTCAGGTGGGGCAGGTGTGGCCACAAAGAGACACAGATACTCATTTGACATCTGTATTGCAGTGTTTCCCAATCCTGGTCCTGGGGACCCAAAGGGGTGCATGTTTTTGCCCTATTACTCACACACTTGATCCAATATAAAGACTTGGTGATAGGTTGATTATGTCAATCAAGTGTGTAAGTGGTAGGGCAACATTTAAAACAGGTTGGCGAGTGCTAGGGCAAAAACAAAAATGTGCACCCCTTTGGGTCCCAAGGGCCAGGATTGGGAAACACTGCTGTATTGTCAAGGGTGGAATCAGCCAGTCAGCATGGATTGTAAATGGAAAATTTACACAACATCACACCCTTCTATGGTTTATACAGTAAAAGTATGCAACTAAATATTAGAACAATATTGTGACATTTATTTGCATCTATTTGTATCTGTAATTAGTTAGCCAGCAATGTCACTTTTGTGGACATCTATTTAGACTTAGGTTGACTATAAAACCCAACCTGCAATGCTCTCTTTAGACAGTCTGGTTGGCTATGTACATTTCTGAATAGCTACAATTTGTTTCTAGAATAACATGTATACAAATACCAAAGTCTACATAAACAGGTGAAGAAGGTTGAGACAAGTCTTCGTTGTGGCAGCTCACAATGCGACATTGCAAGTGTGACCATACATTCTGCTGGTTGATTTGGTCATCTGGCGTGCAGTTAGTTTCTTTAAAAGCATTTGGAAATACAATGTGTAAAAGTGTGGCAGGGGTTAAAAAGTGAGGATTTCGATCATGTCATGAAGCTGAAAGCCTTAGTGAAGAGACTTGACATTCCATAAGGGTGTGGCCCTATGACTGACAAAGGAGTAAGACATTGAAGAACGGGGTTATTAGTTAATTGGTGTAGGTAAACTTGGCATTAAGACAGTGCTGAATGAATAATGTAAAAACACACACCCATACATTCTGATTGCTCCGCTCTTTTCTGAAATAACCCTATTCATTTCACGACTACTCATTTTGCTAGTGCAATCTCTGCACAATTACTGACACCATAATTCCAATCAACCTGTTGAAATCTCAAAGAATGGGAAGCAACAGAAATACATACTCATGATCTCATTTGTAACACAAAATGCTAGTTTTGCCCTCTGTTTACCTATGGCAGTTTTAGACCCAATGAGCCGTGTCTCTGTCAGTTTTTCAATATATTACCAACGTAATGGCCTGGAGTGTCATTAGGAGCAGTAGCACTGTGGGTCAGAGGATCCCAGTTCCAGTGTTGGGTACAGGCCAGTGACAGACCTCTTGATGTGGGATAGACTTCCTAGAAAAGCCCTCCCTCCCAGACCTGATGTTGCTTTACAGTTAGCCATTAGTGGTTGTGAAATATAATAAATAAACATGTCGTTTTGCTGTCAGCGCTCCGAGCATTTTAGAAGGCTTGATGAGATGGGACAACCCAAACTGGCACTCCCCATCCAAAGCAGTAAACTGCTCCTCTGAAGACTGGTGTTGTTGTTGTTGTTCAAGTTCAGTCGGTCAATGTTCAAATCCAAATTTGAACACACACACACAGTTTTTATGTGAGGAGGTAATCACTTACACATGCATTCACATTCATACAAATGCGCGTGCACACAGACACACACCCACATACTGGTTTTTAGATCCAGGCCCATGAGGGCCCCATAGTTTATCTGTCCCTTTCAGAAGATTTATATTTAGAGAATGTGGGTTGAGAAGCGATTCTTCCTGCTGATTTATTGGCGTACTTGCTAGTGTTTTTCTACCTTATCCGGTTTCCACACTGAGACCTGTGTAATCTGTAGACGTAAGGAAGCTCCTTGGGGGGCTATAGACCTGTGTGTGTGACATAAAGTGATGTCCGCTCTGGTAATAGCCTCTGATATCCTTTGAGATGCACACACACATGCACGCACACACACACTGTGGCCACGCCCCCCCAAGAATGAATACACACGTGTGTACGCACACACACACTGTGGCCACGCCCCCCCAAGAATGAATACACACGTGTGTACGCACACATGCCTGAAACCAGTCATCCGTCTTGGATATTGTAATGGGTGCGATCCTTTGTCGAACAGCTCTATGATGAATCTGTCTCCACACATCTGTTGCATCTTTTAACACACATAGTGAACACATTCAGTTTCTCTCTGTCTGTAACCCCCCACTCTGAACTCACACACACAGACTGCTCAAGGGAGATATGCTCCTGTCTAAAAATGGGTCAGTCTTATCACCTGTGGACACAGACATTCGGGCCCTGGCGGGGGGGGGGGGGGGGGGGTTGGCAGGGATGGCGCAAGAGGAAGAGAAGCCTGCCTCACATCACATCAGCACTCCCAGAGAAATGACAACAGAAGACACATCCAAGGACTAGAGGAAAAGGTGAGAGCTCTGGCTTGAACAGTGGTGAAGAGTAATTGCCTGCGAGCAACGTGGTTGGGTCATTGGCCCCCCATGGACATCCTCAGGACATCTTCATTTCCCAGGTTAATGATTTTTATTTTTTTACCTGGCTTAGGTAAGCTAACCTAGAGGAGTTATTAGTAACCCACAGTAACTTAAGTGTAATTAGTTACCTACAATCTGTTATATCAACTATGTCTTCTGCATCTTTACATCTCCCTTGGTAAACCCAACCATTGCTAGTTTTCGTTATAGATACATACATTTTATAGGCTCTTTTTCCCTCCTCAATTTGGTGATAATGCACACAAAATCACACACACAATCACAGTCACACCGAGACAAACACATATAGTGTGTTTCCTGTGATTTCAAGCTGATGATTTTCCTCTTTAGTTCACACTGAGCTAACCGAACACTGTAATTTCCTCTCTTCCAATCTCATCCCCTCTTGTCCCCCAATCTCACTTGCCCTAATGCAGTTTAAATTCCATTAACTGGTTGGAAAAGGACAAATCAGGTAGCTGACCAGCCCTATGTAACCGGAAACAATCACAAACAATCGCCCGGATGGCTGAGAGGAGAAGCAGCGTCAGATAGATAGATTGCACAGATACTCCGCGTTTTCATGATGAGTGTTGTGTTTGTGTGTGTCTGTGTTTGTGGGTACATGCACGCATTTCGCCTCTTTGTCATTTCCAGAGTGGGTTGTCATGAAGAATCTGTCCGTGTCTTTTATCCTTTCTCTACCCTAGCCTCCTTCAATAGCATAAAGCTGTGAGACGTAGTCAGGGTTGGGGAGTGTATTGATCGGCTAGCCGGGCGCCTGCCCTGCATGTGTATTGGAGCAGACTGATCCTTCAAAGGCTCAGTATTGGCAGCCTGAGTTTATCTTCTCTAAACTGACATTTTAACCAAAACTATCATCACGTTCAACGGCAGACATTACAAGGTTCACTCTTCACTTTGTATTGTTTTTTTGTTTGTTTAATGTGTGTCTGTGTCTCTTTGTCTCTTTGTCTCTGTGTCTCTGTGTCTCTTTGTCTCTGTGTCTCTGTGTGTCTGTATGTCTGTGTGTGAATTGTGTACATCTGTTATTAGCAAGGCAGGGCTCAGTGAGTCATGGCCAGTAAAGTTAAAGCGTAGCGTGGTGAGGTCGTATAAACACTATACAATGCCGTTATAAATCTGGATGTGATTTGTGGCCTGCCTTCTGCACAATGGCAGCATGTTGAATGTGCAGGACCAGTAAGAGGAATTACGCCAACTGACTGGACCTATTCACTTCCTTATTCTGTTGCAAAAAGAGCCGCTTTGCATAAAAGAAAATTCAGACAGTAAATATATATATATATATACACAGTGGGGAGAACAAGTATTTGATTCACTGCCGGTTTTGCAGGTTTTCCTACTTACAAAGCATGTAGAGGTCTTTCATTTTTATCATAGGTACACTTCAACTGTGAGAGACGCAATCTAAAACAAAAAACGAATTACCTGTATAAAAGACACCTGTCCACACACTCAATCAAACAGACTCCAACCTCTCCACAATGGCCAAGACCAGAGAGCTGTGTAAGGACATCAGGGATAAAATTGTAGACCTGCACGAGGCTGGGGTGGGCTACAGGACAATAGGCAAGCAGCTTGGTGAGAAGGCAACAACTGTTGAAAATGGAAGATTAGAAAATGGAAGATGACGGTCAATCTCCCTCGGTCTGGGGCTCCATGCAAATCTCACCATGTGGGGCATCAATGATCATGAGGAAGGTGAGGGATCAGCCCAGAACTAGTGGGCCAAAGTCCCTGCTGCAGTGTGTGCAAACCTGGTCAAGAACTACAGGAAACGTATGATCTCTGTAATTGCAAACAAAGGTTTCTGTACCAAATATTAAGTTCTGCTTTTCTGATGTATCAAATACTAATGTCATTCAATAAAATGAAAATTAATTACTTAAAAATCATACAATGTGATTTTCTGTATTTTTGTTTTAGATTCCTTCACTCACAGTTGAAGTGTACCTATGATAGAAATACAGACTACATGCTTTGTAAGTGGGAAAACCTGCAAAATTGGCAGTGTATCAAATACTTGTTCTCCCCACTGTGTGTGTGTGTATATATATATATATATATATATATATATACTCACCTAAAGGATTATTAGGAACACCATACTAATACTGAGTTTGACCCCCTTTCGCCTTCAGAACTGCCTTAATTCTACGTGGCATTGATTCAAGAAGGTGCTGAAAGCATTCTTTAGAAATGTTGGCCCATATTGATAGGATAGCATCTTGCAGTTTTAACGAGTGGTTATTTCAGTCAAAGTTGCTCTTCTGTCAGCTTGAATCAGTCGGCCCATTCTCCTCTGACCTCTAGCATCAACAAGGCATTTTCACCCACAGGACTGCTGCATACTGGATGTTCTTCCCTTTTCACACCATTCTTTGTGAACCCTAGAAATGGTTGTGCGTGTAAATCCCAGTAACTCAGCAGATTGTGAAATACTCAGACCGGCCCGTCTGGCACCAACAACCATGCCACGCTCAAAATTGCATAAATCACCTTTCTTTCCCATTCTGACATTCAGTTTGGAGTTCAGGAGATTGTCTTGACCAGGACCACACCCCTAAATGCATTGAAGCAACTGCCATGTGATTGGTTGATTAGATAATTGCATTAATGAGAAATTGAACAGGGGTTCCTAATAATCCTTTAGGTGAGTGTGTATATATATATATATATATATATATATATATCTTTTAAACAATCATTTATTATGCAACTAAATATTAGAACAATATTGTGACATTTATTAGCATTTTGTTTCTGTAATTAGTTAGCCAGCAATGTCACTTTTTTGGACATTTGTTTAGACTCAAGTTTACTATAAAACCCAATCTGCATTGCTCTCTTTAGACAGTCTAGTTGGCTATGTAAATTTTTACCTGAACAGCTACAATTTGTCTCTAGGATAACATGTATACAAATACCAAGTCTACAACAACAGGTGAAGAATTGCAAAATAAATGTAAAAGCTTGTTAATATCTGTGTTTATCAGCTTGAGACAAGTCTTCATTGTGGCAGCTCACGATGCGACATTGCATCTGTGGTAGATTTGCCATTTTTAAGTGCATTTTCCATTACAACTACTACTCTAAATCTGCCCAACAGGCCTGAAGAGGCAATCATATTTTTGGGAAATATAGTGGGCACGACAAACACTGAAACTGCTACTTTGTTTCATGCAAGTGAGAGGAAGTAAGAATATTCATCTTACAGTTCACTGTGTGCTTGTCATGAAAGTTTAGTTGATGGATGTGTGCTAGACAAGTATGTCCATACATTCTGCTGGTTGATTTGGTCATCTGGTGTGCAGTTAGTTTCTTTAAAAGCATTTGGAAATACAATGTGTAAAAGTGTGGCAGGGGTTAAAAAGTGAGGATTTCGATCATGTCATGAAGCTGAAAGCCTTAGTGAAGAGACTTGACATTCCATAAGGGTGTGGCCCTATGACTGACAAAGGTGCAGCCTTCACCATGTTGGCGGCATTGGCTGTTATACAGATTAGACAAATCTCATCTAGGCCCCAATCTGCTAAAGCTTCTCTCATCCATGTTCTCACTTGTATGATCCTCTGGGAAAATGCAGTTTGCAAACAGTGACTTTTCAGGTAGAAGTCCTCATTAATAAAGTGCACGGTCAGACTTATGTAGGGCTCCATTGTCCAGCTAGACCACAAATCTACTGTTGCTGTATAATATTCCAGTTGTGACAGCTCTGTTTCAACTTGTGTCATTTCTCGTACAGCTCTGGGATGGCAACTTGTGAAAAAATAGTTGCGTGATGATATTACATACCGCTTGTCAAACAAACGGATCATGTTTTTAAAACCCTCTTTGGTAACCGTTTTAATTGGTACCATGTCTTTGGCGACTTGGAATGTTATTGAATCTGTGATTTTTCTCTGCCGTTTGGAACCTTTTTGCTTTGGACGGCATTGAGATGCTTTGCACTCATCATACGAAGATTTGTGGTGCCGCCTTAAATGATCGAACAAATTGGTCGTATTGTGGGAACAATTGCAAGGCACTCTCGACAAAGTACTTGTTTTTGGTCCACATCATCCTGTCTGTAGCATTTCTTTTTGCAACCAAATACTCCATTTCGGCCTTTTTTGCCTGATCCTCGCTCATCATTTCGTCACGTGCAAGCAGAGCCTTCATGTCAACCACGTGCAGCAACAAAATCTGTGTTTAAAATAATAATAATTATTATTATTATTAACTGTATATCCAATAACCCATAAATCTGAGTAATTTACGTTATATCAGACAGATATAATGCTAGTTTTCCATTTGAAAAATGTTTATATTGTAGACTGATATATGTTGACCTTACTAAATCACACGTTCTACGATGTGACTATTGCGGATGCGTACATCGTAATGTCCATGCTGAAACAATATATTGTGCAGCCCTATTGTATGAATAATGTAAAAACACACACCCATACATTCTGATTGCTCCGCTCTTTTCTGAAATAACCCTATTCATTTCACGACTACTCATTTTGCTAGTGCAATCTCTGCACAATTACTGACACCATAATTCCAATCAACCTGTTGAAATCTCAAATTATGGGAAGCAACAGAAATACATAATTATGATCTCATTTGTAGCACAAAATGCTAGTTTTGCCCTCTGTTTACCTATGGCAGTTTTAGACCCAATGAGCCGTGTCTCTGTCAGTTTTTCAATATATTACCAACTTAATGGCCAGGAGTGTCATTAGGAGCAGTAGCACTGTGGGTCAAAGGATCCCAGTTCCAGTGTTGGGTACAGGCCAGTGACAGACCTCTTGATGTGGGATAGACTTCCTAGAAAAGCCCTCCCTCCCAGACCTGATGTTGCTTTACAGTTAGCCATTAGAGGTTGTGAAATATAATAAATAAACATGTCGTTTTGCTGTCAGCGCTCCGAGCATTTTAGAAGGCTTGATGAGATGGGACAACCCAAACTGGCACTCCCCATCCAAAGCAGCAAACTGCTCCTCTGAAGACTGGTGTTGTTGTTGTTGTTCAAGTTCAGTCGGTCAATTTTCAAATCCAAATTTGAACACACACACACACAGTTTTTATGTGAGGAGGTAATCACTTACACATGCATTCACATTCATACAAATGCGCGTGCACACAGACACACACCCACATACTGGTTTTTAGATCCAGGCCCATGAGGGCCCCATAGTTAATCTGTCCCTTTCAGAAGATTTATATTTAGAGAATGTGGGTTGAGAGGCGATTCTTCCTGCTGATTTATTGGCGTACTTGCTAATGTTTTTCTACCTTATCCGGTTTTCCACACCAAGTTGATTGATAATTTAACAAATAATAATTCTAATAATTTACACATAAAGGAAAAACATCTGAATAGCAACAACCCAAAATATTCTCGAAACAGCTATATATACACATTTTGAGAAAAATAAATCTCATCAATTTTCCAATCCATTAAACAGTTAATCAGTTGGACTTAAATACTGGTCCTTGTGACTGTCAATTCTAACTAGTATACTGTCTCAATCCTCACTTTAAGGGCCTGTTAAAGTGAGGATTGCATACAGTGTTTCCTTATAGACTAAAGACATGGTTTAGCTTCCCTGCCATTTGCTACAGAACTTAAATGGTAACATCTTGATAAAAAATTAAAATTGTAAAATATATATTGCTTGGTTGACTCACTTTTCCTGAAAACACATTTAAACAGTTAATTAAATGTGTAGGCCTTGTGTAAAAAAACTATTCATTGGGCTAACATTGAAAACTGCAAGAAAGTACTTTGACACAGTGTACTAATAGAAAAATCGTACTGTTTGTATGTACTGTATGTACAATGCCAGTAAAGTTGGGACACATCTACTCATTCAAAGGTATTTTCCACATGTAGAAAATTTGTGAAGATATCAAAACTATGAAATAATGCAAAATAGGTTTTAAACAGTATTTCAAAACAGTATTTCAAAAATACTTTTCATATTGTAGATTGTTCAAGGTAGCCACCTTTGCCTTGATGACAGCTTTGCGCACTCTGCAATCTCTCAACCAGATTCATGACATAGTCACCTGGAATGTATTTCAATTAACAGGTGTGCCTTGTTAAAATGCAATTTGTGGAATTCCTTTCCTTCGTAATGCTTTTCATCAGTTGTGTTGTGACAAGGTAGGGTTGGTATACAGAAGACCATCATTATGTCTGTACTGTAGCAGTCCATGTTATGGCAAGAACATCTAAAATAAGCTAAAAGAAATAACAGTCCATTACTACTTTAAGTCCTGAGTGAGTCAGAACTTTAGAAGTTTCTTCAAGTGTGGTCATAAAGCGCTAGTGAAATTGGCCCTCATGAGGGCTGCCACAGGAAAGGAAGACACAGTCCATTAGAGTTACCTGCCTCAGAAATCTGCAATTAACTGCACCTCAGATTACTGCCCAAATAAATCCTTCACAGAGTTCAAGTAACAGATACATCCCAACATCAACTGTTCTGAGGAAACTGCACGAATCAGGCATTTTTGGTCTAGTTACTCTACTGAAGGGCACCAATAAGAAGAGAATTGCTTGGGCCAAGACACATGAGATATGGACATTAGACCATTTCTGTGAGTCCAAAACACATGTCCAGGCTGTGTAAGGGCTGTTAGACCAAGACGGAGAGTAATGGTGCTGCATCAGATTACCTGTCTGACAGCATGTCTGTATTTATCTGACTGCTCTGACTGTGTGTCTGCTCTGACTGTGTGTCATTCTGACTGACTTTATTTCTGTGTGTAGGCCCAACATGGAAAGCACAGGCCAGGTCAGTGAGTCTGGGTCATCCTTTGTCAAACATGCTCTCAACCCTGAGAAAAACTTCATGCAAGTTCACTACCTCAAGGTGAGGACCAGAATTCTAGTAGTGAGAGCGGAGCGTCATGGTTACTTAACCATCTGTTGTTGTCTCCTATTTTTCTAGGTGTATATTTGGTGATTGATGCCCCGTGTGTTTATGTGCTCATGTTCTTTTCTAGGGCTACTTCCTCCTCAGGTTCCTGGCCAGCAAAGTAGAAGATGAAAGGTTCCTCAGTTTCTTCAAACTCTTTGTAATGAAATACCATGGACAACTCATTCTCTCTCAGGTAGACGCTTCTGCATTACTAGTAACGGTTCATTGAAAAAGCAAGTGTAGCCCAATTAAATTTTTCCCAATTTGCGATTATGCTCTTGCTGCACTGCAATGACTCAATGACTCTATAGCAGGTTCGGGAGAGTCGTTAAAGGAGACGTCTCCACCCACACGTCTCCCAGAATGATTCCACTTCTTATCACACTGCTCTCCCAGGTGTTACGTTTTGGCCGACACGCATGCTGGAGGTGAACACATTCCCCGGGCCAGCAACCACGATTGAGCTTACAGGCGCCCAACGTACCAAAAATAACTGCTAGAGCACAAAGAGCAAGGCAGCCCTGGCCCAAAAACCGTCCGTCCACCCTGGGTGCTGGCCCGATTTTGCACCACCCTAACAGGCCCCAGGCACTGTTTGTATGCCGTAACCAGGATTCAAACACCTGGCTATAATGAGGCAGCTGTATTGCGTTCCAGTGCTCGACTCATTACTAATATGTCAAACTCCTGCACTGCTGAAAGAGCTGCTGGTAACCCTTACACATGTCCACCCCATAGTGGTTAACTCATTAATGCGCTCGGCATTCTACGGCAGAGAGACCGTTAGTGTGGGCTGCGGAGGGGCTAAAAGGGTTCAAGCGGTCCGTCTCTGTGGAAATGCTGTTCTCCCCTCATGACTCTACGTTACCAAACGTCGAGATGTGTGCCTCCCGCTAGAAGCTTGTGGCTGTCAGTGGCTGCCTGCAGTGCCGGAACCCAGGTCCCGTTCGTTAATGAATGTTTCACAAACCGACCCAAAGCAGTGACCTAGGTTCCCAGACAGAGAATTATTTAAAGAATGTCAATCCTTTCACCCACATACAGCACTTGTATACCGTTTCATCTCCAAACGACATGCAATTAATGTTTTATGTTTTGGTTCAGGATTTCTTGCAAATGCTGCTGGAGACCTTCCCTGACAAAGAGAGGTAAGTAGATATGAGTAATGCATAAATGGACAACTAAACCCCGATTCAGTGATATTTCTTGGACTCCGATGGGAGAGCTGCTCCCTATATGTGCACTCTGTTCGCTACTTGTCTCACTCCCTTGCTTTTTCTCAATTTGTCATCCCTCTTCCTGCTATCCTTCCTTTACTTGCCTCACCCTCTGTCCCTTTATTCCTCCCTCTGTTTCTCTCACCTAATCCTTGCCTGTCCCTTTATATCTACTGTTTCTGCTCACTCCTCCTCTGGAAGTGCTTTCTTTTCCTAGCCGCTAGTGTAGCCTCTGTCCAGAGCGGAGATTGAATTAAAGCGAGAGTTCGGAGGAGAGTTAGTGACAGTCAATATTTGTGTCTACTGCCTCCAACTGTAAACACCATGGACTGAACGAGACTCACACAGGCTTAGGAGACCTGTGTGTGTTTGTGTGTGTGTGTGTGTGTGCGTGTGCGTGTGTGTTAGCATGTGCTGATTTGTGTGAATCTGTGTGGGCATGTTCATTTGAATGAGTGTGAATGTTTAGGTGTAAGCCAGAATTGTCCTGTACTAACATTTTGGACCATTCCGATAACAATTTCTCAGGATGGTGTTTTGTTGTTGTATCTTAGGCAATAACATTGCCAATAATAATTGGTTACATGGACAATAATAATTATGTTCTGTCATGTGTTCCAGACAAGGCCTCACCCTTGAAGCTATTCATGCCGACTGGCTGGATCGACCAGGAATTCCTAAGGTAAGCTGAGTGGCTGACATTGGCTAGAAAAAGCCTAGAGTGCTTTGCTGAAGTGGAGGTTGGACTCTGGCGCTGTCATTCGTACCACCGTTAATGTTATTTTGTTTCATAATATTATGAAAGGAAGAGAATCAGTGACAGAAACCAAAGGTAAAAAACAGTATGTGCAAGTTTTCTTGTAGTAGAGTGCATCCATCTTGAAGAGGTAATTTACCCCCGAAAATGCAAATCGTGTTCTTTCAAAAAAAACTTTCTTCTCACTGATGTAACCATGAACATTTTATCATTCTGTTATGCCACTGCCTCAGAGTTTCCTGCATTTCCATTAGCATTTTTTTTATCTATACCCCATGCACTTTTAATGCTATTTGTGTAAAAATATTTCAAAAAATGCAATAGAGCAATGTCATAATTGGATAAGTCTCCACGACCCTTGTAATAGCAATCCTATATTAGCTCAATTGTAACCGATTGCCTTGGAAGTCAAGTTCCACGTTATCCTCCACCTGTGTTAAATTGTAGTGATCACATCATTTCAGGATAAATTAGGCAGTTCTCTGTTGGGCTATAGTACCAAATGCTTTTATGACCAAGTCAAAGTGTGCATGTGTCATGTGGCTTGTTTGTTGAAGTGGCAACTAGGAACCCATTACTCAAGAAACCTTGGATCTTGTCAGAAGGAACAACACAAACAAGAGATTATGTAGCTACAGTATGTAATTAAAATGAAGCTACGTGATTTAATTGTCGGATTTAACTAAAACTAAAGAAGTTTATCAAAAACCAAAAAAACACATCACTCAAAAAATGCAGGCGGCAGCATTATGTTATTAGGACATTTCACTTGTCAGGGAAAGCATTGGTGCATCGTACAAAAAAGTATTTGAAATGAAACCGGCTGCCATCTGTAATCCACGCCAGCTGTATTTCCACCAAATATTAATGTGTAGCAATTGGTTCAAGGGGGTGTAAACTTTCTATAGACACTGTACCTCACTGTTTCAGTAGTTATTTTGATACTATACAAACATTGTGATTCTGTTTAGTATCAATACATTTCTGATTTATAAAAGGATGCAGAGGTTTAACATTTTGAGCTGAAACTCACTAACACCCCCCCCCCCCCTTTTCCTTTTTCACTGTCTCTACCTCTGTCTCTATTACTTACTCTTATTCTCTTCCTCTTCCTTTCTCTCAATCCCTTTCTTTCTCCTGTCTCCCAATTCTGTGTTCAAATAAGGTATTTTGCAGTGTCACTTGACAATTTTATTTTCATTGACATACATTATATGGATGTTTCTGTAAAATGTTTTTCGTTTGGAGCCTCCAGTGCACAGATACCATTTATGGCCTGATAACTTTCAGTTCTCTTCTAGTCACAGCCCTCCTACTCCGCCAATTAGCTAACAATCAATCTACTCTAATGACTATTCAGAATCACCATGGTAACAGTTCTTAATTACCTTGTGGTGTTCCTCTGTCTGGCAACTTTCACCTCCTGGAATATGCACCAGGCTGATGTCGTCATCATCCCAACCTCGGAATAAGTGAAGGTCGATGGAGGGCTGTGTTTGCTGACACTGGCTTATTGGGGATGGGAATGACAGCTGATTGGCTAAGAGTCAGTTTCTTCTATTTTCATGTCTGATGTGTTGTTAAGGGTTTGCAGCACCTGGGTCAATCTGAACCTTTTAGAAACAGACCGTTTTTATTCCTTGACTTGATCCATTATTTTCAAGTGAATTGTACATTGTACTTTAATGGGGCTGGAAATAGAAAATTGCAGTTTAGAGACCTAATAATAAACAATGATATTGACACACAGCCCAGAAAAGCCTAGTGGAATGGGAACTGACTGCAGTCTATTTTAGACCGCTGATAAAATGACCAACAAGGCAGCGTGAGGAAGATGAACCGAGGGTTGGTCATGTTGCTACTGAGGTGGGCCCCCCTCCAGTCCCAAGAGCATGGGAAGGACTATTTTGATCAGATAAATTGGAATTATATTCACTCTACCTATATATGGAAAATCACACACATTTTCCCCAAAAGGTCTGGTTTCTGCAAGTCTTAGTTGGAATATTCCTGGATTCAGGACGGAATGTGCTGAATCTCCTTAAATTCTTTGACTAAGAATTCTGTGAAACCAGGATATTTTGGGAACAATGTTTCAAACCAGTACCTGTTATCAGATGTCATTGCTGTTAGCATTGCAATACACTAGCTATTTTTGATCACATGCCATCACAGCCATTGTAAACCATAAAGCTCACTACACAGAGTATACAGTCATGTGAAAAGTAAGTACACCCCCTGGGAAGTTCTCCTTTTTATTTTATTTTACGTGTTTGGACACATTAATATTTGGGCTAAATTCCAACCACATCCATTGATTAACATACTCACATTAATTGATAAAGGTGACCTATTTAAGAAAAAACGCTTTTTATCTTTAATTAAAATCACTTGTGAGCACATCATGCCAAGTTCAAGAGGCCTCACCAAAGCCATCAAAAGAACGTTTACTGATGGCCATGAGTCTGGGAGTCTGGGAGGGTTTGCATTTCCATGCAATTTGAAGTACATCATCCCACTGTCCGACAGATCATCTACAAAAGGAGAAAAGTCCAGACCACTGGCAATCTACATAGGACAGGTTGTCCTACCAAATTCAGCAGAAGGGCTGATCGACAGATTTTCATGGAAGTTTGTGGTAACCCCAGGGTAACATCAAGTGATCTACAGGCTTCTCTTGTCCCAAACAATTATGAAATGCATGAGTCAACTGTCAGAAATAGACTCCACAAACGTGTCTTACCTGGGATGTCAGAAAGAAAGAAGCCTCTGCTCCCAAAAATAATATAAAGACACAACTGGCATTTGCCAGACATCACCTGGGCAAAGAAACGACTGTGTGTTCTGGACAAATGAGTCGAATGTGAAGTTGTTTAGTTGCAATGCCAGACACCATGTTTGTTGAAAACAAAACACTGCCTTTGAACAGAAGAACCTCCTAACTGTAAAGCATGGAGGTGGTGGCATTATGGTGTGGGGCTGCTTTAGTCCTCAGGGCCTGGCAGGCCAAATCACAATTTTTAAGTCACCCATGAATTCCATTTTGTTCCAGAGAATTATTGGGAAGAATGTAAGCTTATCTGACAAAAAGCTAAAGCTTAACTGGACCAGACAATGATCCGAAACAGACAAGCAAAGCTATAAAATAATGTATCAAAAGTAAGGTAGAAGTTTGCTTATTGTTTTCCACACTATGAATTTTAATTTCTCTTTATGTTTATTGTATAATGGTTTAAAAGTGTTTTAGTGAGGTTTAGGTTCGAGAGCTTTTTTCCATACCTTTAACAATTAATGTGGTTGGTTTTTTGCTAATATCCATGTGTCCAACAAATATATTACATGTATATGTAACAAAAAAAAAGATAACTTTGTTGTTGTGGTTTCCATGCGTGTGTGTGTGGGCGCGCGCGCGCGCGAGTGTGTGTGTGTGTGTGTGTGTGTGTGTGTGTGTGCGTGTGTGTGTATACTTGTTTTTCTACCATTCCAGAACTAAAATGCTGCAACTTATTTTAAGTCTGCTTATTTGGGTTGGGATTTAGGGTTATACTTTAAAGTTAGGTTGGATTTAGAGAGAATAGGTTTTTGAATGTAAAAAAAGTACGTTTTGAAAAGTCATGAAAACACAGTGTATGTGTATGAGAGGAGTACAAAAGCCTTGCTATGCAGGGAATGGCAGCCGTGATCTAGCTGTAAAAGAGCTATGTGTGGTATCCCCAACACAATGGCAATTTACTGCCTGAACGCTCAATAGATTCTACACTACCCACTCCCTTCTCTCCCTCTCTCTCTTTTCACAAACACTCACCAAAACACTTCCCAGACAAAAACGCTAACACAGGAAAAAATATGAATTTCAACACAACTTTAGTTTTGGACTAACTGCCTCAAAAGCGTCTGTGGAAATATTGACAGCTGCTTTGCTGCTGTGTGTGTGTGTCTGTGTGTGTTTTAAAAATATGATCAAGAGTTATGAGACTTCTAGCTTGTGTGTACAGCAGCTATGTTTGAGTGTCTAGTAGCCTGTCCTCTATCTGTTTTGTGTGTGTGTTTGCGAGTGTGTAAACACTCGTAACACATTTCTCTCCCAGACCTGTTAATGACACAGCTTGTTTTCTCCTCTCTCTTACCCATTCCATCTTGCTCTCTCTTTTTCTAACCCATCTCATTCTCTCTAACCTCTGTCTCCGTCTTTTTCTCGGTCTACCCCACCCCTCCTCTTTTCATCTGTTCTCTCTTT
Source organism: Esox lucius (assembly GCF_011004845.1). NCBI lineage: Eukaryota > Metazoa > Chordata > Actinopteri > Esociformes > Esocidae > Esox > Esox lucius. Next base: position 12,034,951 of record NC_047581.1, on the reverse strand, counting down.
CCACCTTATTGTCATTCTCTTGGTCTCTGTCTTTGTCATTGCTCTGATTTTGTTGTGAAACAGAGTTGAGCAGTGGCTTGGCTGGTAACTTTAATATGGCTAAGTGCTGTGTGTGGCGGGGGGGGTTCCATGCATAGGCGCATGCAGATAGACGTGTCCTTTGGGTGAGCATACATTCATGTATGTATAGTAAATACATATATGTGTGTGTATATTGGCATAAACGGGATCATTATTGACTTTGCCAGACACTTTATTTAATGAGGGGAATTTTTTTCAGCCCTCGTCCACCTCTTCTTCCCTCCTCTCTATCATCCTCCAAAGTCAGGCTGCGAGTTTCCGTCCAAAAGGAACAAGTGATTTTGATCTCTCCCTCCCCTCCCTGTTTTTTCTCTTCTCTTCTCCTCCCCTTTGCTTTCTCTCTCTCCCTTTTCCTCGGCTCAACATTCCTCTTTCTCCTGTTCGATCACTCCCCTCTCTCTCTCTCTCTCTCTCTCTCTCTGTCTCTGGTTCACTCGCTCCTCTCCGGTTCAGTGGTTGTTTGAAGGGAGTGCCGCGTGGACACAGACTCGGCTGGTGGAAGAAGTCAAAGCGGAGGTAAGAACGCGTCTCTCGCCCCTCTCTCTCTCATGCGTTATAAAAGCTCACGGAGATCAGGAGATGTTTCCTCAGCTGCTGAAAATACATTCTTACTCCCTGCGCTCAGTTTACACTCAGTCTCGCTCTCTCTCTCTGTTGCTCTCTCTCTGTTTCAGCCTGTCTCTCCTTTTCTATCTCTCCCTCAGTCTGTATCCTTCACTCATAGGAACGGTGCTTACATCTGTTGCTGTGATGATCTGGTGTGTAGCGTAGTATCGGAGGTGAAACGATGGCTTTGGTGTCGGGTTGTAACAAAATGCAGTGCATTCTGCTCCTGTGTACGGCAGTGCTGGAGTTTGTGTTAAATGGAGGTAGAAGGACAGAGAGGGAGAGAGGGATGGATGGAATGAGAGTAGGGGAGAGAGAGCACTGTTGGTTTGCATCTTATAGATGGGGCATTCCTTACTCAATGGATGGAAGAATGAACAGATCTGTGTCTAATGTGCGTGTGGTTTTTGTTTTATAGAGATGCTTTGAGGTTATTGTCTAAGACAGCGTGCTAGTATGTCTTTTATGTGACCACACTGTCTTGGCACTGATAGGGTTACTGTCACAGTGAGGACATCTCTCTGTCTCTACCTTCACCGCTGACTTGCTGCTGAGGCTTGCGTGCAAGCAGCCGTTTGTGTGTCTGTCTATGTGTGTGTGTGTCTGTGTCTGTGTGGGAGCCAGTGTGTGTGTGTCTTTCCACTTAAGCAATGGAAAGTGCGCCTGAAGTCTGTTTATAGTTACTTACTCATATTATCTCTCTCCCCTGTCTTTCCTTCTCTCTCCCCTCTGTCTCCCCTCTCCTCTTTCTCACTCTTTTTCTTCCCTCTCCCTCCTCTAACTCTCTCCTCTCTTCTTTCCTTTCAATTTGTCCTCCCTCTCTTGCTCCATTTGTCGCTCCTTCTTTCTCCCCTGTCTTTGTACTTTTTATCTAATTTTCCCTAACTCTTGTCTCCTTTTTTTCTCTTCTCATCCCAGGTAGTAAAATGGATTGGTCTCAATCAGAGCGTTGGAAGGGGCAGAAAGCGGAAGAGAGCAAGACCCAAGGTGAACTTGGACAGAGTGGTAGGAGCTCCTTTAAATAGACCTTTATCTCACAATCTGACTGTCTGACTCTGTCTGTGCTCTCTGTCTGTGCACTCCAAGTGCATTCTACAGGGCTATCTTCTTCCTGTCTCTTTCTCCCCCATCACTCCTCCCTTACCCCCCATTCTCTCTTTCTCCCCACATTACTCCTCCCTTACCCCCCCATTCTCTCTTTCTCCCCCCATCACTCCTCCCTTACCCCCCATTCTCTCTTTCTCCCCCATTACTCCTCCCTTACCCCCTATTCTCTCTTTCTCCCCCCATTACTCCTCTCTTAGCCCCCATTCTCTCTTTCTCCCCCCATCACTCCTCCCTTACCCCCCATTCTCTCTTTCTCTCTAAATGTACTCTTTATCTCCCTCTGTCTGTAGTTTAACTATTGTTATGGGTTTGACCTGTGTTATTTACATTCGGCTTTAGTATAGAGCACCGCAATGTCATTGTTTAAACTTTGCCTGTGCGTGCGTGCGTGCGTGCTCGTGCTCGTGCGCATGTGTATGTGCAAGTGAGTGTATGTGTTTGCCTTATCATCTTGTCTCTGTGTTTTGGGCCAAGGTCAAGGGTTCTAAGTCAGGGGTGAGCTTGAGTCAGAGTTTGTTTGTGTTAATGAGGGATTTCCAAAAGGCTACTCACACATGCATGCACGCACACACACACACACACACACACACACATACATACAAACACACACACCTGCATCACTAATGAGCAAGCACCAATCAAGCGACGAGGGCGAGTGACCTTTAGCCTGTATGACCCTAGCTGGGTTAATGAACCTCCTGGCTGAGCTGTTCCTGAGGGTTTCAACTGGAGCCTAGCATGTTCATTCACCATGTACCTTACATGTTGTTAGATGGATACAAACTTTTTCACCCAGAGGGGTTTGAGCAAACCTTCACAGAATGTAAGCTACAATTAATGCAAACCAAAAAATAATCTTTATATATATATATATATATATATATATATATATCACACACACACACACAGCACCAGTCAAATGTTTTGACACACCTACTCATTCAAGGGTATTTCTTTAGTTTTACTATTTTCCACATTGTAGGATAATAGTGAAGATATCAAAGCTATGAAATAACACATACATATTATAGTGTAGGCTTCCAAATATACCAGGTGTGCCTTGTTTAATTAACAGGTGAGCCTTGTTAAAATTGAATTTGTGTTCCTTCTTAATGCGTTTGAGACAAAAGGGTTGGTACACAGAAGACCTTCATTATGTCATTACTGTAGTAGTTCATGCTATGGCAAGAACGTCTCAAATAAGCAAAGAGAAACGACAATCCACCATTACTGAAGGTCAGTCAATCTGAAAAATCTCACACACTTTGAAAGTTGCTTCAAGTGCAGTTGCAAAAACCCTCAGGCACTATGAAACTGACACTCATGAGGACAGCCAAGGACAGGAAGACAGAGTTATCTCTGCTGCAGAGGATTAGTTCATTAGAGTTACCTACCTGAGAAATCTGCAATTAACTCCACCTCAGATTATATCCTAAATAAATGCTTCACAGAAAACAAGTAACAGACACATCTCGGCTGTTCAGAGGAGACTGTGAATCAGGCCTTCATGGTTGAATTGCTGCAAAGAAACCACTTCTGAAGGACAACAACAAGAAGAGACAAGACATACACTTGAGCCAAGACATACAAGAAATTGACATTAGACCAGTGTTGTGATTTGTTCAAATTTGAGATTTTAGGTTCTATCCACTCTCTTTTTTGACACGCAGAATGAGTAAAAAGAGGATCTCTTTATGTTTGGCTCCCACCGTGAAGCATGGATTGATGAGGTGTGACGGTGTGGGGGTGCTTTGCTGGTGACACTGTGATTTATTTAGAATTCAAGGCACACTCAACAGCATTCTGCAGCGATACGCAGTCCCATCTGCTTTTAACAGAATAAAGACCCAAAACACACTTCCAGGATGTGTAATGTCTATTTGACCAAGATGGAGAGTGCTGGATTGTTGCATCAAATTACCTTCACAATCTCCCTACCTCAACCTCATTGAGAGGGTTTGGGATGTGTTTGACCACAGAGTGAAGGAAAAGCAGCCAACAAGTGCTCAGTATATGTGGCTACCTCATGAAGCTAGTTGAGAAAAGGCAGAGAGTGACCAAAAGTGTCATCAAGGCAAAGGGTGGCTACATTGAATAATCCGAAATATTATTGTATTTTGATTTGTTTAACACTTGTCTGGTGATTATTTGATTCCATATGAGTAATGTCATAGAATATTAGTGAAGACATCAAAACTAAAATGTGAAAAATAGAAAAAAATATAAAATACCCTTGAATGGGTTGGTGTGTCCAAACTTCTGACTGGCTATATATATATATGTATGTATATTTATATGTGTGTATATATGTATGTGTATGTGTATATACATACAATATGTGTATGTTTATATGTATGTATATGTAAATGTATGTGTGTATATATGTACGTGTATATGTGTGTGCGTATATATATATATATATGTGTGTGTGTGTGTGTGTGTGTGTGTGTGTGTGTGTGTGTGTGTGTGTGTGTGTGTGTGTGTGTGTGTGTGTGTGTGTGTGTGTGTGTGTGTGTGTGTGTGTGTGTGTGTGTATATATATATATACACACATGCATGAGAAAACAGGACCTCCAGAGGGGCTGTGAATACTCCATTGATTTAATAGGGTTATTTAAGCCATGCGTTTTCAGTTTGAGTAAACCCTAGTTATCCGTACTGACTGTAGACTGCCTTGTTCCTGTTAACAGGCCAAAGTAATTCCAGTCGTCTATTGAACCCTAACTGTTTACCAATGTGACAAACCCTGCTGGATTTACTGTCATGTTTAACTCCAACCAAACTCCACCATGTGTGAACATTTTCCCCACCTGAACCTGCTGGTTGGCATATTTATGACCCCTGAGGTGACACACACACGCAAACACACTCACACTCACACAGGGACAGCGAAAGGGCCTCTTCCTGTTGAGAGTTAGTGGCGAACCTGGCCTATGAAAGAATAGCCAATTACTGTCCGCTTGGCCAGGCACAATAGACTTGGGAGAGAGAGGGGGGAGGTTTAGCGTTTGAAGTTACGCCGTAAAAGCTGGCCTGAAAGGAAACACGAGGTGACCCCCTCCACCTCGACACCCCCCCCCCTCCCTTTGTTTGGGTGTACAGAGGCAGTCTCTGGATGGGCCAGGTGTATTTTATATTACTCCTTCGTATACTTCAAACGTGCCTGGCTCCCCCTCCCCCTTCCCCTCCCCTACACTAGTCAAATGTCAATAAATCATCAACCCGACTGGCTCTGGAAACTGAGGGTTGGGTACGGGGGAGGGGGTAGCTGGAAAGGATGGTCAGACAGAGGTGGAGATGGGATGAAAGACGGAGGAGAGAGGGAGGAGTGCCAATAGACAGCAGAGTAGGATTAGAAAAGATGAGACAATGGGAGAGGAGAGAGACAAACAACCGATGGCAGAAAGGAGGGCAGCTTAAAGAATAGGTGAGACAATAAAAAAGCGAGAGAGGGCAGTAGACTGGATCTTGGTCCAGAATGGTCCAAAAAAAATGTGCCTTGAGCAGGGCCAGTGTACCGTTTAGCACTAATGACATAGATGATTACAGGTCTGGATACACACACACACAGACACTCACACATGGTGTATAGAAAGCCAGACACCCCCCACAGAGGGAAAAGGCCTGAGATCAGGGTCACTTTAATAGAGCCAGACTTTATTGCCTCCTTCCTTACTTTTATGTACCGTTTGTGTGTGTGTATACTTATGTGTTCGTGTGTGTATGTGTATAGATGTGACCATGCTTGTACACATACTTTGTGCACTTGTGTGTGTGTGAATCAAGGGTCTGCTGAAGAATATTAGTCACGCTCTTGTGGTAATGGGCCTCATTCTGCTCTCATTTTCATCTGTGGTCGGCATAATGAGAAGGTCTGTCTGCCCCTGCTAATCAGCTCAGGAAACCCTGTAGGGGCAGGCAGTCTGGGACTGGCGGGCAACAGCCGATTTCCAAACACGCTACACAGGTTTTTTTCCCCTTTTAACACTAAAACATCTGATGTGACTTATTGATGGATATAATCATAGTTCCAATGCGCTTGATTTTTTAAATCTGCCGATCGAGACCTGGGCTGGAACGAAAGCCTGCACGCCATATATCGGGCTGTTCCATTCAGCTTGTATGCAGAGACTCTGCTTGCTATACACTGCTTGGCAACGCAGAGAAAATGGGTAATAATAGTCTCCAAGCAACAAAATATCACACTATATTACCTCATTCACACCTACAGTAGCCGACGGGCCACTTACCACAGTTTACGGGTAGCCATAGCAACAGGTGCCATGGATGTCTGTCCCCTGCCTTTGCTAATATCCTGAACTCAAGTCAACAGTGGCTGTGCTATTTCCTGAAGTCACGTCACCAGTGACTGTGCTACTTCCTGTTGCAAAAATGTCCTGCTAGAAGCTTACCTCACGGACCTGTGTGTAAGCTGTGAAGGCAAAGCACTAATATTAACTCAATGGTCAGAGCCCTGATTGCTGATTGGCTGAAATCTGTGTTATGTCAGACCATTTAAACTGGGTGGAATGAATCATGAATGCTGACTGAGGTATACGAGACGGTATACCATGGGCATGACATCTCATCATTATGTTCTGCTGTAATTGTGTCACTAACCGGTTTATAAGAGCAATAAGGCATCTCAGGGGTTTGTAATACATTGCCAGTATACCACGGCTAAGGCCTGTGTCCATGCTGAAGAAGAGCTGTTAGCGATGGTATTTTGGCAATATACCTCACCCCTTTGTGCTTTCATGCTTATGTGTACACATATTTGTACTGTTCTAATTTCATAGCTAACCAGTTACTAGGAGTAAGTCATCCTTGGGTTTGTAGTGAGACTAGACAGCGTTTGTGCTGCAGTAGCTTGGACTGTTTGCAATGGGCCTGATCTGTCATAATAGCCGTGGAAGCTGGGAAATTGAGTTTTTGTCTTCAGACTTGTTGATTGCAATGACTGCTGATGATAACCCTGCTTACATATGACCATAAACCATGCCTTTGTAAAGCAGCAAACCCCTCCCCACTGCTGCTGAGATGCACTGAGAGCAGTTTACCAAACATCAGATTTTCCTTCTCTTCTCAATTTTTCTGCCTTTCTCACCCGTCTCTCCCCCTGTCTTTCTCTCTCTTTATGTTTTCTCCATCCATTCCAACAGTGTGATTTATGACAAAGGGTGTATATGGATGATAGGAAGAGAGAGTTGGGGGACAGTTGAGGGAAAGAGGGGAGTGTGGAAGGAAATGGCTGTTTCCGTTTGGACCTCATCACAGATAATGTGGAAGCAGCGGGAAGACTTGGAAATGGAAAATGTGCCGTAAAAAAAAACAATGTGTGTGTGTATGCACACTACAGCTCTCTCTGGTGAGGTATACTCTACAGCTCTCTCTGGTGAGGTACACTCTACAGCTCTCTCTGGTGAGGTACACTCTACAGCTCTCTGGTGAGTTACACTCTACAGCTCTCTCTGGTGAGGTACACTCTACATATCTCTGGTGAGGTACACTCTACATCTCTCTGGTGAGGTACACTCTACATCTCTCTGGTGAGGTACACTCTACAGCTCTCTCTGGTGAGGTACACTCTACATCTCTCTGGTGAGGTACACTCTACAGCTCTCTCTGGTGAGGTACACTCTACAGCTCTCTCTGGTGAGGTACACTCTACAGCTCTCTGGTGAGGTACACTCTACAGCTCTCTGGTGAGGTACACTCTACATCTCTCTGGTGAGGTACACTCTACAGCTCTCTCTGGTGAGGTACACTCTACATCTCTCTGGTGAGGTACACTCTACATCTCTCTGGTGAGGTACACTCTACATCTCTCTGGTGAGGTACACTCTACATCTCTCTGGTGAGGTACACTCTACAGCTCTCTCTGGTGAGGTACACTCTACATCTCTCTGGTGAGGTACACTCTACATCTCTCTGGTGAGGTACACTCTACAGCTCTCTCTGGTGAGGTACACTCTACAGCTCTCTCTGGTGAGGTACACTCTACAGCTCTCTCTGGTGAGGTACACTCTACATCTCTCTGGTGAGGTACACTCTACATCTCTCTGGTGAGGTACACTCTACAGCTCTCTCTGGTGAGGTACACTCTACATCTCTCTGGTGAGGTACACTCTACATCTCTCTGGTGAGGTACACTCTACAGCTCTCTCTGGTGAGGTACACTCTACAGCTCTCTCTGGTGAGGTACACTCTACAGCTCTCTCTGGTGAGGTACACTCTACATCTCTCTGGTGAGGTACACTCTACATCTCTCTGGTGAGGTACACTCTACAGCTCTCTCTGGTGAGGTACACTATATCTCTTAACTAGTGAAGAATGTGGCCTGTCTAACTAAGACCTGTCTAGAGTCTTGGTTATAGACACTATGAAGTCGGCTGGACCTGTAACACACGCACATACACCACTTTAGACCTGTGTGTGCTACTGAGTTGCTCGTCTGTGGCATATTGACCCTTGCATGGCCAGACATCGAGGTCTCAGCCTGGTATCGGATGGTGTCCGGTAAAGAATGACTTCATTTAAGCTGTGCAGGTATTCCATGGCATGACGCATGGAATGTAGGTTGATAGGCAGGCCCATGTGTGGCGTGCCTCCTCTCTCCAATGTTGCATGTCTCATTCGTGTAAACGGGGATCCTCAGAGCATCGCCTGAATCACCTGACCGGACCCGTGAAGGCTTACACTAAAGAGGAGCGGGAGACGACACCTGGGTGTCATGTGCCTTCCATTATATGCATGTATAGACAAACGCACGCACGCGCACACACAGGAGAGTGGATTACCACATTCCACAAAACAAACCAGAAGGAAAGAGTTCTCCTAGCTTCGATTCATGTGTGAGAGAGAGAAAGAGCGAGAAGAGCTCTCCTTTTATTGCAAATGTTTTCCGCTACACCTTATCAAACACGGTCAATCACTTTGTCAATGCACAAAGCCGTTGGGGAAAGTAGTCCCTCTCCTTGGCTCTTCGTTGACCGATTATTGTAGCAGGAGCAAGAACACTGGTGCATTGACTAGAGGACTAATGTAATTGAGGAAGGGGGAGGAAAGGTTGTTCTTATGTTAAACTAACGTGCTCCCATACACTCCAACCCAATTAGTACATATCTGTTGTTTTTGGATTTCAAGATTGGCTAGGAATTGTGTGTGTGGCGCACTTGTATCGGGCCTGGACTTATGAACCATAAATCAGTCAAAATTCAATTTATTCTTTCAGTTTACGCTCACAGACAGACAAACACTGAACTGTTTAAAAGCATGTTTTATTTCAACCGTAATCGACGTCTGCTTTATGTTAGTCACTAATTGGTTCCACAGTTTTCCTCTTTATCGCACTCCAGAGTGTCCATTAAAAGTAGGGCCTTTCATTAATCAAATGCTATTTGCTGGGAAAGTTATAGCTATGTATTTAAAATAGCAGGGTATGCTATCACTCTACAGTATATGATGTCATTTTTCAAGGACAGATTTTGCCCGTTTATAATTAACCAATTTACACAGGATTTTACTGGAAAACCAGTGGAGACATCTGAAAACAGAAGTTGGGAGTCCCCCTTCAAATCAGAAAATACTGGAGCAATTTTCACCAGAGTATTGGGCCAAAGCGCCAGTACAGAGGTGCAGGAACTCATCGAGGGCTACAAGATGTGTGTGATTGCAGTTATTTCTGACCAAAGGCTGTGCTAGCCTGTATTGAGTTTAGGGTGTGATAACTTAGTCAATGCCTTTTCTGTGTATTATTCCGATCTAAAAGGATATATAACTGTTTCTAAATTAAAAAGGTGCTGTAATATTAACCATGGAATAAAAAATTTTGTAAGGGTCACAGTCAATTTTGCCTACGAATGTACATGGCGATAGTTATTGGGGTTAAGGAAAATGTGCAGCGATGGAAATAAAATAAATATAAAATAAATAAATATAGACAGAGAAAGCTATATAGAGAGGAAAGGCTATATATATATATATATATATATACATTTAAGATAAACTGTCAATACAGATATATAAAGGTAGATAGAGATAGATTGAGCATCTCTAAGCTGCACTGCATTACTTTTCCTTTTCACATTCATTAATGTGACCACTCAGACAATACGTTTGAATAGGAGGTTTTATCTGTGTTAGCCGTTTAAGGACTAAGAATAAGACTATAGCGGTTTTCTTTCTTACACCGGGGGGTTCAGACTTTTGTTACAGTCATTTTGTTAAGGGCACACATCACAAGCAAAATCATTTGTGTCATTTAATTTGGCTTGTGAGACTGTTTAGCACGGTTTGGCCAGCCTTCACTAAACTACAACAATGTATAACTTTTTGTTTATGACGCAGAAAACTGCTGGTCTCTACCTTGAACCGTTCAAAACTAAAGACCTGTTTAACTGGAACTAATTTCTGTTGCAGATCAGGAGATGCCTAATGACCCAAATTACCCATGAGTGAGGAACTATGCACACAATTATATTTTTCTTCTTCAGATAAACCCTATTTCATAAACAAAAAGGAAAACATGATTTCCAGTGTGAATCAGAAGAGATGGCGGTCGTTACCGTTAAATAAATAAATTTAAATGGCCATGTTAAGTGTGCCGCAGAATATTCTATCCCATCGGGTTTTGCCATGGTTCATAAAAGGTTGGAAACCACTGAGACAGAGCTAGTTACCTCTTTGTGCCTGTCTCATTTATCACCCAGCAGTAGCTCTTATTCAGGGTCATTTAAAGCTCACATCTCATCACTCCATGGGAGTGCGTGTATGTGTGTGCATGCGTGCGTGTGTGTGTGTGCATGCGTGCGTGTGTGTGTGTGCATGCGTGCGTGTGTGTGTGTGCATGCGTGCACGCCTGCACACGGGACTCCCTGTAGTTATGTATTCCCATTCTGATGTGTCATTTAACTGCTGGCAGAATCGTTTAGTAAAGTGGCACTTTGTGCTTCACGACTCTCCCAGGAATATATGCACACACAGATACAGAAAGAGGGAGAGGGAAAGAAGGAGAGCGGGAGAAAGAAAGAAGGAAACATTTCACTGTCATTAAAATGCAGCTGTGTTAGTCTTTCCAGCACACATGGAAAATACATCTGACAGAAACAGAGGCACTCTCACACACTCCCACACACACTCACACACACAAACAAACTGAAGTAATGTGTTTCTTCATCAGCTCACTAGAGTTAATTTTGGATCCATACCAAACGTCAGTTCACACACAATTTGTTGTAATCTCTATATAGTGTACAGTGGCTGGGTACATAGTGTTGAGTTATATATAGTATTGAGAGGTTGGGTCATGATGAAGCGTGTTATATATAGTGTTGTGAGGTTGGGTCATGATGAAGTGTGTTATATATAGTGTTGTGAGGTTGGGTCATGATGAAGTGTGTTATATATAGTGTAGAGAGGTTGGGTCATGATGAAGTGTGTTATTTAGTGTAGAGAGGTTGGGTAATGAAGAAGTGTGTTATATATAGTGTAGAGAGGTTGGGTCATGATGAAGTGTGTTATTTAGTGTAGAGAGGTTGGGTCATGATGAAGTGTGTTATTTAGTGTAGAGAGGTTGGGTCATGATGAAGTGTGTTATATATAGTGTAGAGAGGTTGGGTCATGATGAAGTGTGTTATTTAGTGTAGAGAGGTTGGGTTATGATGAAGTGTGTTATATATAGTGTTGAGAGGTTGGGTCATGATGAAGTGTGTTATATATAGTGTAGAGAGGTTGGGTAATGGTAAAGTGTGTTATACGCTCACCTAAAGGATTATTAGGAACACCATACTAATACTGTGTTTGACCCCCTTTCGCCTTCAGAACTGCCTTAATTATACGTGGCATTGATTCAACAAGGTGCTGAAAGCATTCTTTAGAAATGTTGGCCCATATTGATAGGAACTGCATCTTGCAGTTGATGGAGATTTGTGGGATGCACATCCAGGGCACGAAGCTCCCGTTCCACCACATCCCAAAGATGCTCTATTGGGTTGAGATTTGGTGACTGTGGGGGCCATTTCAGTGAACTCATTGTCATGTTCAAGAAACCAATTTGAAATGATTCGAGCTTTGTGACATGGTGCATTATCCTGCTGGAAGTAGCCATCAGAGGATGGGTACATGGTGGTCATAAAGGGATGGACATGGTCAGAAACAATCCTCAGGTAGGCCGTGGCTTTAACGATGCCTAAAGTGTGCCAAGAAAACATCCCCCACACCATTACACCACCACCAGCAGCCTGCACAGTGGTAACAAGGCAGGATGGATCCATGTTCTCATTCTGTTTACGCCAAATTCTGACTCTACCATCTGAATGTCTCAACAGAAATCGAGACTCATCAGACCAGGCAACATTCTTCCAGTCTTCAACTGTCCAATTTTGGTGAGCTGGTGCAAATTGTAGCCTCTTTTTCCTATTTGTAGTGGAGATGAGTGGTACCCGGTGGGGTCTTCTGCTGTTATAGCCCATCCGCCTCAAGGTTGTGCGTGTTGTGGCTTCACAAATGCTTTGCTGCATACCTCGGTTGTAACAAGTGGTTATTTCAGTCAAAGTTGCTCTTCTATCAGTTTGAATCAGTCGGCCCATTCTCCTCTGACCTCTAGCATCAACAAGGCATTTTCGCCCACAGGACTGCTGCATACTGAATGTTTTTCCCTTTTCACACCGTTCTTTGTAAACCCTAGAAATGGTTGTGCGTGAAAATCCCAGTAACTGAGCAGATTGTGAAATACTCAGAGCGGCCCGTCTGGCACCAACAACCATGCCACGCTCAAAATTGCTTAAATCACCTTTCTTTCCCATTCTGACATTCAGTTTGGAGTTGTGCCATGTGATTGGTTGATTAGATAATTGCATTAATGAGAAATTGAACAGGTGTTCCTAATAATCCTTTAGGTGAGTGTATAGTGTAGAGGGTCCAACACGATCCTCAAGACTGCTCTAACGCAATTGACCTCCTTAACTTTTGCACATACACACACACCATAGCAGATTACACACATTTATGTGAGAATCAGATGTTTCAATTCAGTTAAAATCCGGTGTTTTAAGGCCTATTCCCAGTCAAAAATGTAATTACAAAATGTAACCTGTAAAAATATAAATTGTCTTCCTTCACATTCCAAGATAACGTAGGACAGCTTGCTTTTGGTGGAACGTATTCAACCTTGTGTGTGTAACATTGGTTAGCAACATCCTAACCCTATTCCCCTTTGTTTAATATAAAGTTTCACTGACTCAGCTACATCATTAGTTAGCATGCTACCTTCCATGGCTTTCAAACATTAGAATTGTAGCCCATTGGCTGATTAAACACTGTAGCTATGGGTCTTTGTGAATTAATATTAACATGTAAAATATTGCTGATGGACATGTAATATAAGCTTTTAATTTGACATTTCAAATAGACATCTCTTGTATCTAAATAAGACTGCTTTGCCAGAAGCATACTGTGCAAAGATGATCAGGATTAGATATTCTTTCAGATTCATAAGGTTAAGGTATGACAATGGTTAGGTATTCATTCTGATTCTGGTATGAATATGCAGTATTTTATCTGAATGAAAAAGGGGCTTAGGTGTTGGACTTGGTCAGGGGCGTGTCATGGGCATGGCCAGGGGAGTTGTGATAGCCAATGTCGGCCCGTTACCCTAAATAATTTCAGAATTTTAGAGGCCACTCCCTATCTTGATAATGTTTAAGACAGATTTCTTTAAGGTCTACACATTTTTCAAGAGTAGATAGAAAACCAGAGTGACTTCAAACATAGGCCATGGTATGAATATCTGTAGAGCATTTACAGATGGTAATTTTGACTATCCAAATAAAGTGTAACCAATGCTTTTTTTCCATCCGGACAAACGTATAATAAAGACGTCCATACGGTGTGAACAGTCCACACTCAGAGTAATGATAACATTATGCTATTGGGCCCACAGACTTGGATTATGGAGGCGCCCGCACATGATTCAAATTACTACACATATCTGAGACCCGTGTTTGTGTGTGTGTGTGTGCACGTGCACGTGCGCATGTCTCTGCTGGCTCAGGCAGTCTTAACTCATGGCTTACGTTTTCGGGATAGTTGGGTCAGACCAGTGGGGTGAAAAGTTCTAATAGGCAGCACTTGCTCTGGGAGTCCACTTTAGAATTAATGTGTTCTAATGTCTCTGTGTTCCTATTGGCTGGTCTCATAGTGGTGTAATGGCTCTGTTTTCCTATTGGCTGTTCTCAAAGTGGTGTAATGGCTGGGAGCATACGGGCAGAGACTGAGGGGGTGTACTCTGTGGCAAACAGCACAACGTAGAAAGTCAGTTGGATATGGAATAAGGCGCCATTACGGAGTTGTAGAGACACGTTGCGAAATGAAATACAAGCTTGTTTTGGTGAGGTTGGGTTGGTATCTGTGTTTAAACGCTGGTTTCACCTCATTGTATAGTAGTGTATGCTACTATGTGTGTGGATCAACTGTTGACGCGGGGGGAATTGAATTGAGCGCATTCTATTTCCGCTCCTCAATCATAGCGACCGTGTCAAATGACAGGCTTCATCGGGGTTGTGGTGAGATGCGGTGAGTCGTGTAGCCGGGGGTGATCCAGAGGTCTAGGCTGCGGCCTTGCGTCTGTACTGCTGCAGCGTGGGTTCTGTTGTGACCTACTGACCTTTCAGCTAAAACTCTTCTCTCTTTTCCCGCACTGTTTATATCAATGCCTTATATATAGTTGTAAAACTAGCAATCCAGTTTGTGCATAGAGAGGCGTTGGGTAACAGCCCAGATTGATGCACCACACACAGAGATCAAACATGGACACCCAGCTCTGTGTGGCCTCGTAGTCAAAGACAGGCTGGAAAACTGGAAGCCAACCACACACACACACACACACACACAAATTCCACAACCGCAACCAAATATGCCAGAAATGTCATAGAATCGAAGTCTCTATTGAACGCCAGCAGTCTGTTTGGGTTCCAGAATATCCCATTATTTCCCTCTGTTAACTTGGCTCTGGTTGGATGCGTTATGATGTTATAGCATGAGAAACGTCTCTCTGTGTGTATCACTTCTCTAATGAGCTGTTATCCTCATTTCAGTGTAAACAAGCTTCTTTCTCTCACGCGTGCACACAAACATGTGACTGTACCAGACAGACAACTCTAACACCCTAAACCTCCCTTAAACACCCTAAACAAAGCTTTGATAATTGCTTTTGAGCCCTCCTGCTCCTTAATTAACTGGTGATGTGTACTATCCAGCCCTCAGCGTGCTAATACCCACAGGCCCGTCCCAAATCACACACTATTCCACAGGCCCGTCCCAAATCACACACTATTCCCAGGTCAACAGTGTAGTGTGCTGTGTTGTATGGACCCGGGTGTCATTCAGGATTATGTTGGTAAATAGGCTGACGGAGCCAAGGACAGGGGAAATGGGCTCTCTCTCCCCTTATTGAATTGAGCTGATGATGATGGTGTAGATGATGTAGCAGGGTCCAGTTTTATCTGGCTTTCTCACTGTGACTCAGCATGTTTTGATTTTACCAATTAGACCGGGCTGTGCTCACACTTCCTGGTTGTAATGACCAATTATCGGACATGATCTGATCCTGTAGTGGTCTGTGAGTCTTGTAGTGTATGTGCAAGATGTGTGTTAGAACCAATCTCTTTCCCTCCTTTCCTCTGTGTTTCTCTGTCTTACCCCCTTGTCTCTCCCTCTCTTCCCTTACTCTCGCTCCCTGTCTTTCAGTAGTGATGGATCCATATTTGGCATATCTTTAAACAGTCGTGGTCGTATCAGTCTGGTTTTGACATCAATCCCTATAATTCTGTCTGTGTTGACCTTTTAACTTTTTTTCCAATCAGTAAGTGCTATTTTCATTTCCCAAATGGACTTTTCTTTCTCCTTGTATGACAGGGTACCTCATATGACAAGGTCAACATTACCTAAACATTGCCATAACCTACACAATGTATATGTGTGGGTGCCCATGTGTGTGTCCCTGCATGAGAATTGGTATTCCTTACTGAGGACCCCTCCAACCCCCCCCAACCCTAGATCCTACTTATGTGGGACAATGGTGACTGTATTTAGACATAACCCACTGAAGGAAATTGAACCTTAAAACATTCCTATTTTTGTTAGCCTTTACGAAATACATTACATATTGACTGTGTGTTGTGTGTTGTGTTGTCAAAGCTCACCCCCAACTGTTTTTATTTGTCACTGCCGGGCCTGCTTTCGCCCTCACACACACACACACACACACACACACACACACACACGCACGCATACAAACACACACACAGTCTTTTGTTCTGGTCTATGTCAAAGGCATCTCTGTAAGCTTGCGCGCGTGTATGCGCGGCTACGTGTGAAGTCCAACAGAGTTCTCTCTACTGAGGGTAGAGGATGAGGTGGAGGTGAGGCAGCATTTCACAAGGGACACATTCCATACTTGTTGCTTTGAAACATTGAGTGGCAGCAACTTATTCAACTTCTACAGGTTTGTGATGTTCAGATGTTTCTCTTTCGCCTGCTAGTGGATGTGAGTTGACAGTACTAGTTACGTTTGCCGAGTTCTTTCCACCAGAGATTATATTGGGTTTGAAAGGGCTGATTTAGACACACTTTAGAAGCAACTAGGATTCTATGAAGTTCCATATCCCTGGAGTGTTGTACAATCTGTGAGCGTGTTGTACTATCTGTGAGCGTGTTGTATTATCTGTGTGTGTGTTATCTCAGCTGCTGTGAGTTAGCCCGGGTGAGCTGCAGTAGCATTGTTCCCATCAGGCCATGGGTCAAGGGGCGTCTACCCAATCGGTGAGCAGTGTTAGGTCACGGTGAAAGGTAAAGGTCAAACCTAGAAAACCGTGTACAGGAGGTTTCCTAGGGGTACCTACCAAAACAGCTGTGTGGAGGACCTGGTGCTGAGGTTTCACACACACACACACACACAGTGATATGTTGTCTATGGCGTGGATCAACTGTGTGTAGTGTGTCTTATCAACACCCCATAATGATATGTTCTTCTCCTGTTCTCCCTTCTAATCAGCAGCACTGTCTGTGGAAGAAACTGTGTGTTTGTGTCAGACAATCAGGCAAAAAAAAAGAAGCATTTTGGGGGTATCTTGAAAACAATGTAAATGCCAGACCTGTACAAACACCATATTCAGCGTGTCCATCCCAGAGGATGATTCTGATGCGGTAAAAGGAGAATACAGCTGATGTGTGAGGTCATAATCCTGAGACATCCACCGGCTCTGAGGTCATGAGTCTGTGATGTCATCAGAAAGACAGACTGCTGTGTTTCCCAGGCTGTTAAACTAATAGAGCAACATGTGACTCACTGCACAGAATCATTACTATTGCTGTTCACTGTTCCTGAAAGCGTTCAATAAACACACACACACACACTCACAGCAAGAGGCATCCTGCTCCCATGTGATCTATAATTCAATAAAGTCATCTCCCTGTATGGGAGGAACATTTTGAGAGGGGCAGATAAATGAGTGAGGAGGTGATATAGGATGGAGGGTTATAGCGGCAAAACATTAAAGATGGAAGAATGAAGATGGAGGGAGATTGAGAAATGGAGGATGAGAGGAAGGGAAATGGGGGTGGGGTGGGGGGGGGGGGGTTGAGAGAGTGAAATCCAAGTACCTGTTGTGGGGGCTGAAGCGTTTGGCTGGTGGTGCCAGAGAGCTTTTATGAGTCTGTGGTCAGGCAGGAATAAAAGGCAATGGAGCGACTGAATGGTCAGACACACACACACACACATTGTCCATTGGCCTCAGAGAAATCCCTGTTAGGTTTTATAATGTCACAGTGATTTCTCATCTCCATTACCCATAATGCAATGTGACTGAACACGCATTCTAACACACACACACACACCGCCGGAAAGAAGAGAGGCATGACAGAGGCACTTAGACAAACAGCTAATCGAAATGCCAATGTGTCTGACTGCCGATATGTATATTTGGGAAGATGTACTAACGTTAATAAGAACCACATTATAAAGCGTTCCAACATTAGTAGTATAGACCTGGATGGATATTAGCAGTGAGTTCACTTTTAAGGCTCTGCCCTGGTGAGCTTATAAAGAGTTTGATTTTAAGCTCTATGCCTTCGCTAACATATACATGGACCACACTAATCCTAGCATAAACATGATGTAGGGGCCCCTACATCGCGATGCGGAAAACACGGATGGAATCGCGGAATTTGGTAATAAAAATGTAAATGACTGTAAAACGTGTAATACTGCAGAACTTTCCATAATTTGGCTGAAATGTATTTTTAAAATGATCATAAGTAGGCCTAATTATTGAAGGTGGGGGGGTCGTTCGTGGGATCCATACGTCACCTCACAACTTGGCTGTAAATATTGAGAAACAAAATCGACCCTAACCGTTAAATTCACAGCGACAGCTTGTCAGGCGACAACTTGTTTTGCAGATTCTGTCAACATACTATTGATTGGACGCGTAAAAATACGTCATGACCACTTTAAGTCCTAAGCCCATGTGAAGGACAAAGGAAAGCACAGTGTTAGCCACATCATGCCTCTGCAAACGACCATTAGGCTACTAATGGAAGCGCATCAGCAGATTCAAGATGAGAAAAGAATCCTGGACTTTGTGACTGTGTGCCATCCCCTTTGAAAAGCTAAGAAAGCTGCTTCTAGTGAACCACTGCATACAGGGAGAAGCCTTTCCCGAAAATGAGAGCACCTATCTTGTGTGTTCGACCAATTTATGAACAGCCTAATATACCGTTGCAATATCCTACATTTACATCCTGCAATGTGAATTATCGGCATGCAAAATCTGAGATTCCAAACGATGAGCTATCGTGGTGAAATGCAGCGATACATAATCTCCGCAGCTGTCTGCCTCTCCATCTAGCTAACTATCGCTGATTGTGTTTATTTATAAAAATGTTATAAAATGTATAAAAAAATAGGGCAAAAATATTGCAACGTTGTGTTGCATCATTACAAATATACTGTTATATAATATTTATTCATTCACATTATTGGACACTGTGATGATTAAATTAGTGTAAATCGTAAAACACAGAACACAACGGAATTTGAGGAAGAAATTTGATTGCATAGGGCCCTAAAAATGTATGCACACAAATATACACATGAGGCAAACACACTTATACACTCACCTAAAGGATTATTAGGAACACCATACTAATACTGTGTTTGACCCCCTTTTGCCTTCAGAACTGCCTTAATTCTACGTGGCATTGATTCAACAAGGTGCTGAAACTTTCTTTAGAAATGTTGGCCCATATTGATAGGATAGCATCTTGCAGTTGATGGAGATTTGTGGGATGCACATCCAGGGCACAAAGCTCCCGTTCCACCACATCCCAAAGATGCTCTATTGGGTTGAGATCTGGTGACTGTGGGGGCCATTTCAGTACAGTGAACTCATTGTCATGTTCAAGAAACCAATTTGAAATGATTCGAGCTTTGTGACATGGTGCATTATCCTGCTAGAAGTAGCCATCAGAGGATGGGTACATGGTGGTCATAAAGGGATGGACATGGTCAGAAACAATGCTCAGGTAGGCTGTGGCATTTAAACGATGCCCAATTGGCACTAAGGGGCCTAAAGTTTGCCAAGAAAACATCCCCCAAACCATTACACCACCACCAGCAGCCTGCACAATGGTAACAAGGCATGATGGATCCATGTTCTCATTCTCTTTACGCCAAATTCTGACTCTACCATCTGAATGTCTCAACAGAAATCGAGACTCATCAGACCAGGCAACATTCTTCCAGTCTTCAACTGTCCAATTTTGGTGAGCTTGTGCAAATTGTAGCCTCTTTTTCCTATTTGTAGTGGAGATGAGTGGTACCCGGTGGGGTCTTCTGGTATTGTAGCCCATCCGCCTCAAGGTTGTGCGTGTTGTGGCTTCACAAATGCTTTGCTGCATACCTCAGTTGTAACGAGTGGTTATTTCAGTCAAAGTTGCTCTTCTATCAGTTTGAATCAGTCGGCCCATTCTCCTCTGACCTCTAGCATCAACAAGGCATTTTCGCCCACAGGACTGCCGCATACTGGATGTTTTTCCCTTTTCACACCATTCTTTGTAAACCCTAGAAATGGTTGTGCATGAAAATCCCAGTAACTGAGCAGATTGTGAAATACTCAGAGCGGCCCGTCTGGCACCAACAACCATGCCATGCTCAAAATTGCTTAAATCACCTTTCTTTCCCTTTCTGACATTCAGTTTGGAGTTTAGGAGATTGTCTTGACCAGGACCACACCCCTAAATGTATTGAAGCAACTGCCATATTGATTGGTTGATTAGATAATTGCATTAATGAGAAATTGAACAGGTGTTCCTAATAATCCTTTAGGTGAGTGTATATGGACCACACTAACACACACAGACCACACTTGTTTTGTGTGATATTCAGTGCCGTTGTCATGGAAATGGTGAACAGTAACAGGTTAATTGTCCCCTGGGGGAAAGCAGGGAAATATTGTCCATCTGTCTCTTGTTCTGTTAGTCCAATTCTGTCTTCAAATGCCATGGCAGGTAGATCTTGGTTGGGCCTCAAACAACCTTAACCGTGGATGTCAGTAGAGACCGACACAAAGGCCCACAGATGAAGAGAGGGGAGAGGCAGGAGGATAGAAAGACAGTGATTCTACCAAACGAGAAAAAGAGAGAACAAAAGATCTATGTGCAGTCAAAGTATCCATCCTAAATCATTTTCCTTGCTTTTTTAGGCTGCAGTTATTTATCTTGACGCCTCGACAACCTCTAAATGGTATTCTCTCGGACCAACCAGTGGCTAAATACTTCAAATGGACGAATATAGAACTCTTAATTGTAGGGCAGAGCTTCTCTTGGCATTTTGCCTGTCTGTCCACCTCTGTCTTTTTATGTCGGAGTCATTCTTCAAGTCTCATTTGCATGGAAATCAAACCTGGTGGTTTGTGTGGTCTGCAGTTCTGTCAGGGAGAGTAGGATGAGTGAGAAAGAGAGTCAGTGGATGTAGTCGAGGTGTGACCAGCCATGAACATATTCCGGTTAGGGAAAGTCGCACAGATTCAGCAGGTGGACAAAAGGCTAAAGGGATTTTTTTGAAGATACATGAATTAAAATTAGGGCAGGGTTAGAGACCTGGCAAGCAAAGCTCGTACCCGAATGCCCCTGATTTAGAAAATGTTTCAAACATTTCTGACACGTCCTTCGGGATCTATGGAGTTCCCAGATGTGGAAGTCTGGCCCTGATTGATGTCAACTTATATACAGTAACAATACAGTCATCTATTTTTGCTCCTGCAAAAGCACAGGCACTTCAAACACACTAAGAATAACTGCAATATAGCATATTGTATATATTAGCCACGACTACATTTCCTGTGTTTGATAAACATGTCATAATCTTCCTTTGGTATTGTGCTAGCTGTAATTCCATGACGTGTGTTGATGTGTGATTATCTGTTGAGGAGAAGATCAGTTGTTTTTTGGGGTTATTATGTTGTTGTAATTTACCAGCATATTTCATTACATCCCTGTTAATGACACTGCATAATTCATTGTTTTATTCAACCTTTATTCATACAAGTTGTCTCATTGAGATAAATCTCTTTTTCCAGTGAGTCCTGTTCCAACAAAGATCTCAAGGGGGTGGGGGGTGCATGCATTTCAGACAATATCAAAATGTGACAGTATTTCAGACAATAGCAGTAATAACAAACATAAACATACAGTATAACTGAAACACCCTTTTCTGCTAGTAGTAAGCTAGAGTGTCGTCGTAAGCAGTGTTTATTTCATGACCTTGTAAGCTCTTACAAGGCAGTACCTCCATAGAACAGTTGGCAGTGCCGGCTCTAGCCTTTTGAGGGCCCTAAGCAAGATTTGATTAGTGGCCCCCTCTACCCTAGTGGTTGGGGGCTCCCTAGCAGTCTGGGGCCCTAAGGGAACGCATTTGTCGCTTATGCCTAGAACATAGCTATATATATAGTATGTAGTAAAGCCTTTTTGTGTTTTCTTTTTCTCCATCCAAGCCTTGACGCTTCATCGTTTATCTCCCTCTCTTGACTTCATTCAGCTGTACTTTTTGCATGCACTGATCGAGCGTCTTTATGTTCATATATTTATATTGTTAGTGACTTAAATATGTTAATTCTATTTTTTACACTGTTTATTGTATATATAATGTATTTCGGGGCAGTACATATCCTAATCTGATCAAATTTTTTGTAATCAGTCATCCTTGTTTGTCTCTTGAAAAAAATCTGAGATTCAACTAGAGGTCATCTGAAACACTAAAAGTATAGTATGCAGATTGGATGTAGTTTAGGTGTTATAATGTTTTATTTAAATATTTTCACATGCTTGGATATAAAAGACGTTTTCCGACGTTACTCATCTCCACAATGTCAGGACCGCTCTGGTCCTGTATGCAAGGTTGCCAGATCATTGACAGTAAACCGTTAAACCCGCATAATCCA
Organism: Esox lucius; assembly: GCF_011004845.1. NCBI lineage: Eukaryota > Metazoa > Chordata > Actinopteri > Esociformes > Esocidae > Esox > Esox lucius. The sequence continues at coordinate 12,012,659 of NC_047581.1, read as the reverse complement.
CCAAAAAAACGCTCAAATGATATATTTTCTATACAATCCTAGGCTATCTGTAAATCGACCCGCCCAAGCCCATTACAAATAACCCAATAGACCAATTTGGAGTGGTCATCAAGGTTACATCATAAGCGTTTGGTTGTGGCAGAAAACTACGGGAACAAGTGTAGGGAAATGGACAAGATCATCTGACTAAAGGAAAAAAAGTTATTGTTGGGCTGTTCGGTATCAGAAAAGTAATGTAAAAAAGATGGCCTTCATTTTTATGGAATACCATTGTGGAAGACATCCTTTGAAGCTAAATGCAGACGTTTATCATTGCAAGCCATTAAACAGACACACTGGACTGATGAAATCCTCCAGAACGCACGTCTCTAGAGTGCTAATTTCAAATCAGGTAAGGTTTTGTTCACTGTTTATTACACAAAGGCAAAATCAGTGATCTAGTTTTAATAATGACGATAAATTAGTAACAGCAGCAACCACAAAGCTATTTCACTACAATATTTCGCTGGTATTTTAGTATGAGCACAAAATTAGGTTTTAACATGCCAACACAGAGGCGGTGTGAGATTTTGTGGAAGGCAGTTGCCCTTGAGTTTTACATGCAGGAAAAACCCTGCTGTTATATAACAGTTACCAATTCTAACAGTAAGAAGTCCTTTGTATAACGTCCGTGGCGCGCCATCTTATAAACCATGGCTTACAGCCAATCAGTATTCAGGGATGGAAGCAGACGGTTTCTAAAACACTTCAACAACTTCCCTTGTTGTTCCATTGAGGGTGTTGTAGCAGTGCGATTACCGTGGGCGGAGTCATTTGTGGGCCATGTATTGTGGGTGACGTGACCACTTCTCTGGGGCTTCACTCAGCCTCTGTGTGGTAACATTAGGTTTGATAGCAGTGGGAATTAAATCCCATTTCACTGATGTCCCGAAACACTAAATCATCCAGGAGCATGAATGATGACAATAATCCCCTGCTGGTCCAGACCAGGCGTTCGGGCCTGATGAGGCAGGAAAAGACCATTAGACAAGGCTGGAGGGGCTACACAATTGGACCGACCACTTATTCTTTTTTTTTGGTGGGGAGGGAAATGCCCGGGAAGGCGAGAATTGTTTATTAGTGTTTATTCCGTAGTGGGATTCGTGGATTGCCGTGAGGTTCCAATGGATGGAAGAAATGAGAGGACGGATAATGGGTCTCTTTAATGTGGGGAGGGGGTATGGAAAAGACAGGCAGGAGCAAACATAGCGCAAGGAGTGAGTGCACGTGCGCAAGTATGCTTGTATGCTTGCTTGTTATGGAGAAGGGAAAGGGTGAACTCCCTGCCTGGGAACTCCCTACCATTTAGAGAGGGCGCCCAGGGTGGCACCACACACACAGGCTGTTTGATCTTATTACAATAGCCCCAATAGTCCGGTGATGAAAGTATTTTTCCCCTAGAGTGGGGAAACTTATCCGCTATCTCTGATTTACACATAAACCACACATAAACCCCTCACACAGATGGAGTGTATGCGTATGTGCGTGCTTGTGTGTGTGTGTGTGTGTGTGTGAGAGAGAGTGTTACAGAAATGAATGGTTTTATAACTGGATTCCTTTGGCTTTTCAAAGGCCCGGGCACAGAAGAGAATCATGGGTGGGCTTCTCAGAGAACGTTCACCATGGAGGCTTAATAATCACCTCACTAAATAGGAGGAGGAACTTCAGGAAAGACAGACAGATACTCAGAGTCTTCAAAGTAAATAATTGTCGGTTTGCAGTGTATAGTTATTTGACAGCATCTGAAAGGGGTTCTCTCAGAGCAGCCAGTGGTCAAATACTTGAAATGGACAAATATAGAGCGCTTTCTGGTAGGACAGAGATTCTGTTGGATTTTCCGAACCATTTAGGGAAGAATGTTTTCACTATAAGTGTGTTGCGGTTACAGTGTTTACCAAGAAATGTTGACAAAGGAAGGAATGCAAAAGAGATGCAAAATATGGAGGAAAAATGTATGTGTGTGTGAGAACCAGTCCCAGATCCTGATGTGATAATACAGGAAGATTAGCTTGGCCTCCACCCAATTACACACTCACACGAATACACACACACACAGACACACACACACACAGACACACACACACACACAGACACACACTATGCTCCATTTTCACGGCTCCAAATCCCAGGCAGACGGAGAACCAGGGAGAAGGGAATACAGCATGCCTCGTTTATCCCAGGAAGAGACAGGCAAGGCTGGGCATAGCTCACAGCACCTTGGGGGTGTTTCTCTGGAGGCCCTCGTTTATAAAATCACAAAGACTCCACAATAATAATAAATCCTGTCAAACATATTACTCCTCAAGTCTTTTCTACTAACTTGACTCACATTGACCATTTTATTTTTGGGTAGGCAAGGTGATCGAGTTTGAGCAAACAAAATATTTCTAAGATGCTCGCTAGAGAAATGGAGTGGTGGGGCGGTGGGGCGGTGCCGCTCCTGACTGTTTATTGGCACCGTCCTACAGAGGAGGTGCCTGTGACTGTCCGTCTGTGGTCCTTGGGGCACAAAGTTTATTGTTAACTGTTAAATGTTGTCACAGACACCACCTCTGCAGAGCCTGGTCAATTAGCCCCCCCCCACCACCACCACCACCACCACAAAAGAAATGGGAGTAGAGTGTCTTGGCTTCCTGCTCACACTTTGAAGTCGATAATGCATGGGGGAGGTTCTAAGGGTCAAGCTGGAAGGTTACTGAGAAATGAACCAATTGAAACCAAAACGTCTTTCGTCCGCTCCTGCCATAGGCAAGTCCCATTCTGAGGCATTATCAAACCACATGGTTTCAAGGTGAATATACGAGAAACCTGCTATGTGTTTCTGTTGAAGGCTTTTTCATAGAGCTTTCATAGACAATAGAGACAATAACTTTAATTTGAGACTTTCTGCTGTTAAGAAGTCTCATCATCCTCCAAAGACTTACATTCCCTGAACACTTGCCACAGCAGCATTTCAATATTTTCCAGATGAATATAAATATTCATAACCAACCAAGTGTATTTGCATTCTAGTGACTGTTTACTGAATTCAGGATTTTATCTGTTTTTTTCTTTTTATGAAACAGTCAATGTGTTTCATAAACTACCCCTCAAACTAAATGAAACATTTTTCCAAGAGGGTATGGAACTGGAATACTGTATGTTAGTGTGGACATTGACTGGATACATTTATGAAATACTGTATGTTAGTGTGGACATTGACTGGATACAATTATGAAATACTTTATGTTAGTGTGGACATTGACTGGATACATTTATGAAATACTGTATGTTAGTGTGGACATTGACTGGATACAATTATGAAATACTTTATGTTAGTGTGGACATTGACTGGATACATTTATGAAATACTGTATGTTAGTGTGGACATTGACAGGATACATTTATGAAATACTTTATGTTAGTGTGGACATTGACTGGATACATTTATGAAATACTTTATGTTAGTGTGGACATTGATTGGATGGTGTTAGTGTGGACAGAGGTGATTGTTAGTGTGTCTCTTTTTTTTTTATGTGTTGTGTGTGGGTACATGGTCAAGTAAATCCTACTGATGTAGTTCAACATGTTGAAAGCCACAAATAACCCCCCCCCCCCCCCCCCCCCCCCCTTCTAATGACCAGGTGACTCCGGAGCAGCTGGTGTTGCTATTGGAGCTTCTTCTGGAGGAGGCGGAACTAAGTGTGACATCGCTGTGTACGATTCAGAGAACGTACAATCTACAGGAGCAGGACGCCGAAGTAAGAACACACACACCTTTGTTTTCATTAGTCCTCACATCCGTTTCCTCTGGCCTGATCTGTAGTACAGTGGGACATTCTTTAAGAACACACATATAGGCCTACGCTATAGCTGTGTCTCAGAGTAGATAAGGTTTGTTTGTCTGTGTGTGTTTGTGTGTGTTAGGGTGTAGAAGGTGGTTAGTGTGTGTGGCTGCAGAGGCTTTACTGTACTTTAGCGCTGTGTGCAGCAGTGTGCAGCTATAGTTGTGTTAATGGATGGAAAGTGTACCAGAGCTGTCATTAACTCAGGCCCGGTCTTGTAAAAAAAAAAAAAATCAAAAAACGAGATGTTATATTTTTGCTCTTTTTTAATGCTGTGTATAAGTCATATTAAGGCCTGTATGGGATCAGGTTGTATGTTCAGTTTAGATGTTAGTACAGAGCGACTGCAGGCTACAGTCTGTTGTTCTGACATCTGTTACATCCAGCACCCTGTGTAAGTAGATAGGCCTACATGATCCAAAATGTCACATCCTAGAACTGATCCTCTTCCATTTGTACCCATTTAAAGTGGAACGCCCAAATCTCTAATCTAAGTCAATAAGTGAATGACTGTAAAGAGTGGACTGCGTTGTCTGGCCAGGACTGCGTTGTCAGGAGGCTAACAGAGATTTTCATCGCCAAAATCAGAGGTCAAATGAAATGGTTCCTATAAAGAAACTGAGTCACCCACACCATACCAAGTTCTTATTGAACAGTTCTTTATGTATTATTTGGCGACATGTGATAATGAGTTGTTTGTGTCAGTTTGCGTTTGTGCATAAATCTGTGTGCATTTTGTCCTTCCTCCAATGGTTTTAATTTATTCCACCACAAAATGCATTATCAATCGGTTTTGGAGAAGTCAAACAAGTAAGGGCTATTCTTTCAGATTACCACTGTTCAATTGGTTGAGGGGAAGCTAGTAAATAGATGCCTTGTCATCATTTCAGACAATTGCACACAACTGGAACATAATCATGCAGCAATAAGAAGTGTGAATTGTTATGCAGATTATAATTAATGAAAAGTTTTGGTAGAGGTTGATATGTTTTCTGTTTTTGTGGCAGCAGGTAGCATAGTGGTCAGATTATTTTGTATGCCGGTAAAGTAAAAAAAATATGTGGCTATGTCCCTGAGCAAGACAGTTAACCCTAATTTTCTTTGGGCAAATCAACATTAATAAAAAACATTACAAGCCTTTTTAAATCTTGAATGAACTCAAGTTTGTATATCCTACTAACTCAAGTTACTTGTCTACTAATCTCTAATAGTTCTCACCGCTGTACAGAGTCATTCCTGCACCAAGGAAGTGCTAAAATTAAGATGTGGCATCTGTAGCAGGTTAAATGGGGGAATTCGTCACGCTTGAGTTTCTTGGTGTTAGTGGTTAGTGCTCTGTTCTTTCGTTTGTGTGTTGTGGAATGTGTGTGAGATGCGTGTAAGCATTTAATGTGGTGTAAAGGATAGTGTGCAAGCACTGGCTTAAACCCGTATGTGTGTGTGGGTTTGTGCGTGAGCACCACTATGTATGTTTGGGCCAACAGATGTGCTTTCCTCAGATGAGTTTTCCTCTAATAATGAATGTGAATCTAGGTAGGAATGTGTCTCTATGGATAAATGCGTGTTTGTATGTGTCAGGGTGAATTACTGTGGCTGACCTGCTTTCATGTGGTTTTCAATGATGCTGATAAGGACCGAAAATCACTGTGGATACTGACGAAATGTCCATGCAAAAAAAAAAAGGCTATTTTTGATTCACTTTTTTTGGGTTAGAATAGGGTTTGTGGTTAGGTTCCGGTTTAAGTTTGGGTTTTGGTTAAGGGACTTATTTATGGGAATCATTCTATCACTCCTCTGTGAGGATATACATTCCTAAATGTGTTTGTATGAGTCTGTACGTCACTGGTCAGTCATGTGCACGGTACATTTGTAAAGGTTCTAATCAGAAAGGAACGGTGTCTGCAACACTAAACCACACAAAGGAAACTCATTAGGTAGCATTAGAGAGACAAAGACAGAGATCCAGATGTGTTCATCTGTTCTACGTGGACGTACTTAGAGAAACAGTGACCTTGATCGGTTTGTGCTAAGGAAGGAACATTTTGATCAGTGTCTCCCAGTTGGAACATTGTAATGGGTGTAGCCTCCAGGCCAGCGTGGCGCTGCTGCCATGCATAGTCTCAGCAGCTGCTCTCTGTACAACAAGCTCTCAGGGAGTCACTTCTACAATAGATGCTTCAGTTCACTGAAGAGTCAGACGTTTTTTATGTCAGAGATGTCTACGGGTGACGTGGTTAAGTTTGCGAAGCCTATCATTTCTACTGGTTTACTTTAAGGATTATGTTTAGGGAAGGGTTCAAATGGAAACAACCTGGAAAGTGGCAGCATGTGCTAGTTTCCCGGTCTCTGTGATTGAACACGCGGCGCTTTGAGGCAAAGGCCACACCTCCCATCCACCATCCCCAACCGCAGTCTACTAATCTCTAATAGTTCTCACTGTTGCCCCTAGTGGACGCTTTCTTGAGAGGTATTATTTCACCACCAGGAGAAACGTCTGTCTCTGGCCTGGTTTCTGGGCTCTCTGCTCTACATTCCTGTGGAGAACCCCTGGGGGCAGACAGCTGCTGGTGCCCCTCTTGCCCCCACCTTAACACCCTCACCCCCATCTTAACCCCCACGCACACCCTCACCAGCCCTCTCCCTCTGTGGGGAGACGCACCAATTACACAGGACATTCCTACATTTATTACAACACATTCACTCATAGCCAGGATGTCACAAGCAGAACTGATTGATTGCACAATCAAACCATCAGGCCTACAGGTGTGTGTTTGTGTGTGTGTGTATGTGTGTGTGTGTGATTGAATATGGGTGTGTGTGGGTGCATTTAAGTGTTTACCTATGTTTTCATCTCCTCGTGTCTCATCAGTGACAAACTGCATGGCTGACAGGCATATTGATTCCTTGTTTTTCTGCCGGGCTCTTTGAGGGAAATTAATAAAGTCCAACACACATACACTGAGATATAGGCAAACTGGAGAGATGTACATGGTTATAGTGAAGCAACAAGGTGAAAAGAGATAAAATAGCTAAAAATGCAGTATGGTAACATTGAAATGGCATGCTAGTTAGCTATTACACCTGGCTAAAATCTATTACATTGGTTGTTAAGTCGCCCACCCTACAGTTGTCTGTCTGGTTTCTGAGGTGTGATATAAAAATTGTAGATCGTTACAAAAAGAAAAAGAATGGGGGGGATAGATGGAGGGAAGCTGACTGTGTGAGAAAAAATGAAAGAACACAAGAGACGTGATAATTACAAACAGGAAAGTGAAGAGAAGTGAAGCACTGGAGAGGAAAGAGAGTGAGAGGTCATCTGAGGCCTGTAAAGGTAATGTTTATGTAGGAGGCTGCCATGTGAAAGGATACATTCAAAGACCCTGCATTACTCGTTGTTTCTCACTGTTCTCACGCTCCCACACACAGGTGAAAGGCAAATCAGAGTGTGTGTGTGTGTGTGTGTATGTAGAACATCAAGCATGACTTAAGAAGTAAAGGACTCCTCCTTATTGCTGCATCCATCAGTGTTCATTTATGCTCCTGTTCATTAATGCTCCTGCATTAGGTTGGTAATTGATACACTGCTGATTTTGCAGGTTTTCCAACTTACAAAGCATGTAGAGGTCTGTCATTTTTATCATAGGTACACTTCAACTGTGTGAGACAGAATCTAAAACAAATATCCAGAAAATCACATTGTATGGTTTTTAAATAATTCATTTTCATTTTATTGCATGACATAAGTATTTGATCACCTACCAACCAGAAATAATTCCTGCTCTCACAGACCTGTTTTTCTTTAAGAAGCCCTCCTGTTCTCCACTCATTACCAGTATTAACTGCACCTGTTTGAACTTGTTACCTGTATAATAGACACCTGTCCACACACTCAATCAAACAGACTCCAACCTCTCCACAATGGCCAAGACCAGAGAGCTGTGTAAAGACATCAGGGATAAAATTGCACAAGGCTGGGATGGGCTACAGGACAATAGGCAAGCAGCTTGGTGAGAAGGCAACAACTGTTGGCGCAATTATTAGAAAATGGAAGAAGTTCAAGATGACGGTCAATCTCCCTCGGTCTGGGGCTCCATGCAAGATCTCACCTCGTGGGGCATCAATGATCATGAGGAAGGTGAGGGATCAGCCCAGAACTACACGGCAGGACCTGGTCAATGACCTGAAGAGAGCTGGGACCACAGTCTCAAAGAAAACCATTAGTAACACACTACGCTGTCATGGATTAAAATCCTGCAGTGCACGCAAGGTCCCCCTGCTCAAGCCAGCGCAGGTCCAGACCCGTCTGAAGTTTGCCAATGACCATCTGGATGATCCAGAGGAGGAATGGGAGAAGGTCATGTGGTCTGATGAGACAAAAATAGAGCTTTTTGGTCTAAACTCCACTCGCCGTGTTTGGAGGAAGAAGAAGGATGAGTACAACCCCAAGAACACAATCCCAACCGTGAAGCATGGAGGTGGAAACATCATTCTTTGGGGATGCTTTTCAGCAAAGGGGACAGGAAGACTGCACCGTATTGAGGGGAGGATGGATGGGGCCATGTATTGCGAGATCTTGGTCGACAACCTCCTTCCCTCAGTAAGAGCATTGAAGATGGGTTGTGGCCGGATCTTCCAGCATGACAACAACCCGAAACACACAGCCAGGGCAACTAAGAAGCATCTCAAGGGAGGGAGGGAGCTGAAAGTCCATATTGCCCAGCGACAGTCCCGAAACCTGAAGGATCTGGGGAAGGTCTGTATGGAGGAGTGGGCCAAAATCCCTGCTGTAGTGTGTGCAAATCTGGTCAAGAACTACAGGAAATGTATTATCTCTATAATTGCAAACAAAGGTTTCTGTACCAAATATTAAGTTCTGCTTTTCTGATGTATCAAATACTTATGTCATGCAATAAAATGCTAATTAATTACTTAAAAATCATACAAAGTGATTTTCAGGATTTATGTTTTAGATTCCGTCACTCACAGTCGAAGAGTACCTATGATAAAAATGACAGACTTCTACATGATTTGTAAGTGGAAAAACCTGCAAAATGTAGGCCAGATAATGTGCTCTCCTCCAAGCGTGCCAGAACTGCTGGAGACATCCTGGTTGAGCGACAGTAGTGGTCTGATAAGATGGACTCTCCCAAACCTGTTGTGAATAGGTACGATGAGACAAGGTCATGGGGGGGGGGGGGGGCAAATGAAACTTAAAAGTCCCGAGGCTAGTGTGTTAACAGCAAAAGGCTAGAACACAGACACAGAGAGAGAGGAGATGAGGAGGGAGGCAAAGCCCGAGACAGTCTCTGATCTCTCCGGTCACCGCGGTAACAGAGCTCCCATTGATCCTCTGGGAGAAAGGCCAAGCATCTTACACACAAGCTAGGAGGGAGGGAGGGGGAGATGAGGGAGAGAGATGGTACAGGGTTCTTTTTAGTCCATGATCAAGAACCGATCCTGAGAGCCTCTGTCAATGTGTTGTTTTGTCTTTCAGGTGAGGCACCGCTGGTGTGAGTTGGTGGTCAAACACAAGCACACTGAGGCGTACCACGATGTGGAACACTTCCTCCAACACGACCAGGTAACTCACACACAGAAATATGTTGTGGGTGTGTATCTTTGTTTTAAGCTGACTGCATTTGTGTTTTGGTCTCCAGGCCATGGGTGTGTATCTGTACGGTGAATTAATGGTTCATGAGGATGCTAGGCAGCAGGCGCTAGCCAGGCACTGCCTCTCATTACTCCAGGATGAGATGGACCAATCAGCTCGCAGAGTGGTGGAGGAGATGGTCCTATGAGCTGTCAGACAACAGGTATGGTCCCGCCCGGCTGATCTTATACTTCTAGGTACCATATATATTTATTTTTTTCAAATTTTTTGTTAAAATTGATAATGGCGTCTTTAAGGTGATGTATATGTCAGGAGAGGTGCCTTGGCTAAATGGAGTGTTCTTTCCAAATGAAACTGTCCTGTTTTATGTCAAGCTTCAAGATAGTGGGGAGACATCTCTTCCTCTTATTTCTTTGTTTGCTCCTCTGCCATGTCTAGATTTAGTGTGTAATGGCTGAGAGTGCTGTACTATAACGGAAAAAACTCTTTGCGTAATGTGTATTTTGCCCTCAGTCAAAGGCCACACTGAAGTGACCTGGCCACCTCTCTCTCATACATTCCTCCTCAAGCTCTGTTTGGAGGAGCGAGTGTGTGTGTGTGTGAATAAGCTCAGGATCACTCCTTTTCCGTGGTTTCACAGTAGTGCCGTCAGGATGTGTTTGTCAGGGCAGGAATTTGGGTATGTGTTCCTCAAACAAACCCACAGTGGATGAGAGGGTTCAGCTAGTGCTTTCAGACTGGAGAGAGGACTGTCTCTGTTCAGTTGCATATTTATTTTTTACTGTTTGCCCCCCCCCCCAAAAAAAATTCTGCGTGTGTGTTGCGTTATGTGTGTCTGTGTGTTCTCACCAGTAGAGCAGGTGGTCTCAGGCTTCTTATAACAGCTATGGGTTTATTTGTTACTATCCTCCCAGCGAGGAGAGAGGGAGACTTGAAAGACTGCTATTTAGACCTAATGAAACTATTTGTGCCCTGCAGTTGACCTAAATTTCTACTTGCTCTGATGTGATGGCCACAGTCATGACCAAGCTGTTTCAGTGAATATCATTAGTTGACTGTATTTATATGCATTTCTGTCATATCTATCTCTGTATCTGTGTGTTCATCTTTTGAAGTGAGAAAGCGGCAGACGGGACCAAGTCGCATTTTTGCAAATCCTAATCAAGTCTTAAGTTTCAATTCTCGAGTCAAGTCCCAAGTAATGGGCAAGTCCCAAGTTGCATAGCTCAGATTGCGTCAAGTCACAATTTTTTGGTTTCAAGTCTCTTGAGAAAACTGTTACACAATGAAGATAATCAAATCTTTTTTTGATGTTTAATTCTTGACAGTTAGCCCCCAGCTATCCGCGGTTCCACATTCAACTCAATTATGCGCGGTAATCTTTCAAGAAGTCTGAAATTCTAAAAACGCGCTAATTTCAGACATCCAAGCGTCGATCCGGTTAATTGCATGACGTGCAAATATAAAGAAAATATAAAGAAACATAACGGTTATGCACATAAACGGTCACGCGCACGGTATGTTGTTTTCCTTGATGCGATGTCTTGAATGAATACTTATCTGCGATTTTCCACATCCGCGAGGATTTGCAGAACCGATCCCTCTTGGATACGGGGGATGTACTGTAGCTAATATTATTCAGTAGGTTGTCTTTATGTATTACATGTTGTATTTATGTTTTTAAATACAATTGTGTTATAGTAACATAAAGCCTATGAAAATATTTACAAAACAAAACAAAAATGTTGTCCACTTTGAAAAATAATGCTAGGAGGAGCTAGATTGCATGATAGTACATTTGAGAATATTACCAGAAATACTTAGATAAAGAAATAAGGATGCAATTCTCATTGGTAAATGAGAATGGAGGAACCTACTGTATAACCCTCCATGAATATGACTGTTGCTAAACTAATCACCAGGAAGTTATTTGAATATAATTTAGTTTCCCATCTCCCCATTTTGCTAACTTTATTTCAACAGTACAGTAGCCTATTTAATTCTGACCTTACCTCACGTAAGCTAGGCACAGCACAGTAACTTTAGTTTTGCATGTTTCACACAATGCTTTCATTTTCCACCAAACCAGGACTTAGTCTTTGAATCCAAATGTAAAGATTTTCAGAACCAATCCAGATGCCATGATAGCTAGTTCTCAATCGCGTCCGGATTGACTACCTAATGCTAACAGCTACATGATAGGGCTAGTTTGAGTGACAGTAAGGAAATTCCAATTCGAATCAAGTGTTGTTGTGTTGTCCAACCCCCTCACCCGATGAATGCTGGTTGAGAACATGGACCCCTAGGTCTGTGAGCGTCCCGGCAGCATGCGTTCAAGTCCAAGGAAGTGATATGTAGGGTGACCAGGACTGATTGACTGACCGTTCTTAAATAGCGTAGTAGTTAGAGATGTGGGCTATCAACCAATGGATTCTGCATTCAAGCCTTATCACAGGCAAAACAAATTATGCATTAGGATTTATTCATTAATGCTACATTATGTAAAACTGTTTAAATTGCGACTATTTCTGGTGCATTTTTTAAGTACACATCCGTGCATGCTTTTTGGGTTAGGATAGACAAAAACTTTGATGGCTAACCCTCAGTAGCTGCGTTATAGTAAGCCTAAAATAAAACTGTTTACGATTATATTGAGACTATTTTTGGTGGATTTTCGTAGTATGCATCCGTGCATGCTTTTTGGGATAATATAGGATAGATCACCCCTTTGGGAAGTAAAAGAGTAGGGGTTTCCATGATTCTGCTGTGTTTTCACATGACAAGAAAGTAAGTTATCACCTATATTGAGATTTATTGTATCAATGTCATTCACAAATGAAAGAAAATTGAATGGTGTTGTGCCATGAAATGAAATAGCTTTGGCAGTGTAATGTCTCGCCAGCTATTGCTCAATTCTTATGACTATTCCAAGTAGTAAGTAGATACTAGTAGGACTATTACTGGCTAATAAGGTGTTAAAACAGCCAGTGGCAAAAGACATACAGTTCATAGATGCTATTTGTTGTGGAGGTAAACTTAATAAGAGACGTTAGTTTAACACATTGCTTAATGGTGTCAAGCGAAATTTTCTAACTTGGCATAGTGTTAATTCATGACAAAATGCATGATCTAATGTCGAGATGCTATACCGACACAAACACACACACGCACAAATAGCTCTGTGGAATAGTGGTTAAAGACACAGCTTCTCACGTGGGAGACCTGAGGTTCAAATCCAGCGAGGGCAGCAACATTTCCTAATTTAATTCTGGGCCAGTTCCTTTGCTGGTTTTTCAGATCATAATGTGTTCATGTTATCCAGAGTGCAAAGTGTCTTTTATTGTTGTTTCAATCCAATTTCTTTAATTTGTCACATATGCAATATTTTATTATAGTATAGCTTTTACAGTGGAAATTGTTCGTCTTTGCCCTTTTCAGAGAAACGCATAATGTGTTTTTCTGAGTGAAATGCTCTTTTGTTGCTTCATACTGTATCTACACAATGACTGTACACACACAAGATATTGTTTTTATGCATGTGAAAATAAAATGTTATGTATAGTAAAATAGTAGGCCCTCCTTGTTATCTAGGTGGTGGGTGTGTGGGTGGGTCTTTGTCTGACTGTCTGGTATTTCACCCCATTGAATCTGGTCACTAGTGTTAGGTATCACGTCGAGTAGGAAATGTTTCCTTTTTTCACCTAGTCTCAAGTCACAAAAAAAGTGACGTACTGGAGGCCCAGTCATGCGACTCGACTGCTCATTTCTGGAAAGTGATTTTTTTTCTCCAGAATCGCAGCAGAGTACTTCTCAGGTGTCCGGTTGCCCAACAGTGATAGAGCCTATGAGTGTTCTCCTGGAACGGCCAAAGATGCAGCAGCTTCTTCTCAAACCCCACACAGAGAGAATGTTACACCATATGTCAATACGGATAGGATCCACTAAAAAACGTCTGTTCTGTTGGATCTTCCAATGAAATCTTACCAGCTCCTAAAAATATATATTTTCACCAATGCCTGCAAATATTGAGGTGGCAAATTCTGATCTTTATAATAATGCACAAAATTAAGATTTGGCATCTGTGTCATTACGCAATATATAGAGGCAAATGTTACAGGATAACAAATTAGAAAAATGGAACTCAGTTTAATGATTATTATTGTATTGTATTACCATTATATTGATTTTATTATTAATGTATAATATAGGCCTACCCTACATAGTCTATACTCCAGTCTTTAATTGTGTTGTAATAATGTCAGAGACAAGAGGGCACTATGTATTTGTAGTGAACTTTGTTATTGGCATTAAGAAGTTGTGTATGAAGTCTTGTTGGAGGACAAAAAGGTACCAGTTCATATTCACCAATGATACGTCATCCAGTAGTCCTAAATGAGTATGTTTTGGTTGAACTTCATTAATTCTTTTAAATGCCTTCAAAAACATCCAACACCCTCTTTACACCACTTAACCTTCTAATCATCAAAATGTCTCAATGTCTCAAATTGGGGAAAAGGTCGATTTTACTGCACTTTCTTTCTTTTCTTTTTTTAATCCTCTATCTGGATGTGGCAAAGCAAGACTGGAAGGAGGCTTTCATTCACACACACACACACACACACACACACACACACACACACACACACACACACACACACACACACACACACACACACACAGAGGACAGATTTATGTGTGTGCATAGGGAAGGAGAAAGGTTTTCCAGGCGAGTGCTCTGTCTCTACCCTGATAAATCACTTTATACATTCACTCTGCTGGGGCCTCTGTCCCTCGGCCCTTCCTGTCACAGTGGCTCTCCATCTTTGTCCAGCGATGTCTGGCCATCATCATTCACTTCCTCAGTACACATTAATGTTCAGCTTCAGTACAGGCCCAATTTGGATCAGAATAAAACAGGCTCTGCTGTGCTACCAACATCCCAAAACACCTACTTCTGTCTGCGGTCACAGTACCCTCTGTTTTACTTAACAAAATAACACACCTATTTGTACTGGCCATGTCTCAGTCAGTCTCTGTCTGAAAGCAAAGGACTAAGCCCTCATTTTCATATCTACAATTTGGACTAAACAGAGTTCTGTATAACATACTAGGATCAAAAACACTACATCATATCTAGAAGAGACAAGGTTCAATAACCTGTCTCTTTCAAACCCCCAGTCGACTAGAACTTTTCTCCCATTTCTCAAGAGGTAGGGGGGCTCTGGCTCCTTCTCTTCTCCCCCTTGTACATGCCTGTGGAATCCCTCCTGATCCGCTTAATGAGGGGCATATCGTCTGTGTAGCGGAGCGTGGCGAATGGGAGAGAAGAGGATCTAGCTGGCTAGTTTTGGGTGCTTTTGTAGAGTAAGGCTGGGGTGGGTCAGAGCCAGAGAGGTTTGTCCAGGCTTGGATGGGTCCTTGTGTGATGAAGCTAGGTTAAGGGAAAAGACAGAAAGAGAGAGCGGATTTACGGGTATCACCTTTACTGCAAGGATTCTGAGGTTTCCCGGTACGCCAAGCTAGGGATAAACAGAGTAGAGAGAAAAAGAGATGACAGGCGAATGTAAACAAACAAATGTTTCCCATGTCGACCAAGCCCTTTACATTGAAATGGAAAGATGGGACAGAGGGGTGGAAAAACACAAAGAAAAGAGTGCATATCCTGGTCTTTCACGTCTGCCCTGGGAGGGTTCCTGGCGTGCTGATTTGTGACTTAAGATAAAATCACATTGCCAGGGATTACCACCCAGGCCAGACCCTGCCGGCTGCCATGACAACCAGAGGCTCCGCCGCTCAGCTGCCCACAAGAATGAAGTCAAATAAGACATGATAATCTGAGAGGGGCAGTGTGTGGGATGACGGAGGGAGGCCTCACGCGGGGGAGATATGTGAAAGAGCGGAACCTTTTTTTCTTCTTTTTTTTTTGTGTCCATGTGAAGCCTGCTGTGTGTGCGTGTGTGTGTCCGTGTGTGTGTCCATGTTTGTGTGTCCGTCCGTCTGTACGTCCACCAGCCGGTCAGGCAGAGTGACCTCTTTCCCACCAGGTGCAGAGCTTAGCTGATTGGTGAACAGTGATTGATCTCCTCTTTGTTCACAGTGGCTAAGTTCTGCACCCGAGGAGAGCATGATGCACATGAATCAGATGAAGAGAGGGTAGCAAGAGAGACACAGGAGAGGATGAGTCCTCCCCCATACCGCGAGCACACTAACAGATCTGCGTTCTGGAGTAATTCGTCGGTCCTGTTTCAGCTTGTCAGAAGAGACCCCCCACACTGGAAATGTACAGTAAACATTCAGCGGCATGTGGGTGGTTGTGCATTCCATGGGAATTCCAACTTTTGAGTCTCCTTCATGAGTTTGATGTGCTGCAGTCACTAATGAGCTCACCGATATGCTCTCCTGCCCATTCTGTTTTCTCACTGTCTCTTGCCACCCTCTCTCTCTTTCTCTCTCAGTGTCCTCTCCCTTTCCCTCTGTGTCCTCTCCCTTTCTCTCCCTGGGCTGATGGATATGGGGTGGGATGTGGGACACAGGAGACCGTGCTAATGAGGAACGAGGCGACACAGCTAATGCTACTGCTCAGTGAGCCACTATGACAATGGGCCATGGAGGACCATCTTCGTCCTCCTCCTCCTCATCATCCTCTTTAAAAACTCTAGGCAGATTGTCCAACCATACAGCAGCGTCTATGGGTGATATTAGCAGTATCAAGTGGCACAATCTCTTTTCTTAGAGCGTTGGTTGCAGTGCAAGTGTGCTGTACGGAAACGGACATGGTCCCATTCGAACTATCCCAACAGCTCAGACAGTAACTAATCAATGGCACTTGACTTTTGAAGGTAATTATGCCGGAGCTGACATCCGCAGAACGTGGCGGAAATTGCTTTTAAAAGGCACGTTGTGTCCAATACTGTGTGCTGTACTATAATGCACTTTTGATTGCATCCTGAACAATGGATTAGAGAGAACATACTGGACTGGAAAGATAATTGTTGGAGACAGGATGGGAAGCGGTAGGAGAGCTGCTGCAGTACTGTGGTATTTTCCTCCTCGAACAAAATGGCCGCTCTAAACGAGGACAGATGTGTGAATTAGAAATGAGGGCCATGTGGAGCCTGCCTGTAAAGGTCTATATTTAGGGCTTGTTTAAAGAGTAATGACTATCAAAGGCCTGTAAAAGAGAGGAATTACCATCGGAGTTGATATGTAAGGCCTGATTTATTGCAGCCTAATGGGAGGGAAATGGGCCTGGCCACATCAAAGCCCTATGAAAATGTATAGAAAGGACATGTAAGCCTCACTTTTTTGGTCTTTCTAATGTAGAAGTCAACTTTAATACATTTAAAAGGGATAATTCATCCAAGTTACCTTATAATAATATATGGACAAAGGTTTGAGAGGAATCCATGCTTTGGTTAAGTTCCCCTGGCACTATTTTCCAAACATAATTTGAACATGATGTGTGAAAAGGGCTTAAATTGATACCAGGACTTGAGTGGTGTTTGTTTTACAAATGCTACAGCGTCAAGGAAGCGATATTCTAATGTGGCACATCATGTTGAAATCATCTATAAGGGCCCTTTGTTGAGCTTCACGGTGAATATCAGATGCCTTCAGACAGTTTGGACATCGAACATGAAGAATGCTGATAGCAGTATCTGGACTCAGATTTGTGCAGCAAATGTTAAACTGCTAGCATATGGAAACAGCGGCAGGAATTATATTGAACCTTAACATGGGTTCCTGTCATATTTGTCCATAGAATGACTGAAACATAGACACAGATGAACGACTTAGTCATTTTCTTTCCTTTCATATGTTTAAATTCTACGTGAACTTCAATGTTAAGCTCTTGTGTGATTTAAGGTGCCATATTCCTGGTGAAGTGGTTGTCCCAGCAAAACCCCGCTACCCATGACTTGTTACTGGTGTATAAATACAAAGCAGAACCGTCCGTGCCGTTCTCACACCCACCTGGCCTTACTGTTATTTTGAATGGGCTGTCGATTTGATATCAGAACCTGGAAGAGACTTGCCTCTCAGTGGCGCAGGTGTGTCACCGCGACAAAGACCGTCATCAACCGCACGACAGCTTGTGACACAACTGGTCTTTGAGGACTGTGCCTCCTGTGCCTACTGAGCTGATTACAGTACTACTGAATGGCTGGCTCAGTTCAGCAGGAACAGGAGTCCAGCCCACACCAGCACACCAGTCACCCTCCGGCCCTGCTGACCAATGCACCACCACCAGCAGACAGAATCAACCTCCATGTAGTTCCCCCGTAGCACTCTTCCTTGGACCCCTGATTAACGCTTACACCCTGTAAAGGAAGATCCCAATGAGAAGGCAGACAAGTCACTTTATGACTGTTGCCGCTGTATTTTGAACTGTACGTTACTGTACGTTGTAATTGTTCTGATAGCAGCTCCTCTTCTCCCACTGTTCTCTTTCACAGGCTGTCCAGCTGCCAGCCTCGGGACACGGGAGGGACAGGAAACGCCAGGGATCACCAGGAAGTAATGCTCACCCTATTTCCCTTCCGGACTGGAAGACAGAACCAGACTCCCAACCCCCTTGTGTCCTGTCCAGATGTGCGTGTCCTAAATGGCACCTTACGCCCTAGATTATGCCCTAAACACCCTTCACCAGAGAACAACAGGGCACATTGACCATGGACAGAAGAAGGGCGATATTTGAGGACAATGGCATCATTGGGGAACCCCATAGCTTTGGAGGAACCTGTCCAGCCATTCTAAAGGCGAGGTATATGTTTAGGTCTTAGAAGTATAGAGTGAAAGCCTGTCATGTTTGTATGTCTATGTGGAAACATCATGGCTGCTCACTGTTTAGTCTAAGACTGGGATTTCTAAGAGTTTACAGAGGAAATACCACCAGACAACACGTTTCCATAATAAACCTCTTACCTCACGGACTAATGCAGGGTGTTTTTAACGGGAAAGTCTGTTCTTACGGCATCGGTAATTACATGCATTTATACTAAAATGAATGATGTTAGCGAACTGCTTGTTAGGTTGTCAGACACTTCTTAGGATTGTAGACTTGTAATGTATCTTTTCTACACTTGACCACGTGTCTTTCAATAAAACACAGTAAAACAGTGGAAGTCCTTTTCATGATGTTGTAACAAGTGTTTTCATTGGGGAGGAAATGGTTTCCATCCTGCAGGGCAGCTAAACAATATCCATCCTATAGCACCAATCCATTTGTAATGCTGAATGGTTACAGACTGCATCGTAGACATGTAATGCTGACATACACGTTGTTTATTGTGAATACAAGGTGTTGACGTGAGAATACGACTTAAAAGTTCACCATGTTGATGCAGACTTAATGAAGCCCCTATTATCATTATTGAGCATGTATTTTCCTTCATGCATTTTTTCTGATTTATTGGACTGGAAAGAGGTGAGGGACTTTGCTGAAAGAGCCTGGTGTTGACTTAAGTGTGAAAGTCAGTCAGTGTACAGAATGAAAAGACAGACTCCAACCAGTTGTTTAATCAGATAGCATTAACAAATCAGACCCACCCGCCCAAGTTGACTTCACAGTTCATTAGTGTTAAACAGTACTGATTAGGTGATGCAGACATTCTGCAGAACAGTCCATAACAGGTGTTCCAGGCCCAGTCTCAGGAGGAAAATGTTCTCAGACTACTACTTCACCTCGCACAGCTAAGCAGTTTCGGCCTAGGTGGAGGAACACATCCAAATGACTTGTCAGAAGAGACCCCCCCCACACAGGCCCCTCCCATTACCATGTGTCTGGTTTTTATGGTTGTCACTGTTAATCGTCCCACTGTGGTCCTCCCTCGTCTGTCTGTACAGTCACAGACAAAATAAATGGCGCCCGCGCACTTTATTCTAATAATGTCTTTCAAACTTTTGGATTTCAAACATTTCTTCTGTGTTTCTTTCGGTATGCAGTTGAACAATTTACTAAATCATAGAAATAATTTGATTTCCAGAGTGTTGATTGGCTTTTACTTAGGAACTCCAGATGAGTTACAGATGCAGATATGAAAATCCCTAATCCAACCAGTTTGAATAGAGAAAATAACTCATTCTCCTGTTTTATGTCACTGTGGGGACCACAATGGGCATGGAGAAACAAAAAAGAAAAACAGGAGGTCATACAAGATTGTAGCCAAGCATGGAATCTCAAGGCTACAAGTCTCCAGAGACTTTGATGTTCCTGTTTCCACCCAATGTTATCAAGACGTTTAAGACCCATGCTACTGTAGCCAATCTCCCTGGACTTGGCTGCAAAAGAACTTGATGAGAGCCAATAATCTCTTTCAAATGGTTTAGAAAGCACCTTGATATAACTGCCACACAGATTCACCATCTGTTGCCAACTCAGTGAAAGGGGGTTGTATGGTATGGGACCAAATGCTGACAGAGAGACGTAAGAAAGCCAGACTCCAATTTGCCAAAACACACCTGAACATGCCACAAGCCTTCTAGGACACTCATCTGTGGACAGCTGAGACCAAATTAGAGCTTTTTGGTAAAGCACACCATCTCTGTTGACAGAAAATAAAATAAAGCCTTCAAAGACAATAACACTTTCCCCACAGTCAAATAGAGGTGGTTTAGTGATGTTTTGGCATGGCTTTGCAGTCTGGGACTGGGTGTCTTGAATGTGTGGATCATGAAGTCAGGTGAATAACAAGGCCTTTTGGAGCACAGCATCAAACACAGTGTTAAAAAGCAGGGGTTTGGTCAAAGGTCATAAGTGTTCCAGCAGGACAATGACTCTGGACTGCTCTGAAGTGCCCAGGAATGAGTCCAGGCCTAAATCCTATTAAAAACCTGTACAGAGATCTGAACTTGGCAGCTCTGGGTCACCCTTCAAGTCTGGGAGAATTGGAGCAGTTTACACCAGAACAGTGGGAAACCACCAGAATAGTGAGTTAACTGCCAGTGGTGCAGGAACTCATCGATGGAAGACGTTTATTGCCGTTATTTCGACCAAAGGCTGTGCTAACAAATAGGGTGTCTAGGGTGTCAATAATGACATTTTCTGCATATTTTCTGATTTAACAGGATATATTTGGTCCTGACTTAAAAACAAAGGTTCTATAATATTAACAGAATTGCGGATTCCAAATTTCAATTAACATTTGGGTAAAAAAGTTAATGGGTGCCAATACTTTTGACCACGACTGGGTGTCCTGTCAGTGTCATGGCATTGCAGTTCGGTTCTGGCTGGTGGAGCGACCTAGCACAGCTCTGTGTGAGTCCAATTCATGTCATAATGATCATGTGTCCGTCAGGTTGTGTTGTCTGTGTGTGTCTCTGTGTCAGCTTGTATACCATGTGTGAGGGTTTCCAGAAGAGCCCTGGTTCTAGGCTGAACTCTGTCAGTCAGACTTGAGGAAGATCTGTGTCTGGTTAGTCTGAGCTCAACCATGTTGAGAATCCACACTGCTTCATGGACCAGCCCTGACTGCTGCACCACCTAGAGGAAACACACAACATTAAGGTAGATTAGAACACACACAGAGTTAATGTAGATGAGAATACACTGAACATTAAGTTAGATAAGAACACTATGTTACGGTAGATTAGAACACACACAACGTTATAGTAGATTACAACACTAGATGTTAAAGTAAATTAGAACAAACTAAAAATTAAGGCAGATTAGAACACACACAATGTTAAAGTAAATTTGAAAACAGTGAACGTTAAGGTACATTAGAACACACACAACATTAAAGTGGATTAAAACAAACTCAATGTTAAGGTAGATTAGAACTCACTCAACATTGAAGTAATTTAGATGAGAAAGACAAAGTCTATTAGAACACACAATGTGAGCACAATTGTGTGTCCTGCAGTAAGCTCACATTGCTGACTATTTCCTTGGCGGCATCAATCAGGGTGTTGTGAGAGAAAACCGCAAAGTTGACCAGGAGGTTGATGACCAATAGCGAGGCAAGGGACCCCTGCTCGGGGCTGGCTGACAACTTGGCCAATGACTGCAGTTGATCAGCAGGTAGGGGCGGAGCGGAGACCAGGAATAGCGACATAAGGTGATCCCAGGCTTCTCTGGCCACCACCTGGAAACAGACAGACCTGCCTTTTTGATTTCAATACTGAATAAGTGTGCAATCAAACAGTAATAGGGAGAGGTGGGGGGGGGGGGGGGGGGGTGTTGTCCCGGGTCCAGGCCTGGTGGGGGACCCATTTGGTTGGCTTACATATCATTATAATTTAGTCAGTCCATGTTAGTGTTCAGTCCTATTGAGAAATATACACAATTATGAAACAGAATAATTGCATTGATGATGGGAATTCATATTTTTTCTCTTCGCTGTTTTTTTATACAGCTTTGTGATTCAACCTTTTTCTGAAAAAATTGTTTGTTCTACCAACAGCCAATCAGTGATACCCTAACACCTACATCCAATCAGAGTAATACCTTAACACAAGCACCAACACAACTTTATTAAAGCTGCGCTAGGTAGGATTTCTTCAGTGGAATGTTCATTTATAATTTTTGGAGCATGCCACTACTTCCCAACCAATTCTGTTCCAGCAATCCCGTTCTAGCCAATCGCCATCTGCGTGGCGGGCTTTCCTCCTTGGCTTATTTTGTGAATGTAGATTTTACCTGGATGATATACCATAAGTATGCCATAGGGAGCAAAGTTTGCTTAAACTATAAACAGTCAATTCCTCTCATGTACTACAGCATACACCACAAAAACGCAAAAGAAGACTTACACCTACTCTCTACAGCTAGCTACTAGGAACACTAAGCTAATGTTAGCAAGGATAAGAAGAACATCGAACTCTTAGCACTTTTTTTGGAACAGGTAATTCTATTGTTCATATTTTTATTCAGAACGTTATTCTCTATCAGGAATTGGTGCCGAACCGCTTTCTGAACAGTGAGTAATTTAAAAATGCTGTAATTGTTTTTTTTACAGAAAAATATCCTACCTAGTGCAGCTTTAAAATAAAAATAATAAATTGAACCAACATAAATTTGTCTAACTATAATAGCTATCTGGCTAAAACACTGCCACCATGCAACCAAAGGTAGGAACACAGAAATGGAAGGACAAAACTAAAAGAGAAAGTCTAAATATTTGTAGCAGTTCAGTAATGGCTGATTGGGTCTGAGTAGGTTATGAATTGAGAAGATGTGACATAATTATTTACCTGTGTTGAGAAAAAAAAAAGGGATTTGAATGTGGCCTAGTTATGAATTAAAACATTAAACAATAAAACATTTATGACCCGTTTTTTGGAAAGTAATATCACAACAATTTATAGATTTTTTGGCCCATGGTTTGGGTCCTACACATTAAATTCTGTCCCGGGCCCTTGGATTTCTGTCGGTGTCCCTGCTACCAAAGGTTATGCTTTCTACACCTCTCAACTCGTCACTTTTATACCACAGTACTTTTCCACAGTGCTACAGTGTACACTCACCCTAAAGGATTATTAGGAACACCATACTAATAATGTGTTTGACCCTCTTTCGCCATCTGAACAGCCTTAATTCTACGTGGCATTGATTCAAGAAGGTGCTGAAAGCATTCTTTAGAAATGTTGGCCCATATTGATAGGATAGCATCTTGCAGTTGATGGAGATTTGTAGGATGCACATCCAGGGCACGAAGCTCCCGTTCCACCACATCCCAAAGATGCTCTATTGGGTTGAGATCTGGTGACTGTGGGGGCCATTTCAGTACAGTGAACTCATTGTCATGTTCAAGAAACCAATTTGAAATGATTCGAGCTTTGTGACATGGTGCATTATCCTGCTGGAAGTAGCCATCAGAGGATGTGTACATGGTGGTCATAAAGGGATGGACATGGTCAGAAACAATGCTCAGGTAGGCCATAGCATTTAAACGATGCCCAATTGCACTAAGGGGCCTAAAGTGTGCCAAGAAAACATCCCCCACACCATTACACCACCACCAGCAGCTTGCACAGTGGTAACAAGGCATAATGGATCCATGTTCTCATTCTGTTTACGCCAAATTCTGACTCTACCATCTGAATGTCTCAACAGAAATCGAGACTCATCAGACCAGGCAACATTCTTCCAGTCTTCAACTGTCCAATTTTGGTGAGCTCATGCAAATTGTAGCCTCTTTTTCCTATTTGTAGTGGAGATGAGTGGTACCCGGTGGGGTCTTCTGCTGTTGTAGCCCATCCGCCTCAAGGTTGCGCGTGTTGTGGCTTCACAAATGCTTTGCTGCATACCTCGGTTGTAACGAGTAGTTATTAGCTTGAATCAGTCGGCCCATTCTCCTCTGACCTCTAGCATCAACAAGGCATTTTCGCCCTAAGGACTGCCGCATACTGGATGTTTTTCCCTTCTCACACCATTCTTTGTAAACCCTAGAAATGGTTGTGCGTGAAAATCCCAGTAACTGAGCAGATTGTGAAATACTCAGAGCGGCCCGTATGGCACCAACAACCATGCCACGCTCAAAATTGCTTAAATCACCTTTCTTTCCCATTCTGACATTCAGTTTGGAGTTCAGGAGATTGTCTTGACCAGGACCACACCCCTAAATGCATTGAAGCAACTGCCATGTGATTGGTTGATTAGATAATTGCATTAATGAGAAATGGAACAGGTGTTAGTAATAATCCTTTTGGTGAGTGTATGAGTGTTTTTATAAACTTGGGTATCGGTGGGCATTCCTAAGGCATTCATAATAATAAGCATTCACAGATTACCAGAACTCTCCATTCCATTTAATTGATCTGTTTGTGGCTATATATAATGCCAAGCGTTTAACAATTGAATTACATAATGAACTTAAACCTGTTTAAGTTCATAATTAACTTAAAAATGTATGAATATTGTTGCCTGAGAATTTGCATGGAGGACACTAACATGTATGATATTTAAATTTTCTTCATGTTATGAGGTGGGAGGAGTTTTTCTGGGTACACCCATCCACAATAACATGTAATTGTCAAATCAAAATCTTCAAACAGAAAGGGCAAAATTAACCATATCTAGAAAAGCATTGGCACCCTTTACAAATATTTGCTAAAACTGTATCAAATAAACAACACAGGTAATGAGCTACTAATCTTCATGTGGACTATATTCTACTTCATTAATGATTCAAGGGAATCGACCTAAATGGAACATTACTCGTAATTGCCACCTAGGAAATGTACGTGACCAGACCTTCTCAAATAACACTAGCACACCGATCTACACCCCTGGTGTTAGGAAATATAAGGTTAATTTACCTCACGCCATGTCACCACACAATAATCACTCTCATATCTCAGCAAGTTGTTTAGACTCTAGAGGATAGGTTCCAGAGGTTATTTCTGGACAGGTTATGGGTATTATGGTACCTTGTGTGTTCTGTCTGTCACTCACTTACTCAATCCAAAAATCTTAGTCTGATTTCTTTCTCACTACCTCAAAATTCATTGGAGCAAACAGTCAGAGGTTCCCTAATAAAGTGAACACTTTCTTTGGTCATCATTCTTTTCAGTTCTCTGCTGCCAAGGACTCAAACTTGACACGGTCATCACTCCTTACTCATTCAAAAATAAGTTGTCTGAATTGCGACCTGCATCTGCATATACAGTATGTATCAAATGGTGAGAACCTTATCCATCTGGATATACAGTATGCATCAAATGGTGAGAACCTTATCCATCTGGATATACAGTATGTATCAAATGGTGAGAACCTTATCCATCTGGATATACAGTATGTATCAAATGGTGAGAACCTTATCCATCTGGATATACAGTATGTATCACATGGTGAGCAGCTTATCCATCTGGATATACAGTATGTATCAAATGGTGAGCACCTTATCCATCTGGATATACAGTATGTATCACATGGATATATATATCTATACATCTATATATATATATATATATATATATATAGAAAGTATTTAATTATTTATAGTACAATTATCATTTATAATTGAGGTGGTTCTTATTTTCTTAAAAGTATTATATTATATATCAACTAGAAATGCATGCAATGGCATCTTTATTTTTAGAAGCAACGTTGTTCACGCAGACCCTTTTTGAATTATCAATTTGATTGCATTTAAAAAATTAATATTTGTACTTTGTTTTTACATGCTAATGACTTAAACTGACTGCATTGTTTAGGGGCCGACACCAGCAACAACATCTGCTATAACGTGTACGCCACCGATACAACGTTAAACCCAGAATAAGAGTAGACAGCCAGGAGACTGGGAGGATCAATACGGCATCAGCCTCATTCACCTCCACCCCACTCACTTTCTCTCTCCTCCCTCTCATACCTTCTCTCCCCTCTCTGTTTCTCCCGCTCATTTCCCATTCTCGTTCCCCTGCTAACCTGGAGAAACAATCTATTATTCATCCCATAGTCCATTATTCATCCATCTATTTATTGGCCGTGCTATTTTGAGACCAGCCGACCCGGTCAGCAAGGACGGGTAGGTCAGAGCAGGCCACCAGCCGTCGGTGGAGTCAGTTGACGCCTGTGGTACAGCCATCACCTTGCGCTGATTAACAAATGGTCCAACTCCCTCCGGACATGTTCACACCACTCTGTTTTATATCCACGAGGGGGGAGTGGCTAAGTGCAGACCTGGGTGGGGGGGGGGGGCACACGTACCAGCAGCCGCTCCCGGTTGTGAGGCCCGTTGGTGGGGTGGTGGTAGAAGGTCAGCAGCCACAGAAGAGGACAAACATCCCAGGGCGTGGCTGAGACCAGGAGCTGGCTGGCCACTTCCACCCAGTCAGCACACTGAACCAGCAGGAACCAGGCCTCGAACACAGTACACGGACCCCTGGGTGACAAGAGGAAACCACAAGAGTTAAACTACTGTTGCAGAAATGAGTGGATTGGAGAAGGATGTGGGAGGGGAGAAGAAAGAGGTGGTTTCTAGATGGAGAGGATGAGTTTTCAGATTGAAAGGGGCTGATTTCAGACTGAAAGGGTGTAGTTCAACGACTGAAAGGGGTTTAGTTCCAGATTGAAAGAGGTAGTTTTAAATAGAGGGGGTTAGTTCCAGACTAAAAGGTATTTTCAGACTGAGGAGTTTAGTTCCAGACTGAAAAGGGGTGGTTTCCTCAGTGGTAGACAGTCAAGCAACAGGTCAGACAGCTGCACCAGCCTTTGGATAAAAGAGTTTGAGTAACAATCTCTCTCACGTTTCCTCAATTCCATCATTATTTCCTTTGCTTCCTCCCACTCCCAAACTGCTCAGTTCAGAAGGTCTTGGCAGCTGTACCTCTGTTCTGAAAGCTCTTTCCCACCGCTGGCTGGGAGAGGTAGGGATTTTATCCCAGCGTTCCGGTATGGAGCGGTCAGGATAATGGGCCGATTTAGAAGCCGCAGCTGGAGGGCAGCGAGTCATCAGTCCCAATCCCTGGACTGGGCCACCATCTCTCTCTTCTCTCTCTGCCATCACTATCCATGAATCAATCACAATGTCTTTATCAGCAGTCTCTATCACACCAACCTTCTACCCTTGTACTGCTCTCAAGCTAACAGGCTGTAATAGCACACAACGAGAGGGGCTAGTATGTTCTATAGCAGGGGACACATCCATAAAACCTCCCAGTTAACAGCCAAGGAGAGAGAAACGAGAGCTGGGCTGGTGCTGCTGAAGAGGCATAGCTTCCAAACCATGAAACATCCCCAGTTAATACCAAATAGGAAACACACTATAAAAAGGTACCATTAATAAAAGGTTCATTAAAAGTTGATAGATAGTTACGGATATTGAAATTAATATACAGTACTAGTCAAAAGTTTGTCCAAACTTATGACGGGTAGTGTATTTATGATGGCACAGTTTAATATTTTAAGGTGTGATGCATTGGTCTTCTGTCCCAGGACTTGACCAAAAGTACAGTACAAACCAGACACTATTCAAATACATCTTTCCTAAAATATTAAACCTTATCAGATTGTATTACCACATTTATCACTTCTCAGTGATTGTCCATATGTAAGGGTGAGTGCTCTAGTGTGAAATGGTGACCGTAACACTGAGGGCTTGAGAAAAAACATTTGGGTCTTCACACCCACCATTATTTGACTGAACATACACCGATCAGCCTAACATTATGACCACCTGCCTAATATTGTGTAGGTCCCACTTTTGCTGCCAAAACAGCCCTGACCTGTCGAGGCATGGACTCCACTAGACCTCTGAAGGTGTGCTGTGGTATCTGGCACCAAGACGTTAGCAGCAGTTCCTTTAAGTCCTGTAAATTGCAAGGAGGGGCCTCCCTAGATCTGACCTGTTAGTCCAGCACATCCCACTGATGCTCGATTGGATTGAGACCTGGGGAATTTGGAGGCCAAGTCAACACCTTAAACTCGTTGTTGTGTTCCTCAAACAATTCCTGAACCATTTTTGCTTTGTGGCAGGGCTCTTTATCCTGCTGAAAGAGGCCAATGCCATCAGGGATACCGTTGCCATGAAAGGGTGCACGTGGTCTGCAACAATGCTTAGGTAGGTGGTACATGTCAAAGTAAAATCCACATGAATGCCTGGACCCAAGGTTTCCCATACGCAACATTTTCAGCAGTTTGCGCTACAGTAGCTCATCTGTTGATTGGACCACACGGGCCAGCCTTCACTCCCCATGTGCATCAATGAGCCTTGGCCGCCCATGACCCTGTCGCCGGTTCACCGCTTTTCCTTCCTCTGACCACTTTTGATAGGTACTGACCACTGCAGACCGGTAACACCCCACAATGGTTTTGCCAGAGATGCACTTATAGTACCAGTTTTGGAGATGCTCTGACCCAGTTGTCTAGCCATCACAATATGGCCCTTGTCAAAGTCGTTTAGATTTTTATGCTTGCCCATTTTTCCTGCTTCTAACACATTACCTTTGAGGACAGAATGTTCACTTGCTGCCTAATACATCCCACCCACTGACAGGTGCCAAGATAAGATTATCAGTGTTATTCACTTCACCTGTCAGTGGTCATAATGTTATGGCTGATCAGTGTATATACATATACAAGTAGTTTTTTTAATGTTGTTAAATTATTTTTTGAATACCTTCAAATTTTTAGCTGTTATAAAAAGCTGCATCTTGACAGGACTACAGTTTTATACTAAGGTGTCATTTTTTGCGTTTATAAATGTTAATAACGCATCTTATATTGATGAAAGTACTCTTCAGTACATTCACAAGAAAAGGCACTCAACACTTGACGTGTTCAGTCAATGAATGGTGGAGTGACCAAAACGTACAACATTTCTCAGGGAAAACTCAAGCCCACAGCATCACCATTTCACACTAGAGCACTCGCCCTACATGCACAATCACTGAGAAGTGCTTAAGGTGTTTATACAAGGCTTTATATTTTAGGAAAGATGTATTTAAATAATGTCTGGTTCCTACTGTATATTTGGTCAGAACATCAGGGTACTGAACTTGGGTCAAGGCAGATCATGGATATATAAATATATAAAACCAATATATCACACCTTAAAATATTAAACTGTGGCCATCATTGGAAATAAGGTGGTGTGATGACAGAAATGTTTATTAGATGAACCTATGTAAAAGTGCATTGGGAAATAATATGTAGAAGTAAATATCGCCTCACAATTTGTCAAAAACGGATCAGTGCACAGTCCTCCAAGGTTTTGCAATTGAGATGCACTTATAGTACTATCTGCTTGTAGGTACCAGGGAGACGTGGTTGCTTCGCTCTGGGTCTAAATTAAATGCCATCCTGCACTTGAGTATTCTCATAACTGGCAGAACCTTTCCAAGAAACGTCAGGGATTTGTGACAGATTATTGCATATACTTCAAAGAAAAGTCATCGTAATGCAACGAATGGACAGGAACAAAAGATGATTTGCAATTGAGAGAATGTTTTATAAATCTAACAGAAGAAAAGCCATGTTTCCTGTGGTCCAGGAACTACTCCCTGTTGGACTCCATGTCCACCACACTCTCTCACCCGCTGCCTTCCTCCTCCCCTTCTGCCTCCTCCACCAGGGCCCGTAGGGACGCAGC
Organism: Esox lucius; assembly: GCF_011004845.1. Classification (NCBI taxonomy): domain Eukaryota; kingdom Metazoa; phylum Chordata; class Actinopteri; order Esociformes; family Esocidae; genus Esox; species Esox lucius. The sequence goes on along the minus strand of NC_047581.1, from coordinate 11,983,149 downwards.
GACCCAGGTCAGGTGTTGTGGCCACGCCTCCAGGGCCATCTCTGGGGAAGGGGGGGTGGAAAAACAAAAAGTATTGACTTGAAGTCAGAAAACTCAGTGTCCTGTTATTCGCTGGTCTCAGGTGGATGCACACACGTGGACGATCAGAAACACACACACACACTAATAGTTAACCCTGCGTGTGGGTTGGTAACAAGCATGTCTCTAGATCAGTGGTTCCCAACCAGGGGTACTAGGACCCCGGAGAGTACTTGGCCTCTCCACAAGGGAACTTGAAAATACTCATGACACCATAGGCTTACTAGTGAAATTAACATGAGGGGGTACTTCAGGGCTACTCCAAGCAGAGCAAAATTCTGTTGGTGGTACAGTAACTGGAAATGTTTGGGAACCACTGTGATGGCCTATATCAACAAGCCAGGACTCCAGGGTAGAGTCATGTAGTTTGGGAAACCACACGAGGATAGGATGATTTAAACACACATACACACGCACGCACACTACCTGAAGGATGGGTCAGCAGAGGGACTAGTAGGCTCTGGGGTGTTTGTGGGAAAAAAGCCTTAAAGGACACACATTCCTGAAATGAGATGTGGAAACAAACACACACACACACACACACACACGGACACAGGTGAGAGGAAACAAAGGATATACTACATCATCTATGCCCCCTAGTGGGGATACAATGCAAAGCTACCTAAATAGAAATCACATCGTACATACAAACCTAACTACTGTGAAATTCATGTGCTGCAAAAATATTTAACTGCTGGAATCAACAGAAAGATTAAGTACACTCCCAGGAAACTTTTTCCTCTTTCACAAATCACACTGTTTGAATAAAACAAATGCTATGTCCTTATGAGGAATAAGTTAATACACCGGTCTATATTACCAGCACAAAAAAACACCTAAGATTTGAATCAGGTTTATTACACAATCATTACAGAGTAATTAAGGAGGGTCCAGCCTTCCTGATAATGATGAGTGACAAATTCCAGAGTACAAACAATTGCAATAATCAATTTGAGACGATATAATAGCATGTATAACAATTTCCAAGTCCTTAAGAGAGAGGAAGGATTTTAGTTTTGCAATAGTCCTCAGATGAAAAAAGCAACCTTTGACAACAGAATCCATTTTTGTCAAATTTTAACGTTGAATCAAAGATGACACGTAAAGGTCTTGCAAGGGGGTGCACATGTGTGTTCCTCAACTGATTTGGGGGGGCCAAATAGTACAACCTCCGTATTACTCTCATTAAGTTGTAGAAAGTTTTTAGACATCCAGCACTTAATATCTTTAAGGAAGACAAAAAGGGACTTCAAGGAGTTGGAGAATGGATCCCAAAGGGAGCATATACAACGCATGTGATCGCTGCTGATGAGGATATATTTCCAATATTAACACAAAAGGTTCTATCTTTCAAATAAGAACTGAACCACCGTAGAGCAGCACCCTGTTACTGAGGAAGGCCCGTCTGTCTTCCCAGATCCTTGTGAGCTTCAACCTTGGCACAATCCAGAGCATTCTTGCAAACTGTGCAACAGTCTGGTTTGGCGGATGCTCCGTGGCCGACTGGAAGGCCCAACAACAGGTGGCAAAACCCGCCCAGCACATCACTAGTGCCCAGCTCCCAGCCATCGTAGTCCTCCAGTGCAAGCAGTGTTTGTGTAGGGCGCGCGGCATCATCAGAGACCCTTCACATCCAGGCCACAAACTGTTTGTCCTCCTACCATCAGGCAGGCGGTACAGGTCCCCTTGTTCCAGCACCAGCACATGCTGCACAGACTACCTTACACCTACAACCTGCTTGATTGCACACTCAGAATTGCCACTTGTACTTGCATTTGCCTGATCGCACAACTATAAAATTCCCACTTGCACATAATACTTGTACATTTTCTGCCCTCGCCTATTTGTCTTCATTGCTTATTTAGAATTGCCATTTGTACTGTATTTGCCTTCAGTGCACATCTACACATTACACTTGTAACAATACTTGTTTGTTGAACTTAATACTTGTACATTTCCTGCCCTCTTCTATTTGCCCTTCTGGTCAGATGTTAACTGCATTTCGTTGTACTGTACTCGTACTGTTCAATGACAATAAAGTTGAATCTAATCTAATCTTGTCCCACCAAATTGTGCCCAAGAGGTGATTGAAAGATGTTCATAGAATTCTCGAAGGTCCCTAAGGAAACATCTATGATCTACACACCCCTCTTGCCACGATCAATGTTGAAGAACATGAGTCAACTGTCAGAAAAAGACGGCATAAACTTGGCCTACATGGGAGGTAAGGAAGGAGGAAGACCAAAACTACTAAAACAATGTGCTCAGTACAGATGGCTCAAAGATGGAACTGTTTGGCCGTAATGCCAGTCACCATCTTTGGTGAAAACGATATACACTTCCTTTGAACAGAAGAGCCTAATTCAAACTGTGAAGCATCCAGGCCCATGGCATTATGTTTTGGGGCTGCTTTGCTGCTTTAGGGCCTGGTCAACTTCCAATCATAAAGTCAACCATGAATTCCATATTGTACCAATAAATTCCTGAGCAGAATGTGAGGACATTCTATGTATGTCAATACAAATATGGCAATTACAAGCAGTATGGTAAAGAATAATGGTCAAAATTCTTCTCAGTCACATGAAGCTACATGAAGATATTTCAGCAGGTAAGGGTGTACTTATTTTTTCAGCCCTATGAAATTGTGTTTTGTAGATTATTGCATAAAAGGTATAATCAGAATTTGTTAAATTAGGTTACCTTTATTTGTCAGTGGGTTTAACATTTTTGACTGGATCCATGAGGTTGCCAGTAAAATTCTTACAAGCAGAGGCTCTACGTACATTCTAGTTCAATGTTTCGGAGGGTTCTTACCTGAGACTGCAGCATTGCCAGGTCTCTAAGGAAGCACAGAGTGAAGGTGTGGATGAGAGAGAGCAGCCTCTGGTTACCCTCCACCTGCACCAGCATGGACCTACAGAGACCACAAGTGTTGAACATTGCCCAGGATGCCAAGAAGATAAGCCAGTGACAGTAAAATCCATTTTGAGTTTCTGCTTGTTTTTTTTCACACTTTATATTTGACTATGAGGTTAGTGTACAGTGTCAGTTTTAAGGGTATTTGCTTCTATGTAAGATTAACTATTTAAGGTACTAAAAGTATTTTTAACTGTATTTTTAAAAAAGGTCCCTAGGTGTCCAGAACCAGAGGGGTTGTGTCCCTGGCACTGTGGCATCAGTTCCCACAAATTTTAGTAGTTGTACTTTTAACTGAAGGAATGGCCGTGGTCCCAGATCTCTTTAACAACCTAGCTATAGCGAGATCTAAACTTTTCCCAGTTTATTCCAATTCCGGATTTTCTGACCACCCTGAGACAGACATTGTGGGCGCCATGGCAGCCGCAATGGATTCCTCACCCTACAGGTTGATGACATCCGCAAAACGACGGTTTCTTGGACCAATCAGTTTCTTGGACCATCAGTTACTTGGGTCAACAGATTCTTGCACCAATGGGGAGCTATTCAATCAAATATAGGCCCTCCAAGCACACAAGGCTGCTGATGAATATTCCCTTAAGGCTTGGGAGCTGACTGTTCCTGCCCAATGGGTACTAACCCAGCCTCTAAACCAAATAAACAGCACAAAAAAAAAAACTTCTGGGTACTAGAAGCAATATAAAAGTAATCAGATAGTGACTCATTTTGGATAATCCAAGGGATCACATTATTTATGATTTTTTTTAAGTAATCGGTTAATTGTTATCAGCAACATATTCAATTTGTTCAAGCAATCCAGCCAACACTGAACACGCACACACAGATATATCGACTTTATTCATGTGTAGGAATGTGTCCCGACTGCTTACCTGAAGATGTCATTCACTACTAGGAACATGAAGACGTGCAGGGAGCAGGCTTTTGGCTGAAACACAAACACAGTTACATGCCAGGGGTGGCCAGTACGGGCTGTATCAATTCATCTGGTCCCCCACACGGTGTCACTACTATACCGTCTACAAAATACCCTCATCAAAATGACGCTACCCTGTTTTCACACGTTGTTCCCCGCCATTAGTTCATAACTCCACTACCATCTCTGGCTTCTCCCTCCCTCTGCCTCTCCCAATACACTCGTCATGTGGTTTGGATTTAACACGTTTTAAAATGCCTCGGTGAAAACATTCGACAGCTGCACTGTACATGCGTGCCTCTCCCCCCCCGCACCCTTTTATACATCTTTTATCCTGAAAACATCCTTTATTAACCTCCCTCCCTCACCCATTCCTCTCAGTTCTCATATGGGCCAGCAGGCAGTAAAGATACACGGCTTCAGTTCCCATCCCTCCAGACCTTTTCATAGTAATAAAGCAAGAACCCTTCATATAGGAACACCACCTGTCTCTCCTGAGGCTTTGATGCTGTATGAGAGAGGGGGAGGCCATGGGGGAGCGTCTATGGGAAATGTTGGTTTGTATAATTCCAACACCCCCCCACAGGGCTAGATCAGTGCACTATAGGGAGTTAAGCACAATTTTGGGACAAAACCAAAAGCGTCCACTTTGTTGCTCCAATAAAAGGTTAAAAAGTGGTAGGCAGCTTAAATGATACGAAGCGTAGAGTTGTGCAATGCCAAAGCATCCTCAGTCAACATAGCTGGTAAAATAAGGATTAAAAAGACCTGTCTGTGTAAAAGTAACGTCCCCCTCCAGTGGTCAAGGCGCGCTATTCCATCTACCTGTGCCTGGACAACCTCCCTCTACTTGACATCTCCCATCTTCTGACACACACCTTCACAACACACCATACATATTCCTCATGCAGTACTGTGCCACTCCTTGGCTCAGTTGACTAAACAAGGGAGACACGCACGTGGGTCTGTGTGTGTGACTGGATGTGTGTGTGTGTGACTGGATGTGTGTGTGTGTCTGGGTGTGACTGGGTGTGTGTGTGTGATGGTGGTATGATGGTTTCCCCTAGTGAAAACAGATGGGATTTTATCGTTCTCCTCCTCCGTGCCTTCCGCTAACACTTGAAGGAGGTTCAATTACAACACGCACCAAACATCCTGTTGTTGGCAGGCCAGCAGGGCCTAGGAAGGCCCTGGTTACTGTTATTGAACCTCCATCTCAGAGGGAGGAGGAAGCAGAAAAAGGCTCAAAACAGGAATGTTTTGAGCCTCATTTCACATTTCTGATTGCAGTTTAAACAACCGAGGGAGCCAGGCAGCTCCTACGCCTGTCTCTCTCACACACACACACACACACACACACACACACACACACACACACACACACACAACCTCTACCCCCCCCCAACACACACACGGAATCACACAACCTCTACAAATACACGCGCACACACACTACATGAATATACACACACGATCCAAACAAACACAGAGTAAGTGGCACCCAACCTAGGCCTCCCTCACTGCTCAGACGTTCTGATGGATGCAGCAGGCCAGATGCCCTCAAACAAACCAACCCTGAGCTGTGAAACGCCAACCTTATAATGACAGGCCAATCAGACGATATGAGGTAGAGTAAATAAATATATACCGGCAGGATGGGAAGACAGAAAGAGGTGTGGATGGGCAAAGGAGTTCATGGTGGGGGGGGGGGCAAAACTAATTCCAAGGAGGGCCTAGAGTCTGCCGGGTTTAGTTTAAGACCTACACGAGCAGATGAGAGGAGTTCCGAACTAATCAGTGACATTTAAGACGAGAGGCGGAATACACCGCTCCGAGAATTTAAGACGAGAGGCGGAATACACCGCTCCGAGAATTTAAGACGAGAGGCGGAATACACCGCTCCGAGAATTTAAGACGAGAGGCGGAATACACCGCTCCGAGAATTTAAGACGAGAGGCGGAATACACCGCTCCGAGAATTTAAGAAGAGAGGCAGAATACACCGCTCCGAGAATTTAAGACGAGAGGCGGACATCAAGAAGGCAGTGGAATCTAAGAATGACTATACTGCTAGGATGCACTAGCACCCAATTCACTCTCCATCTCAGGTGTGGTAGTTATTCCTACACCACAGACCCAGACCTTGGGTCTACCTAACCACTGATGGAGGACTAAGGATGCGCCCTGGTATCACTGATCTAAAACACACACCAGTAGTGAGCAAGTGATTTTGTGTTCCAGGCCGTGTGGTCTTGTGGCTGAGTCGGAGAGGACGGAGTCCAAGAGAGACATTGCTGCCCCCTCTAGGCTGGTCAGACTATGACACCACAGACACACCACTGACTGGAGCTCCAGAGACAACTGCTTTCTGTAACACACACACACAGATAGATAGATACAGCAAGGTCAGTCAGGTCTGGGATGTAGATCAATGTCAGTCAAGAATTGCACTGTTCAACCAATCCTCACAGAAAGTGAAGGGAGTGTGAGACTGGGAGATGCATGATGTGTGTGTTTTTACCATGGGCAAACATGTTTTCTACACTTATGTTACAACAGCACTTCAGACACTGAGGGTGTAGGAACTGCTGAAGGAGGTTCTCACACCCTACGTCCTTACTTGGAGTAGGCGGAGCTTACAGCATCCAGGAAGTCCTTGCTGAGAGTTGCCCTATCACAGGTCAATGGCCGCTGCAGCAACGATCTAATGAGAGGTGCCGTCTCAGGACATGAAACCAAGGGGACACATGCCACTGATGCAGCAAGAACGCTGTCACAGGAACACCTGCGGGACATGAGGTCACATCAGGAGAACAGAGTAATGAAAAGTAAGAGGAACAGAGCTAAACATAGTAGTGGTGGCAGTATTATTGTTAGTATTGGTGGTGGCGGTTGTTAGTAGTAGTAGTATTGGTGTTGGCGGTAGTAGTAGTAATGGTGGTGACAGTGGTAGTAGTAGAAATAATGGTGGTAGCAGTAGCATTGGTGGTGGCAGTAGTAGTAGTAGTAGTATTGGCAGTGGTAGTAGTAGTATTGGCAGTGGTAGTAGTAGTATTGGCAGTGGTAGTAGTAGTATTGGCAGTGGTAGTAGTAGTATTGGCAGTGGTAGTAGTAGTATTGGCAGTGGTAGTAGTAGTAGTATTGGTCACTGTGGTGGTAGTAGTACTGGCAGTGGCGGTGGTGGTAGTAGTAGGGATGGTATTATTGGTAGTATTAACGCTTGTGGTGGTAAGAAAAATTTAAGATTCTGTACCTAAGGTTAGGGTCAGACAAACTGCTGCAGCTTTGCCCAACCTCCTCCATTAACAAGCACACCATCTGAAGTTACAGAGACAAGCATACACAGATACACATCTCCATACGGTTATTTAAATACATTATGAAATACTGTGTCCTCCAGAATTATTGGCACCCAAGGTATTAGCAAAAAGGGCTATATTGTGGTTAAGGTCATTGTGGTTCATAAACTTGATATGAAGCCAACATTTAACTTAATAAAAATTGTTCAAAACAAAAAAAAAAAAATATTCAATACATGAATGCCACAATTATTGGTACCCCTGAATTTAGTACTTTGTGGACACGCCAAGATAACATATCTGAGTTGTATGCTCTTCTGCTTTTCCTTACATATCACAGTAATGCACGAGTGTCACGGTCATCAAATATTCGATGTCGACCACAATTTCTGACCCAATTTACTGATTATTTTTCCCATAGATCTAAATGCAGACATAACTTGAGTCACTGTCCCTATTGAAACACTACGCAGTTGGGCAGTCTTTGTGACTGAAGCTCCTGCCATCTGTGCCCCAATACTGAACCCTCTTTCAAAGTCACTAAGATCCTTTCTTCTTGCCATCTTAATCCAAAATCAAGGTCAACTGGGCCTGCTCAGCATTTTAATACATGCCACAGAGCATGATAGGATGTTAATTGCTTAATTGTATCAGGCAGTACACCGGTATGAAAGCAACTGCATTCATTATGTTCTTCCACTTATTCCTTTCATTTGTCACTCGTCTGTATGTTGCCAAGTACCCCTAACAAGGCTCCCAGGACCTTTGGAAGCAAAACAACCCCACATCAAAGATCTACCACCATACTTCACAGTGGGTATTAGGTTCTAATCTGCATGACCGTAGCTCGTTTTACACCAAACCAACCTCTGGTGTTAAAAAAAAAAAAACACTAATTTTTTTGACTCATCAGACCATGAACCTTGCAATCAAAAGGTCCAATAAAGTGTAGAAAACACCAGGCACTTTGTGGTTTGGAAGGGTTGTTCTCTTCCGGCAAGAGACTTTGTGACCCCAAGCTGTATCAATTCTATTAACTATTGCAATTCTCCATCTGTAATCCTTGGAGATTTTTTGCCACTTGAAAAAGGGTTTATCAAGTACTGTAATAAAACGGGCATTGTTACAGAACTGCGGATTTTGACAGATACAACCGTGTTATGATTATTTAATGTAACATGATACAATTATTTAAACACATCTAAAGCATTAATATATTACCTTTCTTAAAACCTTCCCATGGTACTCCTTTAGTGGCAGGCCCACACTTTTCACTAACATGTGTGTTGCACTGTCTTCCTCTATAGCCAGCTGATATAACACATTCTGTGGAGCAGAAAAACTGTTCATTAGGAATAAGGTACATTTGACAGTGATTAACATGATGTGTTTGTGTGTTATTCAGTGAGTGAGGGGCTATGAATCCCAAACCAGCCACCCCCCCAACCCCCCCAACCACCATCCCCACCCACCCACCCACCCACCCGCTTGCCATCTTAGGCTGACAAAACTTCCAAAGAGTGGCTAAGGCTTTAAAAAAAAACATTACTTTAGGCACACATTGGAATTCTTCAATTCAATTCAAATCATAACACATTTATTTTAGCTACTTCATCTTTCACGTGTCAAGTCTCTAAATCAGATAGAAACCCACGCAGGTCATTGAATTAGGCACGCATATCCATTCTATTGTGTGAAATTGCCCAAGCTCCGAAATAACATGGTGCCTTACGGGATTTCACTTTGCTCACGGATGCAGTATTGTGGCAAGCCGGTTTCGTTCCTTGTAAGTAGACAACTTTACTTTGATCAGGTGTCCACTTGAATGATGCACCCAACACAAGGCAGAATCAGTTTGTTCTCAGAATGGTTAGACCACCTACGGCAAGCCAACAAGTTACTGACTTCAAGGGTCAGAGTTGCAACTATTTTAACTTCGACTTCCACTAGCAACTTAGACAGTGTTTTCGGGGAGGGCATAAAGTTTGTGTTTCCCATCCGAACTGCATTTTCATGAGATAGTGAAAGTGTGTGTACACTAAGTCATCCTTCTAGCACCTTCTTGTGTCCACCACTTCAAAGCTAATGAGTGCATAGCATTACTATACATCACTTCCTATGGTATCGTATCATATCATTCCAACCATATGTGGACAAGAAAGGCATTCCAATGGTTACATGAGAGCGCATGTATGGACAACATATGAGCCTGTTCAGAAATTAACATTCTTCCACGGGGCCCTGGTTTTAACAAGCATATTTCAGAGAGGCCTCAGATACACCAATAAACTCGGCTGATTTCACAAGCATGTACAGTCGGAGCTTGGGTCACAACAGAGGGTGAAACATGATCTCAGATTGTAGATAATCCTGACCTAGTCTCTCAGGTCGTAGCAGTGCAGAATCTACAAAGCATCTTACAGTAGCGGTGCAGATCTACCTTCTGACGATATAATCATTTTCCTTATTATTTAAAGGAAAAACTGAACATAGATCAAGGATTACACACGGAGTCCCACAGAGGGAGGTGCAATGGGCCAACACTGTCTGGGTTGGAGGGGATGATAATTGAATGCGGCTGCATTTCCTTATCGCACTCTAGAGACGCTTTGTGGCGGCTTGGGCATCAGTGAGTTCAATCGAGGTAGAAGCCTGCAGAATGTGTTCCTTCCAGCGTGCAAGTTTCCCGGTATAGACTTCCAGGTTGAGACAGCAGCATAAGGACCAAAACAGCATCAGATGTACTTCGGAAGACATGTTTCTGCATTGACTGTCCCAAATCCACAGGGAAAGGTTGGTTGACAATGTTTTAGTATTTTCATAATACAGCTCTCTAAAGCATCTGGAAAGCATTTGGAAATACTGTGCTGCAAGATCCATAACCCTTGTAGGATTTACTGTTTTTACATAATTGTACAGAATTCCATTAAGGACCAAAAGTAATTTGACAGATTAACAATCTTTAAACTCATTGTATTTAGTACTTGGTAGCAAATCCTTTGCATTAAATGGCTGCCTGAAGTCTGTGACCGATAGACATCACCAGAATATAGGTATCCTCCCTGGCAGGGCTGTACAGCAGCCATGTTTGGTTCATGTTTGTTTCTAGTCATTTTTGCCTTCAGTCTCGTCTTCAGCGAGTTTAACACTTGCTCAATTAGATTTAGGTCAGGTAATTGACTTGGCCAGTCAAGAACATTAAACTTTTCGGCCCTGAAAAACCCCTTGGTTGCTTTCGCAGTACGTCTGTGGTCGTTGTCCTGCAGGGTGAAATGCAGTCAAATGACTCTTGAGGCATTCGGTTGGATCTGAGCAAAGAGTTTTTCTGTACTCTTCAAATTTCACCGTGCTGCTGTCATCATCAGTCAAATCTGTCAAGACAAGTGAGCCAGTTCCAGTGACAGCCATACATGCCCAAGACAACACAACCTCGACCACGTTTCACAGATTAGGTGGTATGCTTTGGATCATGAGCAGTTTCTTTCTCCACACTTTCCTCTTTCCTTCACGCTGGTATAGGTTAATCTTTGCCCATAAGCAAACAGCTTATTTTGACATCAAATGTTTTGGTTAGTTCAATAAAATAAAAAAGCCTTATGGTGGCCTGCTTTATTGGAAACAGTCACAAAGCACCAGACTTCAAATGCAAATAACACATCTAAAATCCCTTTTAGACCTTCTGTAAGCTCTCTCGTGCTTGAACTAACGATACAATGATATATGCCAAACAGCTGATCAGACAATTGTCAAATTACTTTTGGTCCTCTAAAATGGGGGTGACTATGTATAAAAGGGGTGTAATTTCTATGTTTGCACTTTATAAGTATCCTTAAATTAAAGATGTTTTAAACCCATAGTCATTGATGGCCTTAGTAGAGCCAAAACAACAAAACTTAAGTCAGTATCCAAATACTTGTGGACTGTAGTTCTGACCGTGTAATGACAACATCCTCCAAGGTAGTCTATATATTGGACTGTAGTTCTGACCAGTGTAATGACAACATCCTCCAAGGTAGTCTATATATTGGACTGTAGTTCTGACCAGTGTAATGACAACATCCTCCAAGGTAGTCTATATATTGGACTGTAGTTCTGACCAGTTTAATGACAACATCCTCCAAGGTAGTCTATATATTGGACTGTAGTTCTGACCAGTTTAATGACAACATCCTCCAAGGTAGTCTATATATTGGACTGTAGTTCTGACCAGTGTAATGACAACATCCTCCAAGGTAGTCTATATATTGGACTGTAGTTCTGACCAGTGTAATGACAACATCCTCCAAGGTAGTCTATATATTGGACTGTAGTTCTGACCAATTTAATGACAACATCCTCCAAGGTAGTCTATATATTGGACTGTAGTTCTGACCAGTGTAATGACAACATCCTCCAAGGTAGTCTATGTATTGGACTGTAGTTCTGACCAGTGTAATGACAATATCCTCCAAGGTAGTCTATATATTGGACTGTAGTTCTGACCAGTGTAATGACAACATCCTCCAAGGTAGTCTATATATTGGACTGTAGTTCTGACCAATTTAATGACAACATCCTCCAAGGTAGTCTATATATTGGACTGTAGTTCTGACCAGTGTAATGACAACATCCTCCAAGGTAGTCTATGTATTGGACTGTAGTTCTGACCAGTGTAATGACAATATCCTCCAAGGTAGTCTATGTATTGGACTGTAGTTCTGTCCAGTAAAATGACAACATCCTCCAAAGTAGTCTGAATTTCAAATAGAGGTTATGCAGAGCCGATAACCTTAAGCCACTGGCCATATCTCTCAAGATACTCAAAACAAACAAATCTAAGAACAGGCACATGAGATTATTTGTACAGAAAGAATCTAATCACTCTGTCCCACAATTTAATTATGAAATATTGCAAAGGGCTAGTTCAGCTGCTTTTAAATAACGACAAACATCTTTTTCAATCAGAATCTCTACTCTATCACCACTTTCCTGTCTAGTAAAGGGTAAAATGCCAGACAGAAGCAATTCAACACATGGCCCCTGGTGAGGTGTACAGTGTAACACAGCCCGTGCTGACGAACTGGTCTGGTGTTAAGCCCTGCCAAACGTGGAAGTGGAAACACAGGCCTCAGTTAGATGGCTGTGAGCCAGGGTGCTGGCGCTGTTGGTGTGCAGGTCACACTGTTGTCATTCAGCTTTGACCTCTTTCATTTGAAACCAATATCTGCGGTATAATTCCGCAGTTAGGTATTCACTGTTTTCACAGCTACTGTGAAGGACATCCCAACACTTGGAGCCTGGAGTCTGTTCAGAGACACAGCATAACATACGGAACACCATGCCGCTTCAACCGGGTGAGGTTTAAGGGTCCTCCGATAGAACCCTGAGGACCGGAGAGGATGTGTGACTAAAGAACTAACCCCCAGTGCTTGAGAGAAAGGAGTGGGAGAAGAGAGAGAGCAGAAGATGTGAGAAGAATGAGAGAGGGAGGTAGAAGGGGGAAGAGGTCTGAAGAGAGAGCCTGTCAGTCAGTCGGACCGTGGTATGTGTGGTTTCCCCTCCCAGGCCGGCCCTACAGCACACTGACATCTCTGCCCTACTTGTCGCTCACCCTCAAAATGGCCTCAATTACTACCATCTGAGACAGACACACAGACACGGACCCACCAGGGGTGCAGGCCAGAGCGGGTTTTAGGGGAAAGCAGATTAATGGAATGGTGAAGTGTGGGGGGGGGGACGACCAAATGGATGGACAACTGATGTTTAGGTTGAGTTGTTTTTTGAAATATGTAGTTAAGCTGGTCTTTGGGGCATGGATGTGCAGTCGGCGCAAAAACCATCCCCCCATTGATCTCCAATAATAAAAAAAAGAATTTAAACTAAAAAACAGCAAAGGAACTTGGGTTGGTTTTGGTGGGTCTTTCTTTCACTGCTGTTAACAATTACTAAGTCATGATAGAATTCTCCGAAACCCTAAAGAGACTGAAGAACTCTGGGGTTCGCTACGGCAAAATCAGTGGAAAGACTGTCCGTCTCTCATACCATCTTCCCATGTCTTTGGCAGATCCGCGTGAGAAAAGGGAATCAAGTATTCATTGTAACCATGCAGCCTGTAGCTATGTGACCAACAGCACCCATCACACACTAAACCCACTCAGGCAGAGAGAGTGGTGGAGAGAGGGAGAGGCCGGCCAGCCTGCTGGAGAGAGAGGGAGAGGCCGGCCAGCCTGCTGGAGAGAGAGGGAGAGGCCGGCCAGCCTGCTGGAGAGAGAGGGAGAGGCCGGCCAGCCTGCTGGAGAGAGAGGGAGAGGCCGGCCAGCCTGCTGGAGAGAGAGGGAGAGGCCGGCCAGCCTGCTGGAGAGATAATAATAACCTGATAACTTCTGTCTGTAAAAACCAAAATGCCTTTCATAGTTAGGCTTGAAGCGGTCCTTTAGATGATGCCTTAGAGCCATATGAGAGGGGACACAGAGACTGGGTGGTTTTCAGACACAAAAACAATGAAAAAATTAATTGGAGAAAGACAGAGAATGAAAAACAGACAGGGAGACAGTGACAAAGAGAGAAAAAGATACACAGAAAGAGAGACAGAATAAGACATAATGAGAGAGAGATTTAATAAAAAGCAGGCCAGCATTCTAAGCCAGATGGCATAAAACATAGCATCAAAAGGATGGATGGTGGTTCTAGTTCCAGTCAGACTAATGGATGATGGTTCTGGTTTTAGTTCCAGTCAGACTAATGGATGATGGTTCTGGCTCTAGTGCAAGTCAGACTACTGGATGATTTTTTCAATTCTAGTTCTAGTCAGACTACTGGATGTTTCTGATTCTAGTTCTGGTCAAACTATTGGATTATGTTTCTGGTTCTAGTTCCAGTCAGAGTACTGGATGATGGTTCTAGTTCCAGTCAGACTAATGGATGGTTGTTCTAGTTCTATGTATTGGATGGTTCTAAAATAGATTTGCTATACAAAACTATTTATACTAGATATATTCTCGTTTTCACATCATACTGTACATCATGATTAGCCGAGTGTGTCTGCTATCTGAGAAAGTACTGTAAATTAACACATGCCTTTACCACAGGCACGAAGAGTGTGCACGCACGCACACACGCACACACACCCACCCCCCTCCTCTAACCCCTACCCCACTTCCCCTCTTATAGGTCAAAAACCATCTGGTGAATTAAAAGTTTACTTTAAAAGCACTGTTTTAATTAGCAAGACGTTTTATTGGATGAAAAAATTATCAAAAGAGTACACACACATTTAATCTAGCCAAAAAAACTGAAGTATTGTTTATGGTAAGCCATCTGGGTGAACCCTCTGGAAGTTTAAAACCTTTAACTCCTTACTTGTTCCCTCTCCTTCCCTCAGTCTCCAACATCACAATGTACATTCAGTAACAAGAGCTCATACAAGTTCTGCCTTTCATCTATTCTAAGGGTGAAAAGCCACACTGAAGCTGGTTCATTTGCGTTCCAAATTACGTTTCATGGTTTGCAGCACGAAGCTCGTACTGACCCAGAGACAAAACTCCAATATATTAATAAGTAATTTACTATTTCGGAAGAGAAAGACCTATGAAAAATAAATGTTTAAAGAGAATTTATCAAGGTAGTCAAAGAAAAACTGTATGTAAGACTAATTCAGAAGAAAAATCCATAGAGCTCTATTTCTTAGAGCATGGGTTAGCAATATACTATGGTTATCCAAAATCGATGCACTATTATTGAAAAGGCAACTATTATTTATGTACATAAAAAACTAAACTAAATCAAGACAAATCATGTCAGACCTTTCTTTGCCTTAAATGATACATTATAGAAGTGACAAAAAAATTTAAAAACGGTCAATGCCTTGGTTATAATGGGGGGTTTAACTAATCACATTCCAAATTATTTAGAAAGTTAATTCGCCATCACCTTAAACTATTCTGATTAGCCCCAAACACAACCAGCTGTTCCTGTAGGATTACATTGGTTTATTTGTGGCATACTGCAGAGATGGCCCTGGTCCCCAAGGAGCTAATAAAATATCTACAGGGTCTTATTGTTGAAAGGCACAGATCAGAAGTAGGAAATAAAATACATTTGAAGGCATTACATATACAGTGCCTTGCGAAAGTATTAAAACCCATGACCAATTCTCTCATAATAATGAAATATAAATGGTGCATACACATTTTGATCTGTATTATATTGTATTTAAATAACAGCTTTAAGAATTTTGTTATGTATGTATCAGCTTTGCACAGTGTCAGTGATTTTAGCCCTTATAGGCAGATTTGCTCCAGGTTGGTTAGACGACGCTTGTTGACCACAATATTCAAATAATGCGACAGATTCTCAATGGGATTGAGATCAAGGTTTTTTTTATTTTGTGTTTGTTGAGGCATGAGCAGTTAGGTTTCCACCACACATAGCTCTTTATCTTTGTCTCATCTGAACACTTTCCAGCATTGTTTTCAATGGTAATGGTCGAGCAATGGTTTCTTTCCTGCCATCCTCCAATACAAGCCAGTTTTATGCAGAGCTCTGGATATGATTGATCTGTGCACTATTACTCTACATTCAGCCACTGAAATCTGTAGCTTCTTCAAAGTGATAGTTAGCCTCTCTGTGGCTTCTCACAAAAGCTTCTTTCTTTGAGATGTTAAGGGACAATATTTCCTTGGCTATGCATGGCTGGTGTGAACATCCACCTCCTGATTGTTGATCTGACTGTGTTCACTGTTAGATCATCACACAATTTCACCATTCAATGTACCATTTATAATTCAGTAATATGAGAATGTGTCAAGAGTTTAAATCTGTATCATGGAACACAGTGAATACCATCTTTAAAAAGTGGAGAAAGGACAGCACCACCAGGACATTAAAAAGTACAGTAAGTCCCTACAAAACTGGTGACAGGGCAAGATCGAAGCTCATTAAGGTGGCTACAAAGAGGCGAATGGAAACCTTAAAGGAGCAGCAGGAATTTCCAACAGGAACTTGGCACTCCCTGCATATTACAAGTATTACATGTTTTCTCAGCAAGAATGTGATATGGGGTACAGCGGCATGACAGAATCTATTTCACACAAAAAAAGAAAATTCACACCTATAAAAATTTTGGAAGTAGACAAATATTCAATGTCCTGAAACAACTTGGGAAAATGTGTTACGACTAAGAACAAACTTTTTAGCCTTAATTCCAAAATATATCAGATCAATTGTGTTTCATCTGAATAAGCGTCCTATATGCTCCAGTCATATTAAAATAATTGGATGTTGTTTTTAACAAACCATGTCCTGTTGTTTTATCGTCATACAGTTTTCTCTGTTGTAGGTTTGAAGTCTGATACCTTATTTACTACAGTACATTTACATCCAGGCACTGAATAATGTATAATAACAGAAAGAGAATCTGTATTTATTGTCATAAAAACTACATATTTTTATTTACATTTTATTTTACATATTAACTAGACTAAATGATTGGTTGGAATACCATTTTACAAAACATTTTGTTTGTACATAGTGATTTATGAGAAGACAGACACATTAAATGTCTTTACCCGTATCCATTGGTTTGCCTTCCTCTCGACAGCATTTTGAGGTTCCTCTGAATACAGACTCCAAAGACACCGAAACAGCAGCGGGCGGCTCTCAGCTGAACACAAGACCGGAAAGTTACCCCCTCCGTCCGTCCCTCCGTCTGTGGCTTCGTGACAGTCAACTCACCGTCAGCAGTTACACAGGGGTTCCAGCAGAGGCGTCCCAGGAACTGGCCAACAAAGGGAAGAGTCCTCATGGTCTCTGTGGTGGAGCTCTGGAAACAAACAGCAGAATCCACTGACATACACAACACTGACATGCAGTCCCAACATCAGCGTCTGTGCAGGGCCCATCAGGTCAAAAGGTCACAGGACACATGAGCATTTGGGGACAAACCCCTTTAGCTGACAGCAGCATGACATAAGAAGTGTACAAACTGGACGTACGTGTCTAGCCGTGCCAGCGCCGGTCCTGTTGGGGACGGCAGCTAGTCGCGTCATATGACTGCCCAAATACGCCACCTTAACCAGCAGTGTGACTAGCGAGGACCCAGGGCGATAACCACAGAGCATCCATCAATGCTGCACGCTAAACAAGTCGAACGTGGGCATGCGTGTCACGAAGTGTGTGTGTCACGATCAGGGCGGCAGAGGTGTCGTCCCCTCGGTTCATCATTTTAACGAGCCGGCCGTCTCAGCCAACGTTTCATACTGTACACTGGAGCACACTGACAGCGTGGCTCTGCTCCAGCCCTACAGAACACATGGTCTCAGTTTTACATCACACGCCGGTGTGTGTGTGTGCATGTGTGTGTGTGTGTGCGTTTGTGTGCATGTGTGTGCGTTTGTTTGCGTGTGCTGTGATGTGATGGAACCCAGGAGGGAGGTTCGTTTACAATAAGAACTTCACTACAGTGTGACTATTGAAAAAGTTTTCTTCGCCAGAAATGAGTCAAAACAATATGCACGGCAGTGACTTCACACTAACACTGTACGTAATGAAACGCAGAGCGTCAGACATCTATCTGTTGTGTGTGTGTGTGTGTGTGTGAAGCCTACCCAGACAGCGGTCACTGGTCATGAGGTAGCCAACCAGGAAGTTACAATGGACTGTGCAGGAGTCCTTTATATGTCCGATTGTGTCATCAGGCCACAAACATGACTAGGCGACGTCGATTCACCAAACACCCGTCGTGCCGTGCGTCTCCCAACGCCACCCTATTGGCTAAACAGTGCACTATCTGCCCTTGTTCAAGTGGGGCAGAGCCATGTGGAAAAGGGGAGCCACCTGGAACACAGCCTATCTTTGGATCAAGGTGGATCAATGTGACATTGTTGGGTTGTGTGGAAGTCTGATCTGAACACTACACACCTGGCCGTTACACACAATGGCTTTACACAAAAGTAGTGTACACACACACACACACACACTTAACTCCAAGAGAGTGTGAATGAGTGTTTGTGATTGTATCCAGCAGGCCCCGACCCGCCAGAAGGAAAACCCAACAGATACGCACAGCTCCCATAGTCCTAACCCAAAGCGAATGAGGAAATTGGTATTAATTGGAATCTTTTCTTCAACCTCGGGGCGATAGCCACAATAAAGTCTTGAATTCATCAAAGAAGGCAACAGTGAGCAGAGTGTTTTATTCAGACGCTCTTTTTACGAGCTCTCTGCCGGGAAAGGATCTCACTCCAATTATGAAACCCATCCCTCTCTCCTTCACACTCCTTCCTTCTCCTTCACTCCCTCCCTATCGCTCCTTCACTCCTTCCCTATCCCTCTCTCCTTCACTCCCCCCCATAGCTCGTTCACTCCTTCACTCCCCCCCATAGCTCCTTCACTCCTTCACTCCCCCCATTGCTCCTTCACCCCCCCATCGCTCCTTCACTCCCTCCCTATCCCTTTCTCCTTCACTCCGTCCTCATCCCTCTCTCCATCGCTCCTTATCTTCCTCCCTATCGCTCCTTCACTCCTTCAACCCCCCCCATTTCACTCCTTCCCCATCCCTCTCCTTCACTCCTTCCCCATCCCTCTCTCCTTCACTCCTTCCCCATCCCTCTCTCCTTCACTCCTTCCCCATCCCTCTCTCCTTCACTCCATCCCCATCCCTCTCTCCTTCACTCCATCCCCATCCCTCTCTCCTTCACTCCTTCCCCATCCCTCTCTCCTTCACTCCTTCCCCATCCCTCTCTCCTTCCCCATCCCTCTCTCCTTCCCCATCCCTCTCTCCTTCCCCATCCCTCTCTCCTTCCCCATCCCTCTCTCCTTCACTCCTTCCCCATCCCTCTCTCCTTCACTCCTTCCCCATCCCTCGCTCCTTCCCCATCCCTCTCTCCTTCCCCATCCCTCTCTCCTTCCCCATCCCTCTCTCCTTCCCCATCCCTCTCTCCTTCCCCATCCCTCTCTCCTTCCCCATCCCTCTCTCCTTCCCCATCCCTCTCTCCTTCCCCATCCCTCTCTCCTTCCCCATCCCTCTCTCCTTCAGTCTCTCCTTCAGACAGAGACTGGCGATGGGGACAGGTGACAGGGACAGAGACTGGTGATGGGGACAGGTGACAGGGACAGAGACTGGTGATGGGGACAGGTGACAGGGACAGAGACTGGTGATGGGGACAGGTGACGGAGACAGAGACTGGTGATGGGGACAGGTGACGGAGACAGAGACTGGTGATGGGGACAGGTGACGGAGACAGAGACTGGTGATGGGGACAGGTGACGGAGACAGAGACTGGTGATGGGGACAGGTGACAGGGACAGAGACTGGTGACGGAGACCTGATCACAGTTTTTCAGATCCGGTCCACATAAAGGGTATAGGCCGGCATAGTTCTAGGACTCTATTTAGAATTCAACACGAGAAAATCAATGAAAGAAAAACTCAACGCAGGTCTGTTCCCAGCAGTGGTGACGGAGCGCTATAAAGACCCCCTTTCAAAAAGAGAGAGAGTGAGTGTGTGTGGAAAAGAGTGTGTGTGTGACAGATAAATAGAAAGAGGGAGATGGAGGGACAGAGAGAGAGAAAACAAAAAGAGAACAGGAGGGAGAGAGAGAAAGAAAGATGGGGAGACAAGAGCAAGGGTGAGAAAAGGGAGAAAAACTGAGCGGGAGAGAGTGTGTGTGTGTGTGTGTGTGTGTGTGTGTGAATGCTGTCACACACACGAAAATAAGAATGTGAGAGAAACAGAAAGAGAGAGGAAGAGTGATGGACACAGAGAGTGAGAACAGAGACAGAGAGGGAGACAAAGAAAGACGGGAGAGACAAGAGCGAGGGTGAGAAAAGAGGGAGAAAGGAAGCTAGAGAGAGAAAGAGAGAAGGTGGGAAGTAATCAGCTCCTCTAACAGAGGAGTCTCAGATTAGCCCCATCCCCCCAAAATGTTTTGCTACACTTGATGCAGGGATACATTAGGTTAGCACTGGCAGTCCCTAGCCACCATTAGCTGGCTAACTCAACATCATAGGTTGCAGTGCTGCCAACTTAAGACAGACTAGCCAGTGTTTAAGAGAGACCTCTGTGTGTTTGTGTGTGCTTGTGTTTGTGTGTGCTTGTGTTTGTGCATGTATGTGTGTGTGTGTGGTAGGGCATGCCCTGACAGTGTTTACAGTAGCATAGTGCTTCATTAATCATCCAAGCTCTAAATGATTCAGCCAAATTGATGAGCTGCACTAATTAGCTGGAAGAGCCAGGCTGCACTGTGACACGCTTTACGCTCACACTCCCTCGCCATCCAGTACCAGCACCAGTAGATTCTCTGTCCCTGATCTGGTCTAGAAACCACCCCTTCTCCTCTTGCCCTAACCCCTTAGTATAGGGGTATTGTAGTTTTCTAGCCATCAGGACGGGGCAGGGCGTCTCTCCACTCACCTGAGTTTGTAGGTGTGTGAGGAGGAGCTGGAGGAAGGCCTTAAGAGGACCCAGGTGGACGCAGGTGTCTGTCCGGGTGTCAGGGTTCTCAGCCTGGCCCCACTCTACTGCCTTCCCCAGCCAGAAGGCTACTTCCTGGGGCTCCAGGCAAGCCGCAGGCCCCGTCCGGGTCTGCAACATGGTGACAGCAGGGCCAGGGAGGATTGTTGCAGAGTAGGGTCTACGGCAGACAGAGTCTGATAAATATAAAGTAAGACATTTTCATCAACACACACACACACACACCAGTTGTGAAGGCATTCCACACAACTTTAATTGAGCTTGCAGGGGCCCGCCCTACCACAAGGAGTCACTAGAGTGAGACAAGGCAGAAATGACATGCAAAGAATATAGGCAACCAAACTCAGTTCTTGATTGAGACAAAATGTATCAGTATCCAAAGTGTTTAAAAACTATTATAATTTCAAAATGGTTAAACAAATGTCCCAAATGTATTCAAAGACAAGATTTACCTAACAATCATTAGTTCAAGTCCAACATTTTAAGGTACAGGCCTAAAGCCAAAACAAATGCTCATGTCCTTCATACACTGAACAAAATTATAAACGCAACACTATTGTTTTTGCCCCCATTTATCATGAGCTGAACTCAAAGATCTAAGACTTTCTCTATGTACACAAAAGGCCTATATCTGTCAAATATTGTTCACTAATCTGTCTAAATCTGTGTTAGTGAGCACTTCTCTTTTGCCGAGATAATCCATCCACCTTACAGGTGTGGCATATCAAGATTACTGCACAGGTGTGCCTTAGTCTGGGCACAATAATAGGCCACTCTAAAATGCGCAGTTTCACTGTATTGGGGGGGTCCGAAAACCAGTCAGCATCTGGTGTGACCACAATTTGCCTCACACAGTGCAACACATCTCCTTCGCATAGAGTTGTTCAGGTTGTTGATTGTGGCCTGTGGAATGTTGGTCCACTCCTCTTCAATGGCTGTGCGAAGTTGCTGGATATTGGCAGGACCTGGAACACACTGTCATATACACCGATCCAGAGCATCCCAAACATGCTCAATGGGTGACACGTCCGGTGAGTATGCTGGCCATGCAAGAACTGGGATGTTTTTTAGCTCAGGATCTCGTCACGGTATCTCTGTGCATTCAAAATACCATCAATAAAATGCACCTGTGTTCGTTGTCCATAACACGTTGTGTGGGTGAGCAAACCGTTCACCCACACAACGCCATACACGCTGTCTGCCATCTGCCACGCTGTCTGCCAACAGTGAAAACCGGGATTCATCCGTGAAGAGAACACCTCTCCAAAGTGCCAGACGCCATAGAATGTGAGCATTTGCCCACTCAAGTCGGTTACGACGACAAACTAGTCAGGTCGAGACCCCGATGAGGACAATGAGCATGCAGATGAGCTTCCCTGAGACGGTTTCTGAGAAATTATTTGGTTATGCAAATCGATTGTTGCAGCAGCTGTCCGGGTGGCTGGTCTCAGACGATCTTGGAGGTGAAGATGCTGGATGTGGAGGTCCTGGGCTGGTGTGGTTACACGTGGTCCGCGGTTGTGAGGCCGGTTGGATGTACTACCAAATTCTCTGAAACGACTTTGGAGACTGCTTATGGCAGAGAAATGAACATTAAGTTCACGGGCAACAGCTCTGGTGGACATTCCTGCAGTCAGCATGCCAATTGCACACTCCCTCAAAACCTGCGACATCTGTGTCATTGTGCTGTGTGACGGAACTACCCATTTTAGAGTGGCCTTTTATTGTGGTCAGGCTAAGGCACACCTGTGCAATAATCATGCTGTCTAATCAGCTTCTTGATATGCCAGACCTGTGAGGTGGATGGATTATCTCTGCAAAGGAGAAGTACTCACTAACACAGATTTACAACAATGAAATTCAACACTACTGTTGTTTGCTCCTTGGGGTTTAAGGCCGGGTGTCTCTGTAAAGCACTTTGTGACAACTGCTGTTGTAAAAAGGGCTTTATAAATAAATTTGATTGAAATAAATAAATTTGATTTAGACAGATATGTGACCAATATTTGAGAGAAATAGGCCTTTCGTGTACATAGAGAAAGTCTTAGATCTTTGAGTTCAGCTCATGATAAATGGGTGCAAAAACAAAAGTGTCGCGTTTATACTTTTGTTCAGTGTAATTAAGGCTACTATACACAGAGGATTATTTAATATTTATGTCCTTAGTTTATGGCAATTTATGGTGTACAGTTCTGCCAATGCTAGGTCAGACCTTTTCCCAAACCGTGAGTATAGTTCCTCTTATCTGTGAAGGGTATTTTCTAAACGATTCCATTAGAATTGGGGGGGGAAATGAAACTCTACTTAAAATAGAATTGCCAAGTGATAAGGAAGTGTTGTTCACATTCTGTTTTACTCAACCCACAGCAATTACACAGTCGTTCTTCTCTGGCAACCCATGTTTTTGAAAGCCTCCAGCCATTTTTCACCATTTATGATGATGAGGATGAATTGGTCAGGGGGGTTTGACTACGTGTGTGTAGCTTGAGAACAGTGTGTTTGCGTGCGTGTACGCGCACGCATCTCGGGAGCTGGCGAGCTTGTGTGTAATTATTGTTTTTAGCTATAATGACAGGTCTGTGAGGGACACCACAGGTTGTTTTACAACCACCTCGCTACACACGACTTGTTTAATGTCTTGCCATCGTCTCTGCTGGAAAGCCCCTATAGTTCGTCTGGGACATGTGAATATAGAATCACTTGTTTTAAGAAAAAAAGATCCAGCCACATTAAGAACAAACGCCTCTTGTTGACTTGTGATGGGATCACACGATTCTGCACACCGTGGAGGTTGAACAGTGCCGTTTGCAAAACCCATTCAGGGGCGGGACAAGACGGGACACACCGAGTCAATATTGCTGTTATTGGTTTTTCTGGGCTGTGCTTGTGGACTTTCAGTCAAGGACAGTTGACCTTTTCAATTAGGAAACTGTTGACGTCGTATCAAAAATAATCTAATCAGTCAAGAAGAAACATCACTTTGCGAGCTATGCCACGGTTCCCTTTCCGTTGGTGACTGCACTACGGCATATACGGACCGGTGTACTTGCACCGACTTCACAACCCGAAATCGTTCAAACACCTCTTTCAATGCCAATGGGAGCACAAGGACAACACTGAAGTCCAGCCTTCCAGACGGTGTGGTCACAGCTCAGCCCCTCCCACATCGATCCTCTGCTCTTCGTTGCACCAATCAAAATGTCTTATCTGTACTGAAACCATGCCAGGCTGTGTGGCTGGAAGCAGTCATGATAAAGAAATGTCAATGTAAGGCATGTTAAAGCTTAGAAACAATTCTTGAATTGTTGAAAGTCAACAAGCAGAAGAGACCGCAAGAATGGTTTCTTAGCTGCAACACCTTACAAGGCCATTTTGTGTAAGACAACTTCTCACGGTGAACGTGTGTACTTTGGTGCCAGATGACTTTACCAGAAGCAATTCCCTGTATTTCCTGTCCCACAAGGAAGTGGCCTTTAAGTATGTCATCAAGTATCAAGAGATGTCAACTAATGATGCAGACAGATGTTTGGACCTTCCAACTGTGCTTATATTATCTGACATAATGGACACACAGGGGGTTAACTGGGTCCGGCCACACACTAATAAGCTAGCTAGGTGTATTCCTAAGTGCAGGTTAGTATGAAGGATTGTTTTGAAATGCCTCCGGTATGGCCATAGGCCTGGTCCCCGGGAGGATGTTACAGGATACAACGAAACGAGGGCCTTTGCTATCGAGGTGCTGTGTCCTGATTCAACCACGTTCCGGTTGGGCTTGAGTACCCTCTGGCCTTGAAAGTGTTGAGCTCAGGTTGTGCAGCTGGTAGGTGAGTGTGTACCCGATTTACTGTAGGTGTCAGACCTCTTTCCCTCCTTCAGGGAACCAGAGGTTTAGGCCGTCCCCATTGTCCCCTATATAGACAACCTGGCTTACAATTCACCCAGGATTTTTTAGGAGTTACCCTAAATTCGGCTCTTAAACTGTAACAAAAACATCATAAAAGACTGGCACTGACAGAGTTCTAACAAAAAACATTACAGGAAATATCAGCTAAAACATGAAGGGCCTAAAGGCACAGCAGATTTGTCTAATTATTTTCATGTTTAAAATGAAATTCTTCAGATGTTGTGATTGTACAAGATGAGACCACCCTCGGCAGTTAATTAGAACCTGTCTTCTTCTTGGAATTATTTTTCAGTGAGAAGTAAAGGAGAGATGCAAACATCGGAGCCCACAAAGCTCTGCTCTACTGGCACTGATGACATCACAGCAGCTTGTTACGCCAAATCAGATCACTGGTATTATTTCCTTAGTCATCTTATAAACTCCCAGTGTCTTGCTACAATACTTCAGGTTTTGCTTGATTTTAAATTAATCACTTCTCTGGCCCACCTTACAAGGGTCAATTATGTGTTTGTAAACGTTTCAAATTAAGTTATTTCAGGAAGACAAAATTAGTAACAGTTTTATAATTTCAGCATGAATTCAACAAGAGTGTTGTTGCTCAAAGGTGTGCTGTAACAAGATAACTATGGCTGCAACAGTCTATGTAGCTCTTCAAAGAGAAAACTTAAAAGCCACCACAAGATGTCAGTATGTCATTCTCTCTCGGTTTGAGACGTACATGTAACCACTCTGTTGATATGATAGCCAATAAATTCTTATATCGTTCAAAGACAGGACCCAAAAAACACTATACCAGAGAGAACTTAATCTGAGTAGTGGGTAAAGTAGTAAGTAAACCATGAGTAGGTAAGCACAAAATAGGCGATACACGTTTAGCAGCCATAATTACCAGGATTTCTTTGTAACGCCGTCAGCAGCGAAGCCAGGCACAGTTGCTATTTGATGCTTCAAATACAACTATAAACTGTTTTTGAAACCACGGGTTCATAAGACCGTTATATTTTCAAAAAGTTATAAACCTGATAAACGAAATGAGCTACGAACCTGTATGTTGTTGCATTCGAATTAAGTTTTAGAAAACCATGAGTAGCTGAAATGACAACTATCTGAACTTCCCCCTTTCCCGGTGAAGCCGGATATGCTCAAATTCCATTGGCTAAAGCTCCTTACCGCGCTTTCTTAACTGTGGGCGGTCTCTTGCTCCTCAGTAAGCGTTGGTGCTGTACTGTAGGCTTCAACTGTTTTTGGTATGAATCTACAAGGATCTGTTTTTATGCATAACAAATAGTTCTAGGAGCAATATTAGATTTGGAAATGCAAAACCTACTTTATGACAGCATTAACAATTTGTTTTGATTGATTGATCCATGCCTTACTTATTGGTTTTGGAACAGCATATACAAAGTAGTTGAGATGTAGGCTATGCAAAATACGATCTAAACTAATTACAATGAGATAAGTGAAAGTGAAATGAGATACAATAGCTAATTACTGAAAGCAAATAGCTAGGCAAATGATTTTACAGTTTTAAACTTAATCAAATTAATCTAAAAATATCTCTAACTGCCTTGCAGTTAGGATTTAAGAACCAGCCCTAGTTAATTAATAGCCTCTTATAGCTCTCAACAATCTCGCCGACCCGCCCCTCTGTAATGCACAGTGATTTTACAACCTGTGCCTGGCCGAGTATCAGCCTCTTGGCTCCCACGGGCTCCCAACGTCTCACTGAGTGAAGGTGAACCAATGGGAGCGGTGTGCATAGGAAAAATCGGGGGAAACTGTTATTGCTGCATGAGCACAGAACCATGACAGTATGGAGGCTAGGACAGCATGCTCCATTGACACCAGGCATTAACTACATCAGTGACCAAGTACACTGTATAACTGTTTTAGTTGCCTATTACAAAATTACACTACCAAGGACTTATAGAAACTAAGCAGTGCTACACTGGGTAGGCTAAAATAGTGCATGCAGACTATAAGAAAAAATGAAGGAAAAACTCTTTAACACAAATGCTACATTCAGCTGTGAGCTAGACATTTATTTTTCATCATATGTAGTATTTCTGAGTTCTTTCAAAATTCAAAAATGTTGCTGAGTATTAGCAGTCATTGCATCTTTAGTGGCATGGCATGTCATGCATCATTCCCAAACAGAACGTGTTAAAGAGAGAAAAGGTGAAGTGAAAGACAAAGACAGACAAAAAGATGTATTGAAGGAAATAGAGATTGTAAGGGTAAAAGACAGAACAAGAGAGCTGTTTTCCACTGAAAGCCAGGGTTCTTCATGCATATACATTGCCCAAGTATTCCAGAGTGAACATTTTATTTTCACTCCCAAAAGGTTGGTTTTGAAATGAAACAGTTACTAAAAAAATATTTTATTTATTCAAATTTGTTCCAATAATTAGAAATGACAACACTTTTTTACGTAGTTATTTCTGCTATTTCTTGCAAATACTCCCAGTGGACATCGGACAGTCTATGTCGATAAATGTGTCTTCTGAAGCACATTCAATGTGGCTTAGTTTTCTTCACTTTGCTCTTTCAACTAGAAGGTTGAGATCATAATCCTTACACACTAAAAGGAATGCACTCTCTGGCCTTGTCCTTTGTTTGAGTCCACAGGTGCCACAAGGAGCCACCAGAGCACAGAGGCAAGTCAACCATATTTAATTACTAACTGCCCCAAACATGTTGTTTTTGGTAAGCCTAAGGTTTTGATTGTGCTTCTGATTTATTATTTCAGATGGTTTAACCTCATAATGGCTTCTTTGACTTTCACTGACAACTTTTTGGTCCTCGTGTTGACAGGCACCAACAACAGACTCCAAAGGCAGATGCAAACATTACGATAAAGACTGACATTGACAGCACTCTTATGCTTCGACAAATTATTTAATGAAAAACATCTAACTGACCAGAAACACATGTAAAGCCAATTGCCCTAAAATAGGAAGTACAACCCTGTTTCCAAAAACGTTGGGACGCTGGGTAAAATGCTAATAAAAACAGAATCAGAATCAGTTTTATTTGCCAGGTATGTGTACACATATGAAGAATTTGACTCTGAATTATACAGGCTCATGTGCTTACTCATAAAAATCTTAAACAAAGGACGCTCAACAAGAGTCACCAACTGTAATATACAGTACACATAAATACACATAATAAACCAAAACAATAACATAGTAAGACTGATAATAGTGCAATGAGCAGGGTATAAAGGGTGCTGGAAAATAAATATTTTTGGCAGGTATTATTATTTACATAATGACGGTGGATGTGATCTATCTATATATATATATATATATATACACAGTGGGGAGAACAAGAATTTGATACACTGACGATTTTGCAGGTTTTCCCACTTAGAAAGCATGTAGAAGTCTGTAATCTTTATCATAGGTACACTTCAACTGTGAGTGACGGAATCTAAAACAAAAATCCACATTGTATAATTAAGTAAATCATTTGCATTTCATTGCATGACATTAGTATTTGAGACATCAGAAAAGCAGAACTTAATATTTGGTACAGAAACCTTTGTTTGCAATTACAGAGATCATATGTTTCCTGTAGTTCTTGACCAGGTTTACACACACTGCAGCAGGGATTTTGGCCCACTCCTCCATACAGACCTTCTCCAGATCCTTCAGGTTTCAGGGCTGTCGCTGTGCAAAACAGACTTTCAGCTCCCTCCAAAGATTTTCTGTTGAGTTCAGGTCTGGAGACTGGCTTAGGCCACTCCAGGACCATTAGATGCTTCTTACGGAGCCACTCCTTAGTTGCCCTGGCTGTGTGTTTCGGGTTGTTGTCATGCTGGAAGACCCAGCCACAACCCATCTTCAATGCTCTTACTGAGGGAAGTAGGTTGTTGACCAAGATCTCGCAATACATGGCCCCATCCACCCTCCCCTCAATACGGTGCAGTCTTCCTATCCCCTTTGCTGAAAAGCATCCCCAAAGAATGATGTTTCCACCTCCATGCTTCACGGTTGGGATGGTGTTCTTGGGGTTGTACTCATCCTTCTTCTTCCTCCAAACACGACGAGTGGAGTTTAGATGAAAAAGCTCTATTTTTGTCTCATCAGACCACATGACCCATTCCTCCTCTGGATCATCCAGATGGTCATTGGCAAACTTCAGTGGGGCCTGGAACATGCGCTGGCTTGAGCAAGGGGACCTTGCGTGGGCTGCAGGATTTTAATTAATGACGGCGTAGTGTGTTACTAATGGTTTTCTTTGAGATTGTGGTCCCAGCTCTCTTCTGATCCCTCACCTTCCTCAAGATCATTGATGCCCCACGAGGTGAGATCTTGCATGGAGCCCCAGACCGAGGGAGATTGACCGTCATCTTGAACTTGTTCCATTTCCTAATAATTGCGCCAACAGCTGTTGCCTTCTCACCAAGCTGCTTGCCTATTGTCCTGTAGCCCATCCCAGCCTTGTGCAGGACAAACATTTCTCGGTTTCAACATTTTATATGTTGTCTTTGTCCTACTTTCTATTGAATATAGGGTTTAAATGATTTGCACCTCATTGCATTCTGTTTTTCTTTACATTTTACACAGTGTCCCAAATTTTTGGAAACAGGGTTAAAAAAAGTGTAGTAATTTCCAAAGCTGAGAATCTAAACTTCATGCTCTTTTAGAATGGTGTTATCAAGAACTTAAAAGGATTTTTCAGCTGTCCCATAGGATAATAGTTTTATTTCGAACCCATTTGGTTCCAGTTAGAATCCTTTTCGTTTCTGCATAGAAACCTTTCAACAAATTATTAAACATTTCACCCAAAAAGGTGAAACCAAAAACATATTTTTCTGAAGCCCATAGTTTTCCTATGAGGTCAGCCAAAGAACTCTTTTGTGACCAAATTTTCTATGCATGTAGTAATTATTTGACTTCAAACTTTTAAATTAGCCCTCCAATAGAACCCAATAGAAGAAATTGTTCCTAACTGTCCAACTTTTTACGGAGGACACTGTCTATTTATCGCCATAATCAGTCAGACAGACGCACAGTGTCAATAGAACCCAGACAGGCAAACTTTGGCTGAGACCTGCCATTTGTTGGCTCTAATTAGCACATCTATTACAAAGTTTCATTTTACAACCGTTGTCTTCATAGGAACTAAAAGGTACTGCCACGGGGCAACAGGGAACGTATTCATGGTGGCAATTTTGGTCTGACTCATGGTCGCTCATGGCTCACCATGTAAAGACAGAAGTTGTATGAAGGATCATCATCTTCATCCCTAAAGACATAATCCCAATGTGGCTTGGACATTAAGCCTGCCTCTTTATTACCGTATATGAAAATCTAGGTGTGGATTATGAACGTAGGAGTGGTGAAAGTGACAAATAAAAGTGGAATATGGACATATAGGACTGGAATGGAATCAGAGGAGTGGAATGTGACCATATAGGAGGGGAATTAGCACATATGACGGTATTAGTTTAAACACCAGATCGGACACTGTTGATTCAGACTTATCTGATCTCCTTCATCACCCTCAGTCTACCAGAGCTACATATACTGTTGTTGCAGCATAGTAATGGAGTAGATTTGTAAGCTATTGTCAAATTAAAGGAATCAGTCAAACTAAAGTGTATTATTGTTTTGGTAACCCATTCTAACCTTATATTATATCTTAAATATTCACATAAGTGACGGATAAACATGTCATCTGGTACGCTGAGCAATTCCTGAAATGGCGCGCCTAGGTCTTAAAGCATCCAACTATAGTCATGTTATGTGTGTGTGTGGCAGAGAGAGAGCGAGATCTGTGCATTCCTCCGTGTGTGTGCATTTGTGTGACTGTGTGTTTGTTTGTATGTGTGTGAGGGAGGGGGGATACTAGGAACAGACTCTGGTGTGTTCAACAGAGTCTAAATCCCTGGGGAACCCAAACCAAACGTTCTGAGGTTCCCAGTCTGACTGAGTGGCTTCACTGACAAATCACCCAGAGCGGGCTTCTGAGCAGACCATGTGCAGCCTACCCATACAGCAGGAAGTAGTTGTTTAGACAGAGCTAATGTAGTGTGTTTGTGTGTGTGTGTGTACCTCTATGTTTGAATTTATGTGCATGCGTGCCTTGTAGTAATGTAGCTTCATACATGCTTGTGTGTATTCCGTGGGTGTCGGAACAAGGAGAGTGTGTGTGAGATGGGAGAGGGAGGGAGGAGCCTGTAGAATGGGGAATGTGTTTTAAGTGTTCTAATGGCTCCACATGAGACATCATCACTCCTGTGGTTAGCAAGGAGAGAGAGAGGGTGAAAACGAGAGCAAATGTGTGTGTGTGTGTGTGTGTGTGTACTCTCTCTCCAGACCAGGGTGGTGCCCGAGACCTGTTTGCCAAATGGAAACATGGCTTTGACAGAACTGTCCGGTAGGTACACTGTCGAGCGGAGAAAATACTGGGTTTTAGAACATTTTAAACATTTCCCTGTGAGTTTCCATATGTGCAAGTGTATGTGAGCATGTGTGTGTGTCTGTGTGTGTGTTTATGTGTGTGTGTTAACCATCCAATAATGTCTCTGGGACTTGGGACTGATTTCCTTTGCACTGACCACACCACATTAGACACATTAAGCCAAGTGGTGAACTGTGACATGTAACTGAAGTACCTCCATTAAAGATCTTAGAATATGTTTATGCTTAGTTTCTCCCAAAAACCTCCAGGAAAACAGAAGACAACATGTCCTACCTCACTTTCATGGTGGACAGAATCCATTCCCAACTTTTTTTTCTTTGTTTGTTTTGTCAGGGGCAAAATCTGGGTCTCGCAGGGATAGATTCTTTCACTTGTGTAGCGTTGAAAAAACATCAGCTTGGCTTTGGAACCATGTCTTTGGCAAATGTGAAAAAAAAAGAAGCCAGGGATGAAGAACGAGAACCACCCCGTATATGAGAGAGTGTGTGGTTTGGTGCCTGAAGTGGAAACCACGTGTGTTTTTACTGTACTGCAACGCTGTGATTACCACAGAGCCAGCAGAAGGATTGTCACGCAGCGGGCGGTGGCTGTGGTGTGTGTGTGTGTGTGTGTGTGTGTACTGTGAGCATATATGAGTGCAAGCTTGTTTGAGGGGCGGTGGCTATGTAATGGCCTTAGATACTGAATGACTTCACTAAGTGGTTGGCAGAGGAGAAGCCTGTGCTGAGGTTGAGCCCTGAAACTCAGACCCCGTTACTCCACCCTGAGCTCCGCAAACATCTCTGCTCACTGTTTGCCGCGGCCCAACGGAATAATTGAACAGAGCTTATTGAAGCTCTCTAAAACGACAAAAACAAACTAACTGGAGCATACAAAGTCATGCTCATGGTCCTCTTCATTACCTAAGGATGATCTGTCACTAAGCTCACTTTCTTTGCATAGCCAGCTCCTCTGGCATGTTTCAATGTGTGTAGCTATTCTACTTTTATTGGTGCTCCACCAAAGTCATATCTGTCCTCCCGTTAGGGAAGCTGGGAGGTGGGGTATCAGACTGGAGTCTTTCTCAATCTATCTCCCTCTCTTTTTCTCTCTCTCACTCTGACCTGTGTTGTTTTGTTGAGTGGTGCCCAGGCCCACTTCAACCCGGAGATGGGTTTGCGGGTCCAGACCCATCTCATTACAGGCCCTGCCCAGGCTAAGTGAACCTGGGTCAGCGTACATTTGTGCATTATTGATAGAAGTGAGTCTGGATTAACTGACAATGGAAATAGAGGATTTGACTACCATGGGGATCCTCTGAAGTTGTGTGGACTCTTTCTGTTCTCTCTCCTTCATAACCATTGATATTCAACCAAACCTTAATGTCTTAATGAGAGGCTATTAGAAGCCCAGTGTATTTTCACCCGACAAAATGCCATCTCTGTCCTCCTCCACCCACATGACCGTCATCTACAGGAAAGAATGAAACAATCTAATCAAATCAGAGGAATGTTCCTTTAAAAATCCCACAATCCAGCCCCATCCTCTCGATGTCTGCGGAAATGAGAGAGGACAAACACGAGGAAGGAAGAAGTCTAAGGGCGTAAGAGCAGCTCCCCCATAAACATCTTCACGTTCGCATTCAAACTTTGAAGAGGCTTTCAGTATCACAGTGTTTCTGTGGGCTGTGCATGTGTGTGCTCCCCAAATACCAGAACTCTGTGTGTGCCCAACGCTTCCCCTAGCACAGTCCCAGTCACCTCTCAGCCACTAGGTAACCGTGGAGATGAGGAAGGACTGGACAGGTAAAATCATCAGACTTCCAAAGCCTGGCAGATGTCGAGGTGCAAAGGGGCCTGGGAGTCAGCGGTTCCTGGGCGACTGAGAGCAAGACATACTGGCATCACACACGTCTGCCTACTGCAATTCCTGGCATTTCTGAAGTGCGTTCCTTTATTGCTTAGTAAGGAAGCAGAGGATTGGTTGAAGAGGAGAGAGAGGCTCTGTGACCAATCTGAACCAGCACTGGGCTGGCAGGTTTCTGTTTATGCACACACACACACTTTGACCAGGACGCCGGAGTTGAGAGCTTTTCTGATTGACCCTGAGAATGCGATCCACCAACAAACATATGCCTTCAAACTGTCCTCAGGATTTATCGGTAGAGTAAAGACTTTCACTGATATAGTAAAGTATTTAAAACAAACATATCCATGTATCTACACCACTACCAGCTGTCATTCACTTCCTGCTTTCAATGCCTATCAGCAAACAATTATTATTGAGAAATCCTTGGTACCAACCTATCATCAGACAGGCCTCTCATCAGCGGGAACACGGTCCCAACTAGTAAAACTCGAAAATTAGCTGCTGTAGATGGAAGGCATGTATAAAGACGTCTATGTAAACACACTGTAACTCAGTTGTGCTCTGCTGGCAGGGGCTCACGCACTCGTGTGTTTACATTTGGATGTGTGTGTCAGCGTGGGGCTACGTATGAGTGGAAAGTGTGTTCATGTATATGTGTGTTGATTAAGATGGTGGGTCCCTCCCTCTGGGGTCCTCCGCTCCTCCAGCCCTGTTCCTCATTAGGCATCTGTCACATTGCCAGAATCAATAAGCAGAGATGGAAAAATCACTCTCCTCTTCTCTTTTTGCACTCCTCTCCTCTTCATTTGTGAATGGGTAGAACATTAGCAAATCCCAAAGTTTTTACAAACAT
Source organism: Esox lucius (assembly GCF_011004845.1). Taxonomy (NCBI): domain Eukaryota; kingdom Metazoa; phylum Chordata; class Actinopteri; order Esociformes; family Esocidae; genus Esox; species Esox lucius. Next base: position 11,949,433 of record NC_047581.1, on the reverse strand, counting down.
CAGAGGTTCTCCTGACGTTCTCTCTGTCATTCATTAGCTCTTTTTGCCATTTGAAAGAGAGACGGAGAGAGGGAGGTAGGGAGAGACCTTTTCTCTCTTGGAGAGAACACAGGCAAAGGGGTTATGTGAAATCAGATGCCGTAATTTTATTTGGATTAGCAGAATCTTGTGTTCTCCCAACACTCCCAAATACACATGAAAGTATTTAAGTGGAGTTTCTCCCCCTCCCTCTCTCCCACTTCAGATGACGCATCTGTTCCCATACATCGCTGCATGTTTGCTGGCTGAGACAAACAGCCTTAGTTTAAACAAAGAGGAGGGTAGTGGATGTGTATGCGTGTGCAGAAGTATGTGTGTGTATAAGTGTGTGTATGTGGTGTGCATATATGTGTGCGTTCCTGCTTCCAGGGTCATATAAACCAAGGGGAAGTATAAACAACAGCATCCAGAATTAGTTTGTCATCTTCACCATAAACACACGTACATCATCTTAAAGACTAACATGTGCTGGAGCCAATCTGCACATTCACATAAGAAGACAAGTGGGTCATTTAGAAGGTGGAGGGGAGAGGGGCATAAGAGCAAAATATATGCAGGGAAAGCGGGATGTGGATGGAAGGAGAGAGAAAAAAGCTGAGCATACTAGAAAGCCGGAAAGAGAGATTGGGAGAAAGAGACACAGCGTTATAAAGCTATAGCTTTAGCAGTGCTTTGCACTCTATTTCAGAAGACCATAGCTGGCCCTCCTACACTGGGGTCACTGGGGCAAAAAGGTAAACTGGTTTGGTTTTCCATATCACAGCATTTGGGGGAACAACAACGTTTTTAGATGTTTCAATTCACTTTCAGTGAGTGGGCATGCTCCTGCTGAACATGAGGTTGTGTCAATGCTGGCTGCGCTACAAGCTCCTATGAATAAAGAGCAAGCTACAATCCCTAGCTTCTTCTAGTAGGCAATCATCTTCAAAATAAAAGACCCAAGTTTATTAGTATTGTAAATGGACACAAAAACATTTGAAACATTACACATTTCGACAATATAATGCTAAACAATTTTGGAATTTAAATAATTATACATATGTATAAAGAAAACACGATTCCACACTGGATGTATTCCACATCATAATTGCATTGACAGCCTAACTAGCTACTCTAACTGCTATATACCTGTAGATAGCTATAACAGCCTTTAGCAATTAATACAGTTAACACTACATGAACCACTGTCCTCTAAGAGCTAAGCAGTTAGCAGGCTTGAGGTCCATCCCTACAGTTGTCTCATATGGCATTCACAAAAGGCGGTATGCGCTGTTCCCAATACAAGGTAGGGCAGAAATTCTAGTGAAGGCACCACATAAAAAAAAATGATGTTAACAGTGTGGGCTTTGTATAAATAAACAACAAATGGATAGCATTACAAGTTTTTATCTTGCAGGACCGTAAGTGCTAATTTCCCCCATGCACCTGCCGTTTAAGCAATCGAGTTCCCGGTATTCCGTCAATGTAGTGTTGTACCGTTATGGGATGTCAGATGCGAAAAAACACAGTTAATTCTGAATGCAAATATTAGCCCACACACCGTAAGTCGATTGTTTGTCCTTGGTTGTCCTTTAGGACGTCAATAAGGCCAGATTTTGCTGTGGCTGTTCTATAGACTACAGGAGATCATCCGATGACACATATGTGTATATTTCATGCTGTCTGGCTAAAATGTCACTTGATTGATGGACATCAAGTCGCTCTTTTTAGTATGAGAACCGAATCTTATGGGTGGAAGAAGACATTAATCTGGCTCCTTAATTTCCGTAATTTCTAAGATCAAATAACGATTGTGTTGAAAACCGTGTATAATTGTAGGCCTATATCTGCACTGCAGAATAAATCAATAGCGTGGAGACTGCATTTCCAGAAGGATAACGTCGGTAAAAGAAAACAACAGGCTATCAGGACAGATAATATGTCGTCTATTTTAACGTGCTTGTCATGCCCTTTTCTATACATGCCTTCCATCTACTTTTTTCATAGTATTTGTACGACACTAGCTACATGTTGTGCATTTGACAATAAAAATACTTTGACCTGATGATTTGGGTTACACTGATGCTGGAATATTGAAGTCAGGTCTTTGCTTTCTTTCCAACTTGTGGTTTTGTGAAATAATAATGGCTTAGTTAGGTTGTAATATGTGTGTTATAAATAACAGCCTAGAGGTTGTAACATATGGTTTGGTTTATAGAGTTTGTATTAGGCTATGAATAGGCTATAAAATTACCTATATATAGTCCTTTACAGGCCTAATGTATACTAGGCTATGGCATATGTAATATGGATTTGCTCCCGACTTGGCTTCCCCTTGGCTTGTCCCTGATGCGTTTATTTAAACTGGCCAAGCTACTGTGGAAGTCACCCTCTGAGTTTCATCAGCGTGCCAGGGCTTTGGGTTTGGGGCCGACTGGGTACTTCAGATGCTAATCAAAACTGCTTTCGATTTTGATTGGGATTGCCCTGAGGATTAGAATTTGTGTTTGGAATCCAGACCCAATTGCTAATTAATCGGATAATTCTTCAAATAAAGTTGCTACGTTCAAGACATCAAAAACGGTACATGCTGCTAAAGCGGTTTTCGGAAGTCTACCGAGTAAAACTGACATGGTATTTCTGATAACACGCCCTACCTGTGTCAGGCGTTGCAGCTACAGTACAACTGACTTCGTGAAATTTCACAATCATTGCTAATTATTATTTATCAACAGCTATCGGCTGAATATATATAATTTAGTATATGCTGCACTGGTTGACACCATCCCTTCGTTTTATATTAAATAGCTATGACTGACTGGTTTTGCTAACGTTAGCATCGAATTTAGCAAATGTTGCTAGCTTTCGTCACTATTAATATTGATCGTTGGTGAAGCTTTTTTTTTTTTTTTTTACATGTTACGACTTTAATCATGAAATAATTTAAATATTATCTTCATTAGATTCATTGTTTAAGATTTTTGTCATTTCAGTTTGTGTTAGGCAATGGCCGTAATGGTCCTAAAGATGGCACCACAGCGCTGTTTGAAGTAATCCCTATATAAACAAACATGGTAAGTGAAAACAGACACTCCTCTATGGATGTGACGTCACAATAACGTTCTGACAAACGTCATGCTACTCCAAAGAAATTCTAGTGCACAGACAGTCTGTCATCAGAAAGCAACATGAATTCAAACCAAGCGACACCAAGAAATGATTTAAGACACCACCGTTATTTGGTATATTTCAATACATTTATTTTAATAAGTTTAATAAGCAATGTAATATTGAAATGTTTTCTGTTTGGTTCATAGTCTAAATGTGAGTTCTGACCACAATACATCGGAGCCTCCCAGGCCGGTGGGTCGTCTCCAATCATAGTCATAGAGGCACACCATAACCATCTTTTGTATTAACCAAACCGATGTATTGTGGTATTGAATACAAATTACTCGACATACTTACTAATAGCAGTATATTGTTTTATGTTGTCCCTAACTACATGTCCTGTCTGTCTCCGTTAGTCTGGAAGGATGCCTCCAATTGAAAGGAAACCCCCTGCTGAGATCTATGATTCCACAGACTCTGAGGACATCCCTTTCAACTCCTCCCCTGACTCTGACACTTTGGTAAGATCAGATCTGAAGCAGGTGGACAATCTGTCGATCCACTTCGATGATTCTGACATTCTGGAGTGTCCTTTATGCTCACTAATGGTAGTATATTAAATGGTGTCCTTGAGTACAAGCCTTTATCTCCTCAGTGTGGAAGGGCGACACGGGTGATGGTGAGACCCTGTAGGGTGACCAGTCCCTCTAGAGACTCTGCAGGCTCCACCTGCTCTGAGGATAACTTCCTTCATCTTGACCCTGAGGTAAGAGAGTTAGTTGCACCTTAATTCTTGTCTTTGTTGTTACACCAATGTGAGGTGAAGGATCTCTGATGTACATTACCATACAAGGGTGAAAAAATGGTCCAGAACAGTAATCCTATTATTTATTACTTTCTCTCTCAAGACACTCTCTCTATTTCTCTCTCTGTCTGTCACGTTTGACTCTGGCAAACACACGCTGAGATTTCACCACACACGCAAACACAAATCAACCCTCCAACACCAAAGCCTCCACATGAAGTTGCTAGAGTGCAAGGGGCAAGGCCACCATATTGGATTACTAAACCTGCAAACCCATAGACACCAGATAGATCCATCTGTTGATTTAACCAAATCATTTCTGGTGTTGTGGGAGCTTCAATACGAACCAAGACTCACTACCTATATACTCACAAATGGCAGTATATTTTATGTAGTCCCTAATTAATAGCCTTCTGTGTCCTTAGTCTGGAAGGAGGCCTCAGTTGGAAAGGAAACCCCCTGCTGAGATCTATGATTCCACAGACTCTGTGGACATCCCTTTCAACTCCTCCCCTGACTCTGACACTTTGGTAAGATCAGATCTGAAGCAGGTGGACAATCTGTCGATCCACTCCTTTGATGATTGTGACATTCTGGTGTGTTCTGTACCATGTATTAATGTAACTGTCTGACTGAACGTGTAGAGTAGGGCTGTAATGGTAAACGTATTCGTAGCCATATGGCACAGGGGGCTATTTTCAGTTGACAAATCAGCGGCAATCACCCCAGTATCCCTGGAATAACAAGAAACACAAAGAAACAACACAACTTGGTTTTGCCATTATATTCAAGCAGACCCTTAGCATCAGTCTAATCGGGATGGATAAATTACGAGAGCAATGTATAAGGTTATAGGTGTGGATATGCATCCATAGGCTACTCTGTGGTTGAGAAGACCAGGTAATCGAGCCATGTTACAAATGTCAATACGTTTTGACACTGTACTGAACCGTGACCCTCAAAAAGAGATACGTACTGTGGGCTTGGCAGACCATTGGACCCCAACTGGAGAGTGGACAGGGGACCAGCCCTCTGACCTATAGAGCGATGATGCTGACTCCCCCAACCCTCTGTATGAGCATGCAGCTGTATTTGGTGTCATAGTTGATGTATCTCTTCTTTATAAATAGTGTTGGTCAATGGTGAAATTAAGATTGATCCATCTTTCAATTTGACCAAACCATCCCCTGATATTATGGAAGCTTGAATACAAATGAAGACTCCCTATCTACATATTAACCAATGGTAGTATATTAAATGGTGTCCTTGAGTACAAGCCTTTGTCTCCTCAGTGTGGAAGGGTGACACGGGTGATGGTGAGACCCTGTAGGGTGACCAGTCCCTCTACAGACTCTGCAGGCTCCATCTGTTCTGAGGATGACTTCCTTCATCTTGACCCTGAGGTAAGAGAGTTAGTTGCACCTTAATTCTTGTCTTTGTTGTTACACCAATGTGAAGTGATGGATCTCTGATGTACATTACAATATGATGGTGAAAAAATTGTCCAGAACATTTATCCTTTTATATATTGCATTCTCATTCTCTCAGCCTCTCTCTCTGTCTCTCAGACACTTTCTCTCTTTGTCACTTTTGACAAACACACGCTGAGATTTCACCCCACACGCAAACACAAATCAACCCTCCAACACCAAAGCCTCCACATGAAGTTGCTAGAGTGCAAGAGGCAAGGCCACCATATTGGATTACTAAACCTGCAAACCCATAGACACCAGATAGATCCATCTGTTGATTTAACCAAATCATTTCTGGTGTTGTGGGAGCTTCAATACGAACCAAGACTCACTACCTATATACTCACAAATGGCAGTATATTTTGTAGTGTCCCTAATTCCTTCTGTCTGTCTCCTTAGACTGGAATTGTGCATCGGAGGAAAGTGATACAGAGGAGGGAAGTCTGTCCCTCCAGGCACCTTAAGGACTTTTCCTGCAGCTACATTATTCACATTGACCCTAATGTAAGAGAGTGGTACCTTCCTCTGTGTCTTTGTCGTGTTACACCAATTTAGGGAAAATTGTTGTCCGACAGCATTGAGAACAATGATCTCTGACATGGAAGGGAATAAGTCAATGTATTTGTATTTTGCTTTTAGCAACTTAAAAATGATATGATATATTATATTGAGGTATTTGTCCACCAAAGCACATTCAAAACTGTTCTGGTTCTTGTCATGCCGCTCACCTAACCAGTAAGGCTATACTGGAATCCTTACAGGCCGGAGGGAGCACACTCTCCGGTCTTCTAACTTGATAGAGTTCACAGGCGCCAATAGCGCCACAAGGTGTTGCTAGTTCAATGAGGTACTCGATTATTATTAACACCCACAAACCCGGATGGTGCTGGCCAGTTCCACTGCCCCCTGTGGAACTCCTGGGTTAGGCTAATCCACACCCTGGTCTCACAGTGATGCAGCTAACTGCAACATTCAGGAGCCTTACCTTAGGCAACTTTTAATGGGCTATTAAAACATGTTGTCCCGAACCATGAATTAAAAAAGCCAAATTTTCTGTTAGAATATCTCCATTGTCTCTATAGAGACACTAAATAAATAAATCTTTAAATTCAACCAAACCCTCCCCTGATGTTACATGAAGAATCACTAACCCCATACTCGCCAATGGCATTATATTCCATGGTGGTCCTACATCAGTGCTTGGCTCTGTCTCTCTCTTCAGACTGGAAGGATGTATAGGCTGATGGTGAACCTGCATGAGACGACATTGCCCTGCAGTGACTCGGATGACTTTCCTTTTGACTCCGTCCTTCACAGTAACCCTGAGGTAAGACAGTTGTGTCTTCTTCCATATCTTTGTTGTGTTACACAAATCCAAGGGGAATTGTTGTCTGACTGACTGGAAAGGAAATGAATATGAAGCAGGAGGACAATCTGTCAATCCACGTTGTAAGTTGCCGTAGTTCTCGCCGGTCCTGAAATTGGATCTTCAGGCGCTGTTTGATCGGCACCGACTGAAGAGTGTCCATTTGATTTGGCCCTTTTGCCTGTGGCCTCCTATAACATTAACATGTTTCGAGGTGTCTTGTATTGGTCTGCATGACGCCAGTGTAAATCTCCAAACGCTATCAAAGGTGAAATTTGGAAGTGTGGAATGTTGTTTGGTTACAAATTGTAGAAATGTAATAGTAATTTGTAATTTTTTCATCACCTCCGGAAACATTTTGATAGGCTACTAAACCATGTCAATAATGTTGAAAAGCAATTATTTCAGATGTGATATCTCAGAATTTACTCATAGAAACACAATATGGATCAATGTTTTGATGCAACCAAACCCCCCACTGATGTTATATAAAGACTCACTACCTACATACTCACCAATGGCAGTATATTCTACACGTACATGTACATGTCTTTGCTCTGTCTTCTCAGTCTGGAAGGATGGTTCGGCTGAGGGTGATACAGCGTGAGGAGATATTTCCCTCCACATCCTCTGGTGACAACTGTGTCGACTCCTTCCTTAAATGTGACCCTGTGGTAGGAGAGTTGAACCTTCTTTCATGTCGTTGACACTAGCTACACACTCAACAATGGCAGTATATTACTCTATGGTGTCTCCAAGTTCATGGCCTCTGTCTATCTCTTCAGTCTGGAAGGGTGGAATGGCTGACTTTGAAACCGAATAAGATCTGTCCCTCCACATACTCTGAGGACCACCCCATCAACTCCTTCCCTGGCTGTGAACCTGAAGGAAGAGCAATGGGCTATCTTTCTCCGCTTTGTAATGACATGATAACACCACAGAACGAGGATGACAATCTGTCGATCCACTCCTTAGACGAGTCAGACTTTCTGGTGAGTTCTATTTTATTTATTTAAGTAACTCTGTAAATGAATGTGGAGAGTGGCAAGTCACCAGCCCTCCGACCCAAAGTGTCATGATGGAAAGAATGTCTCTTAGACTCAAAAGGAGATCAAAGAAGCTTTGTTAAAGGACCGTCCACTTGTAGACTTTAACCCTCTTTATATGTCTATATGTGTCTGTAACCCTCCATCGTACCTGCACTTTCAACAGCTATCTGTGTTTGATCCCATGTTTACCCAGACCCACCCTGCCTCGAGCTGCCCGGAGAAGCTGCCCGCTGTCCTCCCCCAGAAGGACGTGGACAAGAAGCCACACCTGATCAACTCCCTGGAAGTGTGCCTGAGGAGGATTCATGAAAACCTGGCCTCCATGGACCTCATCCTGGACCAAAGTCTGAAGGAGTACACTGGAGACAGTCCGGAGAAGAGAGGGGGATGCTTCCAGTGGCTGTTTTGGAGGAAGAAGGAGCGTGTGAATGTCAAAGGGTTGGGACTGGATGCTGTCACAGTGATTAATTCAATACTCAGGGACTGCAGCCAGACAAACGCTGAGCTGGAAAACCTGAAAAATCACATGAGTGACCTAGAAACACTCAACAAGCTCTTCGGTAAATGCTCCAAAAAGTTTGCAAAGCTGAATGATAGAGCACAAGAAATGCAGACCAAAAGAAATGCAGCCCAGCACACACTTGAGTCTGCGAGAAATGTCTTGGTCCAGAGCTCTGTAAGTTACTCCTGAGCCATATATATAACAGTTACACCAGCATTCTGAAATATGCTCTAAGTCAGTTGCATAGCATGATTGTTCCCCGTGTATTGTTAATGGGAAGGTACCATCTGTAGCATAGTGTAGGCCTAGTAGTGTCCTGTTAACGAGTAGCAGAAATGTGTAGCATAGTGTGTTAGTGTTACGTTAATGAAGAGCTAACATATATATATATATATATAAGATAATATACCACTGCTAAGGTTTGTGTCCTGGTACTCTGGCATGTGTAGTGCCTAAGAACACGTCTTAGTCATTGTATATTGGCCATATGCCACACCCCCTCGTGCCTCAGTGCTCAGGGTTTAAACCATCTGGTGTAAGACGTTTATAACTATTCGTTGGGTTCTTCTGATCTGTTGACACTACAGAGCCCAGGGAATGTTCCGGTGTCTGGCCAGACTGGCCTCTGTTTGCCTGTCACCTCAGCACCCCCGACTCTGGAGGACACCCTACAGGTTCCGCCCTCTGCCCTGAGGTCTCCCCGGGATATACCCCCTCTTCTTACCCGTCACAGCTACGCTCATGCCATCGCCTCCAATCCCAATGCAGTGTCCTTCCTACAAGGCCACAAGCCTCACTTGGCCCCTATCACCAACGTGAGCGAAAAAGGCATGAAGCTGCTTCAAGAAATTGCAGCCAGAAATTCCCAACAGGTGGGTTATGGGAAGGTGGGAGGTTTTGTTATGAAGTTGTCCCTGTGCACTGCTCTTGGAACAGTTTAGTTTTTTTCCACTAATCGTTGAGGTTCAAAACGCTGGGGAGAGGCTGATCCTAGATTTGTATATCTTGGGGATCTTTACCCCAGTTGGTTGCCACATCTTCCTACATTTAGGTTTCACCTTTGAGTGTAGGTTTTTTTGTTTACAAATTCTCCAATTTGGAATTAAGGCTCTGCTTCATTGCAGCAACTCACAGCAGACCTGGGACAGTAAAGTACAGGATTTTCATTCAAACCATACAATGCTGTTCTGGTTGTTTTCACACTGCTTGTTCAACCAGGAGTTTATACAAGAATCTGTATGCAGCAGAAAGATGTAGAAGACTCTCCGGTTTACCATATTTCATTACGTATCCCTCTTAAATCTGCAAGGCAGTGGCGTTACATCTGCTAACTGCAAGGCTGTGGCGTTACTTCTGCTAACTGCATGGCAGTGGCATTAAGTCTGCTAACTGCAAGGAAGTGGCGTTACCTCTGCTAACTGCACGACAGTGGCGTTGGCTCTGCTAACTGCGAGGAAGTGACGTTACCTGTGCTCAGTTGTCAGTGTAAAGTATGTTTCTGTTCTACTTTCAGAAGGAAGAAACCAAGATATCTAACAAAGACACTAAGAGGGCTAAGAAACAAAGGAAAAGAGTGAAGAAGGAGGAAGTCAATGAGAGGCAGCAGGAGGAAGATGCTCATGTGAAGGACATCAAGAACAACAAATCCAGTCTGAGGAAGAGGTGAGGAAACAAACAGAAAACAGAGAAAAACTAAATTCTGTTGAACAGATATGAGAGATGATGAAAGTGGAGAAAAATAGAGCAGGGTTATGTAGGCTAGGATATGAACCTCTGTATGCTGTCACTATTCACATGACTAACCAGGCCACTACTGCAGATCTGATAAAAATGATGAATGTATTTGCTTCCAATGCTCCCATGTAACTGGTGTCTGGTGCTGTTTGACAGGTTCCTTCAGTGGCTGCTGCCCAAGCTGAGATGCAAGAGGAAGTAGTGGACATTGCAAAGACACACCCGGATTATTGACCATTCTGCCTGCTTAACCTAGACTACGATTGCCTGCCCCTTCTGTTACTTCTGCCACGCTGCTGGATTTCCTGTGTGTTTGAACAATCTCTGCCTGTGAAACGGACTCCGATCTTGCCTGCCCCTTCTGTTACCTCTGCCACGCGGCTGTATAACCTGTGTGTTTGGACGCTCTCTGCCTGTGTAATGGACTCCGATCTTGCCTTCAAGAGAAGCACTGTACGTTATTGAAGCTACTGTATGTTGAAATGTGGTCAGTACAGAAATAGTGTCGCCTGTTTGGAGATGAAAGAGTCACCAGCAGCAGTGCAACATTATTGGTGTAGTTAGAGAATGAAGTTGGTACAAGAATCAAACCTTGAGAATCACCCATTGAAACAGCCAGTAGTCCAGACAGAAGGCCCTCATATTTAAATTGTACATGGTCATGTTTTTGAGAACCCGTGGTCATTGAGCCTATTGATTAGAATGAGATGATTAACAGAGTCAGTTGCGGCTATGTAGATAAAAAAGAGCTGCACATTATTACTCGTTTTCTATAGAAGATATTATTTCATTCAGGGCCTTCGGTGTTGCTGGGATATACCCACAGCCTGCTCTGAAGCCTGACGGGACTGCAGAGAGAAAACAGTAGAACTCAAAATGGCGAGTTATCGGTTTATTTACAACTTCATTCCAGATTTTGCAAGTGGCTGATCTATAGCCTACCGGAGATCATCCCATTACACAGATGTGTATATTTCATGCTGTCTGGCTAAAAAAAGAGTACAACCAAAATGTCACTTGATTGATGGACATCAAGTCGCTCTTTTTAGTTTGGGAACCAAATCTTATGGGTGAAAGAACCCGTTCATTTGGCTCTTTAATTTCCATAATTTCTAAGATCAGATAACGATTGTGTTTAAAACCGTGTATATTGTAGGCCTATATCCGCACTGCTGAATCAGTCAATAGCGTGAAGGCATTTCCAGAAGGATAACGTCGGTAAAAGAAAACAGCAGGCTATCTAATAATTAGGACAAATAATGTCATCTATTTTAATGAGCTTGTCATGCCCTTTTCCGCTTTGATTTCTTGTCGCTAGCCATGTCATAAGAATTCCACTGCTCAGAACAACACTAGCTACATGTTATTTTGTGCAATTGACAATAAAAATACTTTTACTTGATGATTTGTGTTAAAATTATGATGGAATAGTGAAGGCAGGTCTTTGCTTTCTTTCTGAATTGTGGTTTTGTGAAAGAATAATGGCTTGGATAGGTTATAATACAGTGGATATAAAAAGTCTACACACCCCTGTTAAAATGCCAGGTTTTTGTGATGTACAAGAATGAGACAAAGATAAATCATGCCAGAACTCTCATTTTAAATGTGACCTATAATGTGAACAATTGAAAAACAAACTGAAATCTTCGAGGAGGAAAAATGAAAAATAAAAACCTTACAATAACCTGGTTGCATAAGTGTGCACACCCTCTTATAACTGGGGATGTGACTGTGTTCAGAATTAACCAATCACATTCAAACTCATGTTAAATAGAAGTCATTACATACCTGCCATCATTTAAAGTTACTCTGATTAATCACAAATAAAGTTCAGCTGGACTAGTAGGATTGTCCTGACATTTTCTTAGTTTCATCTCAGAGCAAAAGCCATGGTCCGCAGAGAGCTTCCAAAGCATCAGAGGGATCTAATTGTTATCAGTCAGGAGAAGGGTACAAAGTAATTTCCAAAGCATTAGATATACCATGGAAAACAGTGAAGGAAGTCATCATCAAGTGGAGAAAATATGGCACAACAGAGACATTACCAAGAACTGGACCCCCCCCAAAAAAAAATTTGATGAAAATACGAGAAGAAAACTGGTCAGGGTGGCTTCCAAGAGGCCTACAGCAACAAAAAGGAACTGCAGGAATTTCTGGCAAGTACTGGCTGTGTGCTACATGTGACAACAATTTCCTGTATTCTTCATATGAATGGGCTATGGATTAGGTTGGCAAGACGGAAACCTTTTCTTGCAAAGAAAAACCTCCAAGTCCGGCTGAAGTTTGCAAAAACAAACATAAAGTTCCCCAAAAGCACTTGGGAAAATGTGTTATGGTCTGATGAAACCAAAGTTGAACTTTTTTGCCATAATTCCAAAAAATATGTTTGGCGCAAAAACAACACTGCACATCACCCAAAGAACACCATACCCACAGTGAAGCATGGTGGTGGCAGCATCATACTTTGGGGCTGTTTTTCTTCAGCTGGAACCAGGGCCTTAGTCAGGGTGGACTAAATTATGAACAGTTCCAAATACCAGGCAATTTTGGCACAAAACCTTCAGGTGTCCGTTAGAAAGCTGAAGATGAAGTTCAACTTTCAGCACTACAGTGACCCAAAGCACACATCTAAATCCACAAAAGCATGGCTTCAACAGAAGAAGATCATAGTTTTGGAAGGGCCCAGCCAGAGCCCAGACCTGAATCCAATTGAACATCTGTAGGTTGATTTGAAGAGGGCTGTGCACAGGAGATGTCGTCGCAATCTGACAGATTTGGAGCGTTTTGCAAAGAAGAGTGGGCAAATATTGCCACGTTACGATGTGCCATGCTAATAGACTCCTATGCTGTAAAAAAATCAAAAGGTGCTTCAAAAAAGTATTCGTTTAAGGGTGTGCACACATATGCAACCAGGTTATTGTGAGTTTTTTCAGTTTGTTTTTTAATCGAATTGTTCAATTTATAGGTCACATTAAAGGTGGAAAAAGTTCCTTACATGATTTATCTTAGTCTAATTCTTTAACACCACAAGAACCTGGCATTTTAACAGGGGTGTGTAGACTTTTTATATCCACTCTTTGTGTATTTTATAAATAACAGCCTACAGAGGTTGTAACATGTGCAGATTATGAATAATGGTTTGGTTTATACTTTGTACTAGGCTATGTATAGGCTATAAATATTACCTTTGTATAGTCCTTTACAGGCCTAATGTATAGCATATGGCCCATGAAATATGGATTGGTTCTCAACTTGGCTTCGCCTTGACTTGTCCTTGATGCATTTATTTAACCCCTAGCTACTGTGGAAGTCACCCTCCAAGTTTCATCAGCAACTCCCTCGACCAAGTGTGTCAGGGCACAATTGGTTTGGTGCCGAGCGGGTACTTGAGATGCTAATAAAAACTGCATTCGATTATGAATGGGATTCCCCTGAGGGTTAGTGCTTAGGGGCTGTCAATTTGTGTTTGGAATCCAACCCCAATTGCTATTTAATTCTTCAAACAAAGTTGCTTCGTTCATGAGACCAAAAATCGAACATGCTGCTATAACGGTTTTCGGTTGCCGGAAGTTTGGAATGTTGTCTTCAGAGTAAAATGTATATGGTATTTCTGATAACACGCCCTATTTCAGGCATTGCAGCTACAGTACAACTGGCTTCAAGAAATTTCATAAACATTGCTAGATACTATTTATAAACAGGAGGTAGCTGTCGGTGGAATATATTTAACTTGTATGTGCTGAACTGGTTGGTACCATCACTTTCGTTGTATATTAAATAGCTATGACTGGCTGGCTTTGCTAACGTTAACATCGAATTTAGCAAGTCGTGCTAGATTTCGTCACAATGTTAAAATGGATAATCGGTGAACAAAACGCATTGAGCTTTTTTTTTATTGTTACGACTTTAATCATAAAATAATTTCAATATTATCTTAATTAGTTATAGATTCATTGTTTAAGATTTTTGTCATTTCAGTTTGTGTTAGCCAATGGCCTTAATGGTCACCACAGTGCTGTTTGAAGTAATTTAGCTAATCCTATATAAATAAACATGAACGCCATGTTAAGTGAAAACGGACACAACTCTGTGGATGTGACGTCACAATAACGTTCTGACAAACGTGATGCTACTCCACAGGGATTCTAGTGCACAGACAGTCTGTCATCAGAAAGCAACATGAATTCACATCAAGCGACACAGAGAAGCCATTTAAGACACCACTGTTATTTGGTAAATTTTTTGTCATATTTATTTTAAGAAGTTGTATTAATAGGAGCAATGTAATTTTGAAATGTTTTCTGTTTTGTTCATACAGTATCTCACAAAAGTGAGTACACCCCTCGCAAATATTTGATTATATCTTTTCATGTGACAAAAGTGAAGATATGTACAGCTTGTATAACAGTGTAAATTTGCGGTCCCCTCAAAATAACTCAACACACAGCCATTAATGTCTGAACCGCTGGCAACAAATGTGAGTACACCCCTAAGTGAAAATGTCCAAATTGGGCCCAATTAGCCATTTTACCTCCCCGGTGTCATGTGACTTGTTAGCGTTACAAGGTTTCAGGTGTGAATGGGGAGCAGGTGTGTTAAATTTGGTCTTATCGCTCTCACACTCCTTCATACTGGTCACTGGAAGTTCAACATGGCACCTCATGGCGAAGAACTCTCTGAGGATCTGAAAAAAATTATTGTTGCTCTACATAAAGATGGCCTAGGCTATAAGAAGATTGCCAAGACCCTGAAACTGAGCTGCAGCACTGTGGCCAAGACCATACAGCGGTTTAACAGGACAGTTTCCATTCAGAACAGGCCTCGCCATGGTCGACCAAAGAAGTTGAGTGCACATGCTCAGCGTCATATCCAGAGGTTGTCTTTGGGAAATAGATGTATGAGTGCTGCCAACATTGCTGCAGAGGTTGAAGAATGGGGGGTCAGCCAGTCAGTGTGCAGATCATACGCCACACACTGCATCAAATTGGTCTGCATGGCTGTTGTCCCAGAAGGATGCCTCTTCTAAAGATGATGCACAAGAAAGCCATGTCTTGTGGTCTGATGAGACCAAGATTAACTTAGGAGGTTCAATACAAATGACTCTGTATGCTTACCAATAGCAGTATATTGTTCTATGTTGTCCCTAAGTACATTTCCTGTCCGTCTCCTTAGTCTGGAAGGATGCCTCCACTGGAAAGGAAACCCCTTGATGAGATCTATTATTCCACAGACTCTGAGGACATCCCTTTCAACTCCTCCCCTGACTTTGACACAACTCCTCCCCTGACTTTGAGTCACCCGAAGTTATCCTGGAAGCTGCCAAACACTCCCACCCCGAACACATGCAAGTGGGTAGAGCTCTCCTGAATGGGTAGAGCTACTGCTGTTCGTCAACAGAGGCTCCTCGCCCTCAGCTGTCTGTATTGTGGCAAACTGCTCAGTAAAAGACCAGGCTCACCAATAGCCACGTAACTGTTGGTTAGCCAGATATCCACTCCCTGTACACCCACAGCGTGGCGTCCGTTCCATGCCACTATCATGTTGGGATCCGGGGTTGATGAATGCTTCATCGATTACGACCTCCTGTCGATGCCACTACCCTGGACGGGCATTCCATCGGGCGGGTCACCTGTATCTCTGAGCTGGGGTCTATGCTCATTTCCGGCAATCACCAAGAGTCGATCCAGTTCCTGCCCTTGAACTCACCACACGTCCCTGTTGTACTGGGCCACTCATGGCTCTGTCGGCACAACCCACTCATTGACTGGCCCACTGGCTCCATCACAGGCTGGAGCCCGTTCTGCCATGCCCATTGTCTGCAAGACTTCATCGAGCTCCTCTGGACCAGAAGAAGACACCGACCTCACGTCAGTCCCTGCGATACAAGGGGCTAAAGGCGGTTTTCAGTAAAGCCTGTGCCACTTCATTGCCTTCACACAGGCCAGGCACGTCGCCCCCACGAGGATGCCTTTACTCTCTGTCTGGACCAGAGACAAAGGCCATGGAGGAATATGTGGCGTCTTCGCTTTGGGCCGGGATTATGAGGCCGTCATCCTCTTCTGCTGGCGCTGGTTTCTTCTTTGTGGAGAAGAAAGACAAGACGCTGCGCCCTTGCATTGACTACCGGGGGCTCAATGACATTACGGTCAACAACCGTTACCCTCTTCCCCTCCTCTCATCGGCCTTCGAGTCCCTCCAGGCATTTCGACCTACGAAATGCCTACCACTTGGTCCGAATAAAAGAAGGCGATGAGTGGAAACCCGCATTCAACACTTCCAGTGGGCACTACGAATATCTAGTAATGGCGTTTGGCCTGACAAACGCCACTGCAGTGTTCCAAGCACTCGTCAACAACATCCTCTGGAACATGCTGAATGACTGTTTTTGTCTATCTGGATGACATCCTGATATTCTCACCCTCAGCCCAAGAACACGTTTCCCACGTATACCGGGTCCTGCAACGACTCCTGGAGAGACGAAATGGCCCTGCAGTGACTCGGATGACTTTCCTTTCAACTCTGTCCTTCACAGTAACCCTGAGGTAAGACAGTTGTGTCTTCTTTCATGTCTTTGTTGTTACACAAATCTAAGGGGAATTGTTGTCTTACTGACTGGAAAGGAAATGGATCTGAAGCAGGAGGACAATCTGTCAATCCACGTTGTAAGTTGCCGTAGTTCTTGCCGGTCCTGAAATTGGATCTTCAGGCGCTGTTTGATCGGCACCTACTGAAGAGTCTCTATTTGATTTGGCCCTTTTGCCTGTGGCCTCCTATAACATAAACATGTTTCGAGGTGTCTTGTATTGGTCTGCATGACACCAATGTAAATCTCCAAACGCTATCAAAGGTGAAATTTGGAAGTGTGGAATGTTGTTTGGTAAAGAATTTTTTTTTTTTTAATCACCTCAGGCAACATTTTGATAGGCTACTAAACCATGTCAATGATGTGGTCACTTGTCAAACCATGACTTGAAAAGCAAATATTTCAGATGTGATATCTCTATTGTACTCATAGAAACACAATATGGATCGATGTTTTGATGCAACCAAACCCTCCACTGATGTTATATAAAGACTCACTACCTACATACTCACCAATGGCAGTATATTCAATGTTGTCTCTAAGTACATGTCTTTGATCTGTCTTCTCAGTCTGGAAGGATGGAGGGTGAGGGTGATACAGCGTGAGACACGATAACACCACAGAACGAGGATGACAATCTGTCGATCCACTCCTTAGACGAGTCAGACTTTCTGGTGAGTTTTGTATGTCTTTAAGTTAATCTGTTAATGAATGTGGAGAGTGGCAAGTGACCAGCCATCCGACCCAAAGTGTCATGATGGAAACAATTTCTCTGAGACTCAAGAGGAGATCAAAGGAGCTTTGTTAAAGGACCGTCCACTTGTAGACTTTAACCGTCTTTATATGTCTATATGTTTGCAAAGCTGAATGATAGAGCACAAGAAATGCAGACCAAAAGAAATGCAGCCCAGAACACACTTGAGTCTGCGAGAAATGAGCTGTTACTCCTGAGCCATATATAACAGTTACACCAGCATTCTGAAAGATGTTCTAAGTCAGTTGCATAGCATGATTGTTCCTCATGTATTGTTAATGGGAAGGTACCATCTGTAGCATAGTGTAGGCCTAGTAGTGTCCTGTTAACGAGTAGCAGAAATGTGTAACATAGTGTGTTAGTGTTACGTTAATGAAGTGCTAACATTAATATATATATATATGATAATATACCACTGCTAAGGTTTGTGTCCTGGTACTCTGGCATGTGTAGTGCCTAGAGAACACGTCTTAGTCATTGTATTTTGGCCATATACCACACCCCCTTGTGCCTCAGTGCTCAGGGTTTAAACCATCTGGTGTAAGACGTTTATAACTATTTGTTGGGTACTTCTGATCTGTTGACACTACAGAGCCCAGGGGATGTTCCGGTGTCTGGACAGACTGGCCTCTGTTTTCCTGCCACCTCAGCACACCCTACTCTGGAGGACGCCCTACAGGTCCCGCCCTCTGCCCTGAGGTCTCCCCGGGATATACCCCCTCTTCTTACCCGTCACAGCCAGGCTCCTGCCATCGCCTCCAATCCCAATGCAGTGTCCTTCCTACAAGGCCGCAAGCCTCACTTGGCCCCTATCACCAACATGAGCGAAAAAGGCATGAAGCTGCTTCAAGAAATTGCAGCCAGAAATTCCCAACAGGTGGGTTATGGGAAGGTGGGAGGTTTTGTTATGAAGTTGTCCCTGTGCATTGCTCTTGGAACAGTTACCTCTGCTAACTGCAAGGCAGTGGCGTTGCCTCTGCTAACTGCAAGGCAGTGGCGTTGCCTCTGCTAACTGCAAGGCAGTGGCGTTGCCTCTGCTAACTGCAAGGCAGTGGCGTTGCCTCTGCTAACTGCAAGGCAGTGGCGTTGCCTCTGCTAACTGCGTGGTGGTGACATTACCTGTGCTCCATTGTCAGTGTAAAGTATGTTTCTCTTCTACTTTCTGAAGGAAGAAACCA
The DNA here is from genome assembly GCF_011004845.1 of Esox lucius. Taxonomy (NCBI): domain Eukaryota; kingdom Metazoa; phylum Chordata; class Actinopteri; order Esociformes; family Esocidae; genus Esox; species Esox lucius. The sequence goes on along the minus strand of NC_047581.1, from coordinate 11,930,861 downwards.
AGATGTCTACCAAAGACAAAGACACCAAGAGGGCTAAGAAACAAAGGAAAAGAGTGAAGAAGGAGGAAGTCAATGAGAGGCAGCAGGTGCAACAGGATGAGCAGCAGCAGGAGGAAGATGTTCATGTAAAGGACATAAAAAACAACAAATCCAGTCTGAGGAAGAGGTGAGGAAACAAACAGAAAACAGAGAAAAACTAAATTCTGTTGAACAGATATGAGAGATGATGAAGGTGGGGAAAAATAGAGCAGGGTTATGTAGGCTAGGATATGAACCTCTGTATGCTGTCACTATTCACATGACCAACCAGGCCACTACTGCAGATCTGATAAAAACGATGAATGTATTTGCTTCCAATGCTCCCATGTAACTGGTGTCTGGTGCTGTTTGACAGGTTCCTTCAGTGGCTGCTGCCCAAGCTGAGATGCAAGAGGAAGTAGTGGACATTGCAAAGACACACCCGGATTATTGACCATTCTGCCTGCTTAACCTAGACTACGATTGCCTGCCCCTTCTGTTACTTCTGCCACGCTGCTGGATTTCCTGTGTGTTTGAACAATCTCTGCCTGTGAAACGGACTCCGATCATGCCTGCCTCTTGTTCTGTGCCTCTGCCTTACCTTCGATTAAAGTTTCAGTGCTCTGTGCTTGGATTTACACTGCCTCCGTATTCCATTTATTACAGACGCATTTATTCATCTATCAAACTGGGGGACCTGCGTGAAGTTGGCCCCCCCACCAACGCAAAACATCGTCAAACTATGCTCGTTCGTTTGTGCTCCGTTTGTGCTGGTTTGTGCTGTAAAAAGTTTTGTTTGTGCTGCTTCCGTTTTTTAGATATTAACATAATATTTTTAGGTCAATCTGAGGTCAACCAGCCCCCCCACATTCTCCAAATTCACCTAAAATAGTCTGGATCGTTTGTGCCTCGTTTGTGCTGGTTTGTGCCGGTAAAAGTTTCGTTTGTGCTGCTTTGGGTTTTAAAATATTCGACATTGAATTATAGACGATGACGTCACCAGCCCCCCTACATTCTCCAAATTCACCCAAAATAATCTTGTTCGTTTGTGCTTCGTTTGTGCTGGTTTGTGCCTCTTTTGATGAACACAGGACTGTGAAAATGGAATCCCTGTCGACTGCTGGTTTCTTGGACATCTGGCACAAGCAAAACATAATTACCCTAAATTATTCTGATTCCAGAAAATATCATGTACAGCATACATTTGTTTTAATATATTACTGTATTGGTCTGAATATAATGATCATATAATATAGTAAGAATAATGTAGATGAATAATATATCTTATATTAGGACCAATATGGTAATGTTCACCCCTAGATTGTAATTTTTTATTGAACTGAAAATTCATTGCTAACACTATCACTAATTTAGCTATGAAATGTTAAATACAGTTGCACCCATGGTCGTTTTTTAATACTAAAATGAAACTTTGTGCAACTGTAAATAGCATTTCATAGCTAAATTAGTAATAGAAGTGTTATTATTGTTAGAACTCAAAATGGCGAGTTATCCCTTTATTTACCAGGCATTGGAGAACCTTCCACAGGGCAGGATAGAAATCAGCCAATAACTGGGTCTAGCATGTCGGCCCTTTTGATAAAGTGAAAAATAAATGCGGATTATGAGCTTTTACAGACAATTATTGTGGTGAGGGCGGGGTTGACTAGGCATTTGATAGGAACTGCAATGATAGAGGCAAATAGCTTCAAAAAGAAAAGGTCCCAAGCATCCAGCCCAGCAGATATGATGAGATTTGAGTTGAACATGCAGTCACACAGTGTCATACCATCCAGATTGCCAGTTAATGTTTGCCTAGCTAACCAGACTCCCTGCATGCCTGGGGATGTCCGTTTTCTTTGCAAAATACTTTGTGTGTACTTCCAAGATGTTTTACGGATTGCTAAATCTTTGTTGGTTTAGAGGTGATCCATTGATCACTGACTGTGTTGACATCACTTAAACAAATGCGATGGAAGGAGCGTCAGATGGAAATATGCTGCAGAAGATTTCAGTTTGGAATCGTCAAAGGATGATTTATTGCAGGCTAGCCCAGCGATACAATCATTCCGCCTCCAGGTGTTTTCCAATTGGACCTCTTTCTCTTAAAACACACTAGAAGCCTTTGAACCCTGGTGAATGCGTAGTGAATCAGGTCAGCTGTTTCTGAGAAGTAGATGTGTCTCACTCTCCCTCGCGGTCTTTCCGTAAAGCTCTCTCTATCCCCTGTGCTTTGTTGCTTTTTGGAGAGCAGAGACCCATCTGATTGGCCGGGGAAATACGTTTGCTGCACTCGGGCTCGCGTGCACACACAAATGAAAAAGGACCGAGTACGGTTTAGCACTATCCGTTAGCTGCGCAAAGTCTCAAAACATTTTGAAGAATGAACACCTTCTACACACCATCCTCCTACCTTCTGCTCTCTGTCCTCCTGCGTCCCGCTCCGTCCTTCACTAACGACGAGAGAGGTCTGATTTCAGCACTCTGAATTCCAACTGTAATGACTACCAGACAGCAAGAGACACTCGAGCACTGATGCGCGCGTACGTACGCACACACTAAAATTCCGAGTCAACTATCCCCCGAACATGGCTGCAGCTCGCATGATCAAATAGCAGAAATATTTCCAAGTGTTCTCACGTGGGTCATTGTATGTATTTCCTGTATGTAATTTGTAATGAAAAGTTCCGTATCAATGGAACTCCATGTTTAATTAATGGTGAAATAAAATAAAATTCAGAATGATTCAGGTTATCAGGTTGGCTGTGCATAGTCCATGTCGTATTCATATTTTTTTACTGTTATATTTCAGATGGATTTATTCATATTCATATTTACTTAGGAGTAATTGACTCAAGAACACATTCTCATTTAAAACACAGTTTCCAAAATAGTTGGGCGCTGTGTAAAATGCAAATAAAAACAAATAGCTGTGAGGTTTATCCCTATATTTAATTGAAAATGTCAATGTTTTTGGAAAAATACATGCCCATTTTGAATTTGATGCCTGCACCATGTTTTAAGAAAGTTGGGACGGGGCATGTTTACCACTGTGTTGCATCACCTCTTCTTTTAACAACACTCTGTAAGCTTTTGGGAACTGAGGAGACCAATTTCTGTAGTTTTGAAAATGAAATGTTTTTCTATTGTTGCTCAACAGTTGTTCAACAGTTTGGGGTCTCCTTTGTTGTATTTTTTGTTTCATAATGCGCCAAATTTGTTCAGTAGAGGCCAGGTATGGAATGCTGTTGTATTATGTGCAGAATGTGTTTGGCATTATCTTGCTGAAATTAGCAAGGCCTCCCATGAAAAATACTTCGTCTGGATGGCATCATATTTTGCTCCAAACTTGTATATATTGTTCAGCATTAATAGTGCCTTCACATATTTGAAAGTCACCCATGCCATGTGACCTAATGCACCCCCATACCATCATGGATCCTGGCTTTTGAACTGTGCGCTGATAAGAACCTGATGGCCCCTTTCCTTTTTAGTCCGGGGGATGCGGCGTCCATGTTTTCCACAATAAATAATTGAACATTTTAATTTGACAGTTTTACACTTTGCCTCAGTCCACCTTAAATGACGCGCTTCTGGATCTTGTTTATACATGGTTTCTTCTTTGCATAGTAGAGTTTTACCTGGCATATGTGGATGCAGTGACTTGCAGTGTTCACAGACAGTGGTTTTCAGAAGTGTTCCTGAGCCAGCGGCGTAACTATCGGGGATGCAGGAGGTACAGTTGCACCTGGGCCCGTGGTGGGTGGCCGTGCTTGGCCTCTGTCATCAAATTATTTAGTGATTTTATTTTATATTGTGTTTCTATGCTGTTTTGAGAGTCAGACATTTACTGGTATATTAATCTTCCGCAGGATGGGCTTTACATGCGTGTATAACGCCTCTTAATTTGTCTCACTGATGTCCACTAGAGAATCATGTCTGTTTTTAATGCTGTGTCACCTGAGGGCCCAAAGATCACGGCCATCCGTTATCGGTTTTCAGCCTTCCAACTTCTAAGAATCTTCTAATGATATTATGTGCCGCAGATGATGAGATCCCCAAACTCTTTGTAAGTTTTTCATTGAGAAATGTTATTCTTAAATTGTTGCACTATTTGCCAGCGCAGTCTTTCACAGAGTGGTGAACCCCTCCACAACCTCACTTCTGACAGACCCATCCTCTCTGGAATTATCTTTTAATGCCCAATCATGTTACTAACATGTTGCCAATTGACCTAATTATTTGTCTGATTTTCCACCAGGTTGGGTTTTTTTGCATTACACAAGTTTTCCAGTCTTTTTACCTCTGTCCCAACTTTTTTGGAGACGGGGATGTACAAAAACAACGTAGAGGTACGTTAAATAAAGTAATATATCTTACATAAGATCTCCAGAGTTGGCCATACCAGATCGTGTCTGACGTCTGGTCATTCTATAGGTTAAGAGCTAAGGTATGCTCAAGCTACAGCTACTGGTTGTATGAGATGGTGCTGTCAAGTTTTCGGAAATCCATTCTGGCTTTGGCATCACCCTGGCTCATAGCACAGGGGCATTTACACCCACACATACCCCCCCCCACACACATACCCCCCCTTCCCCCCCCCCCACACACACACACACACACCCACACAAACTGAGAAGTTGAATGGTTTTCAGGGTGTCGCTGAGTCCTTGGAGGTAAAGCTCCAGTGGATATGGGGTTGAATTGCATAAGCAAGACATCTGATGTTTCCAACAGATTTATCCCTTTCTCCAGTCTCATAAAGAATGTGTCTATCTGGCAGGGGAGAGTGTGTGTGTGTACAGTACAATCATGTCAGCAGAGGAATCACTCATGTAAAAGAGTGTGTACGAAGGTTTAGCTCTCCCGACAGGCGATGATGGACAAGCTTTCAGCGAGGGAGAGAGGGGGGTGAGGAAGGGACGAGTTAGAGGAGGAGGAAGGAGGGACAAAGGATAGAAGGAAGGTCAAGAAAGAAAAGGTCTGGATTCAGTAAGTTGACAGTGATTTTTCCTTCTACACAAACATTTGAGATATGACGTTCCTCTGAGGCTAGAGAAAGGGAAGGAGAGGGGGGAGAAAAAGGCCAAAGAAGGAAGATGGGAGAACATTTGATAGTAGCACTGTACATTTGAATCTTTTTTCCCCCTTTTATGTCAACATACTATTGTACGGCAACCAGCTGCAATGGAATGGTGAGTTCAACCGACTGATTTTCACACTAACGTTTTGCTCTGAACAAAATGTTTGTCGAGCAAGGACATGATACTATTGGAGCTGGTTGCCTTGTAATTGAACATTGAATCAACATATTTTGTATATTTTGTATCTGTCAGTGTGGGCAGCAAGCATTAATGAGATAAACCTCTTAATAAAGAACCCTTTTTCCATGTCTGTGTTTCCTCTATCATCCAGGGCTGAGAGGACCTCTTTAGGAAACTCTCATTCATTAACAGGCTGGACCACGTTAGCACAACTGACGCTCTTTGCCCTATATGCGCTGTTTCACGTCCAAGGGCATATGAGATTGTGTAGAAGGGGCAAAGGTGAGGGGAGGTAAGGGGCAAAGGTGAGGGCCAGGTGTAGGGGGAGTGGTATCATGACCTGGGGTCCCGGAGCAGATGAGGGAAGTCCTAATGATTGAGGGTTTCCATGAGCAATGTCGCTCCTACGCACACACAGTCCTCGGAGGTGGTCTGTACAGACTGTTCATCTTAGCTAGACTATCAGCCGACCACCCTGTCGGTCAGCTTGTCAGGCGACCAGTCGGTCGGAACAAACAACCAGTCTGTTCAGCCAGCGAGTCTGATTAGGTCTTAGATGCTGTGAGCTCAAGGCCACATGCCCTTTTTCATTACTCTGAAACCAGCTGTATTGTAACTACAACCAATTTCCTTGTAGTCTATAAAGCTGTCTGTCAAAATCATACCAAACGGGAGCGCAGGAAAGGAGGGGTGGAGGGAGGTGGCTGTTGGGGAGAGCTGCTGGATTCAGGAGGACCAGATGTCAGAAAGTTCCAATGGAGGGGCAAGAAACTGGAGAGGGAAGACTGTTGCACCTAGAAACCGTTCACTTAACAAGGTCTGACATGGGGATGATAAGGGAAACGTTTCCCAATCAACAGGGATTCTGTGAACACCACATCAAGTAAACATATTGGAACCACTTACTGAAGTTCAGTCTTTCCAACACAGTCTTAGGCCATCTGAGAAAATCGTGTTCGTTAATTTATCTGAGCGCTACGTATTTGTTTGAATGTGACAACACTATAACACAGAATGAATAGAAATACATATTAAAAGCATGAAAAATGTTGTTGAAAAATAAATAAATTAACTACAAAGAATATCTGAAATGTAAAGAGACTGCAAATTGAAGATAGAAAATGCAATAGAAAACACCAAAAGCTGTCTGCTTTAAATATCTTATGAATAGTGTTTAAAGGACACTTCCTTAAGGGACAGGAGCATATCCAGATGCACTGCACCTGGCATCTGGCATGAAAGGAAATTCTTCAACTGTGAAAAGTGTCTTACAAGAAATGACCATCTTTGACTGATAATGACCCCTGACAGTCTACAAACTTGATGAAGAGCTACTTGGAGGAAAAGTCAGCAGATGAAAAAACTATATTTGACAGGCCACCTCAGAGCCCTGACCTCACTATAATTGAAGATGTTATGGCAAATCCTGTGAAAACCTTGGAAGAATTTACCACAAGCCTACTGACCAATTACACAAGTCTATCCAAGCAAATTGCTTCAGTGTTGCATTCTAAGAGATGCCACACAAAATACCAACTTGATTACTAACTTAAAAACAATGTTTTTGTTACTTATAATTGTATCCAGGTTTTTTGTCTTCACTCGAATGTTAATATTGTTTTTTCTAACAATTGAACTTACTGCTCCAATAAATGGCTTTAAACAATTCTCTCAGATGGCCTAAGACTTTTTTACAGTACTGTAAATGTGTTATCATTCAGTTGATACATAGTTATACTGTTATGAAAATGATACTCTCTTATACCATCATGACAATGTGTTGAAATGTTAGTACAGTGGGGAGAACAAGTATTTGATACACTGCCGATTTTGCAGGTTTTCCCACTTACAAAGCATGTAGAGGTCTGTAATTTTTATCTTATGTACTCTTCAACTGTGAGTGGCGGAATCTAAAACAAAAATCCAGAAAATCACATTGTAAATAATTTGCATTTTATTGCATGGCATTAGTATTTGATACATCAGAAAAGCAGAACTTAATATTTGGTACAGAAACCTTTGTTTGCAATTACAGAGATCATACGTTTCCTGTAGTTCTTGACCAGGTTTGCACACACTGCAGCAGGGATTTTGGCCCACTCCTCCATACAGACCTTCTCCAGATCCTTCAGGTTTCGGGGCTGTCGCTGGGCATTACGGACTTTCAGCTCCCTCCAAAGATTTTTTATTGGGTTCAAGTCTGGAGACTGGCTAGGCCACTCCAGGACCTTGAGATGCTTCATACGGAGCCACTCCTTAGTTGCCCTGGCTGTGTGTTTTAGGTCATTGTCATGCTGGAAGATCCAGCCACGACCCATCTTCAATGCTCTTATTGAGGGAGGGTGGTTGTTGGCCAAGATCTCGCGATACATGGCCCCATCCATCCTCAACCTCAATACGGTGCAGTCGTCCTGTCCCCTTTGCAGAAAACATCCCCAATGCTTCACGGATGGTGTTCTTGGGGTTGTACTCATCCTTCTTCTTCCTCCAAGCACGGCGAGTGGAGTTTAGACCAAAAAGCTCTATTTTTGTATCATCAGACCACATGACCTTGTCCCATTCCTCCTCTGGTCATTGGCAAACTTCAGACGGGCCTGGACCTTGCGTGCGCTGCAGGATTTTAATCCATGGTTACTAATGGTTTTCTTTGAGACTGTGGTCCCAGCTCTCTTCAGGTCATCGACCAGGTCCTGCCGTGTAGTTCTGGGCTGATCCCTCACCTTCCTCATGATCATTGATGTCCCACGAGGTGAGATATTGTATGGAGCCCCAGACCGAGGGAGATTGACCGTCATCTTGAACTTCTTCCATTTTCTAATAATTGCGCCAACAGTTGTTGCCTTCTCACCAAGCTGCTTGCCTATTGTCCTGTAGCCCATCCCAGCCTTGTGCAGCCTTGTACAATTTTATCCCTGATGTCCTTACACAGCTCTCTGGTCTTGGCCATTGTGGAGAGGTTGGAGTCTGTTTGATTGAGTGTGCGGACAGGTGTCTTTTATACAGGTAACAAGTTCAAACAGGTGCAGTTAATACCGGTAATGAGTGGAGAACAGGAGGGCTTCTTAAAGAAAAACTAACAGGTCTGTGAGAGCCGGAATTCTTACTGGTTGGTAGGTGATCAAATATTTATGTCATGCAATAAAATGCAAATTAATTATTTAACATTTAAAAAATGTTATTTTCTGGATTTTTGTTTTAGATTCTGTTTCTCACAGTTGAAGTGTACCTATGATAAAAATTACAGACCTCTAAATGCTTTATAAGTAGGAATTTGCAGGATTTGTGCATTACTCATTGGATGTTGGTACTGTTTATATTTAGGTACAGGATCTCCACAATACCTGTGAATTAATATTATATAAGAGAAACGAGAGGCCAAGCGATAGAAACACATAAGTGCCAATACTCAGCCCAATTCAAGCAATCATTTTCAAACCTCACAAAGCATTGTTATGGATGTTCTGTTCATCAAGATCTCAACAGTGTTACAGAAATCATCGACCCAAAGTCACCAAATGATTCCATTAAGATCCATTTATTAAAGTCATAAACAAAGAGACAAATAAGTTATAATATTTTTATTTGTTAGAATTCTATCAGTGTTTGAACATTAACTTAGAGAGCTAGTACAATTTCTACTTTCATGGCTAGCCTTTCACAAACCCATAGAAACAGCTTTCTGAGTTCTCTCTCCTAGGATAGATAATACTGAGTGGGACCTGTCTGTCAATGTCGTCCGAGAGCCAGTTAGCAATGAAAGTGTGCACCTTAGGATTTTTCTCTGTTATGGTATCATTACATATAAACTCTTTAAAAATATACTTCTGTCAAATTACTTGACAACTACTATGTACACTACAAAAATAAATTTTCATATAAATAAATTATATGGCATACATTTATCTTTGTAACTGAAACAACATACATATAACCTCTCCAACCGGATCCAAATGGCAGTCTGTAGAAAACCATTGATTATTCTTTTTTCCTTTTAAAATCCTCTAAGAGCTATGATGAGTCTTGTAGTGTAAATGTTATATACGCCTTTGTTTTCTATTTAACATTAGTAAGCACTTTATACAGATCAAACTTGGTTCACGTCAAAACAATAACTGTAATAGTGTTTTTCAATAGACATAAAAATCCCTGCATTTGTTATCCACTGGCATTCATGACCAATAATGACAAGAAAAACATCTTATAATACAAAAATATAAATATCGCAAATCCGAAGTTGAAAAACAAAACATTACAAAATGAAGAAAATAGTTGCCAGCCATGATTTACCTCTATTACTGCCAATGTAACATCAGGAGAAAACAAAAAACAACAGAATCTCACACAAGCAGCTGACACAACCTAGGGACATTGGTGGAAATACTGTCAGGACACATTAAAGACTTCTAGGGACATTGGTGGCAATCCTGTCAGGACACATTAAAGACTTCTAGGGACATTGGTGGCAATCCTGTCAGGACACATTAAAGACTTCTAGGGACATTGGTGGCAATCCTGTCAGGACACATTAAAGACTTCTAGGGACATTGGTGGAAATCCTGTCAGGACACATTAAAGACTTCTAGGGACAATGGTGAAAATCCTGTCAGGACACATTAAAGACTTCTAGGGACTATGGTGGAAATCCTGTCAGGACACATTAAATACTTCTAGGGACAATGGTGAAAATCCAGTCAGGACACATTAAAGACTTCTAAGGACAGTGGTGAAAATCTTGTCAGGAGATCCTATCAGAACACATTAAAGACTTCTATAGGGGCGATGGAGGAGATCCTATCAGGACACACATAGCTACATGTGTGAAACAGGAAATCTGTGTACATCGATGGGGAATTTGGAATTGATTGCGTAGGGGTTGGGGGGGGGGGGTGACATATGCCGGAGCTTGCAAGATGTGAGTAACACATATATTAGACTGGTGGGTGGGTGGGTGGGGGGGGGGTAGCTTGGTGAACCCTGACCCCTGAGGCTCTGGCCTGTGCCATTCGGCAGTCGAGGGGGAACTTCCAATTAGCATCATGGCGTTGGGGTTTTTACGAGGTGGGGTCAGTAGGGATGGACTTGGAGCTTCAGTGTGGCCAGTTGTCTTTGCTGTTGCTACCTAGGGCAGAGAGAGGACGGAGGGACACACACACGCACACACACGCGCACACAGATACACTGAGTATCATTAGGCCGGATAGTGCTTAACCCTTTAGCTCTCTGGACGTGATAGCTTATTGGTTGAGTAGGGAGAAAGAGCGCAATGCGGAGTTTCTTATCCGTAAAATGTGTAATGCAGTCAAGTGCCGGGCTGAGTTGGGTGACACCCTAGCTTTAGCTTATCGCTAGAGAGAGAGGGAGTACAACGATGTATATTCACGGTTCCAATAACAGAGGATACACTCATGAATTAACAACAAGAACAACATATAAGGGCTCAGGAATAAAGCTGCGAATGTCACGCGACAAAATCCTCCATACTGGCTTCCACTACTTGGATATCACTATGTGAATGTTGTCTTCCGATCGGAATATGCATTAACTACGGGAGTGATACTTCTAACCCCAGTCAGGTTACTGTGAGCTGTGACGTCAAAGAAAAGGGGGGAGATGGGTAATTGAGTCCAAGGGAGAGCTTAGGCCCACGTGGCCTTTTACAGTAAAACAATCCCTGGACAACTAAACAGCAACAGAGCAGAACCGTGCTCAATCGCAGACACTAAAACTACAAACACCTCTTATCTTCTTCATATCTGCCCGTCTTAAATAGCACGCATAGCGTGAGTCAAATGTCAACAATAATTGTTTCATAAATACCACAGGTTTGTGATAAGCAAATTAATTGTAAAAAAAAAAAGCGTACCTTTATATACAAACATACACATATACGCACGCACACGTCTCTGCACACACACACACATGCGCACACACACACACACACACACACACCCAATGTAGTTACTGTGTATCTAACATGACGTGACTGTTGATCTATTTCTTTTTAGAGATGAGCACACACACACACAAAATCACGTTTACACACTCAACACTCTCTAACGTAAAAGAAATATTTGCATAGAATTATTATACAAGTTATTATACATAATTATTTTGCATTAATACAAAATATCTTAAGCAGCAACAATGTATGCTGAAATGTATTGTCTAGATGAAGCTTCCTCATGGCACAGATCCACAGATGAGTGAACAGTAATCAGAGTTCTTTACACACACACACACACACACACACACAAACCCGCACACACACACTTACATACCATAAAAAAGTCGCCCCCAATCTGTTTAAAAAGGAGTTGTACAGCTCCTATATATAGCTACTTTGTTGTTCATATTTACATAAGTGTACATCTTTTAAATATGGATACAGATAACTAAGTCCAACGTTCACTGGGCTACAGTAACTATGAGCACCATGCTTGGTTCAGGGTGGCGCTGCGCTGCCGAGTTCTGCTGAGCGGGAGAGGGAGTCCATCTTTGGCTGCTGTGCTTCCGCTCTCCAGCACTGAAACAACAAGGAGACCCACAACACGCAAATGAGCAAATACTTATGTATTTGTTCAGTTTGTGGTACAATTTGGGCTGTATTGAACGACTGAATATATTTTTTTTTAGAAACGAACAAAAACGAAAAATACATGTCAATCACTTCAGTGTCATGAGGAGCTCCAGACTCCACCATGGCTCACCTCAGCTTGGCCCCCTGCCACAGTCGCTCTCAGCTGCCTCACATTCCATGTCCTGAAGCTCCATGGACTCCACACTGGTGTCCATCTTGGTTCTTCTGCGGCACATATGAACCTCCAGTGGCACGTGGGGGTCCTGAAAAGCAGGTTCCGCGGCCCCCGCTGTGTGGTAACTTTCCGCTGCAGTGTGTCCCGGGTAAGAGGAGGCGGGGCTCTGATTGGGGAGGGGGGCGGAGTGGACGGCCACGGTGACTGACGCGGACGCTGTTACCGTGGTTATGGGCTGGCAGTATGTGGGGGCAGGGTAAGGGTGGTGAGGTTGGTGGTGATTGGGCCGGGGGTTGTGGGAAGGGCGGGCCCTTGGCCCCGCCGAGCGTTCTCTGTGGCTGGTGGGGGTGGGATGGCTTCCGGCATCGGTAGCGGTTTCGAAAGCATCTGTGCGTGGGTGGTCCGGTGGGGGTGACTGTAAGTCCCTCTTGCTGAAGCGACGGGATACACTAGGGTGGACTCCTGACTCCGCCGGAACCGACTGACAAAACAGAACGTTCTGAACGTCAAACCTGTTCAGCGTTTCAGACTGCGTAAACAGTTCACGTGCGTGCGTGCATGCGTGTGTGGGGTTATCCAAAGCACTTACAGAAGAAACAGAGTAGGCAGAGGCGTCTCCATGCCTTACTGTCCTCTGCCCCGCTCCCAGTCGCACCTCCTCTGTCCTGACGGCCCTGCTCCGGCCGATCTGTACGTCCGGTTGCACCTCCTCTGCTCTCCCGGGCCTGGCTCGACTGGAGGTGGGCTGGTACTGCTGCAGCTCCCGGCTGAGGCCCGACGCCGTGGTGTTGGAGCTGTACTCGGAATCGGACGAGTCGGAACCCGTCCCCGCCCCGGAGGTGGGGCGGCGGGGGTGCACCGAGAAGTGGACCACGTGAGGCGGGGGATTGGGGGACGGGGTCGGCAGCCGGCTACGCCCATCCACAGGGGTCACCTGAGAGGTCGCGGAGAAAGGAGGCGGGATTAAAAAGAAAGGGGAGAGAGGTTATTCTTTCGATCCCTTTGTTTGTACTCAGAGTGTCGGGTAATATCACGCAAGCATTGAGAACATCAAGTGAAATCACAGAAACATTCAAATATGCGCACGTGTGCGTGTGAAAAGATGCGCCTTTCTAGGGCTTTGGGCGCGTTTGTCTCTGACCTCTGGGTAGGGGCCGAAGTAAGACAGCAACACCGGGAGGAGGACCAGTCCGTTCAGGACCCCCAGCACGGTCAGGATGGCCAGCACAGCGAAGAAATACCTGGAGGGAGAGAGAGACCCGCGCACACCGTGCCGTCAACACAGGAAACGCCACATTCCTCCCAGCAGCCTGGAACAACACCACAGGCCCACCGAATCAGACCAACATCCTGCTGGCAGACGCTGCGACTCACAGAGCCGTGCCAGAGAAGCCGGTACAAACACGCCGAACGACAAAACACTGACACCGGAGCAAAACCTGCAGAATATGTACCTGCGATAACAGTTTAGGGTTGAAAGCCAGTGTACGTGTGTGTGTGTGTGTGTGTGTGTGTGTGTGTGCGAATTCAAAGAGAATACCTGGGGGAACCACAGCTTTACAGGAGAGGCTGGGACAAGGACCAACATGCTGTTACTGCAATAACATCAAAACAAAGACACCCACACACACACATTGGTTAGTAGAAAACAGAAATGCACCTTGTCTTGTACCTAAGTGCTACCATAGAGGGTTAATCTTTAGAAAGCCGCTCAAACAAAGAGAAGGAAGCGTAATTAGCTGGAGTCGGTTCATTCAAAGCCGCAGAAAAGAAGAGGAGAAAAAAAACATAGGGAGGGGGCACTTTTTTAGGGAGTGCAGTGTACAAGCAAACATGAAGAAAACAAAGTAGTCAGGAATGTGTGTGTGTGGGGGGGGGACTCAAAAGGAGAGGGGCCTCTCTCTCTCTCTTTCAAAAAAGAGAGGGTGAAGAAAACACATGAAGTGAAGGGTATAGAATTTAAACAATTTAGTCTAGGATGAAGAGAAAGGAACACCGAATGCTACCCTTCCCTGGCCTCTCTCCCTCTCTTTCTCTCTCCCTCTCGTTCTCTCTCTCTTTCCCTTCTTTCTAGCTAAGCCCCTGTGAAATTCCCGGCGCTCTACAATCCCCCAGTCTAATTAAATCTCCAGTGTATCAGGTAAGACCACCCAATCTTCTCTCTAAATCCCCCCCTCCCTCTCTTTCTGTTAGCCCCCCCACTCCCTCTCTTAGCCCCCCCCCACTCCCTCTCTTTCTGTTAGCCCCCCCCACTCCCTCTCTTTCTGTTTGTCTTCTCCCTCCCTCACTGCACTCCAGTTCCTTCATTAAGGAAGGCTTTCCTCGTCTCTCCGCTCCCCTGTATGTGTCCTCTCAGAGCTGGGCTCTGGTTGCCCTCTGTTCTGCTCCTCTTCTCATTAGAGTGGTCCACTGAGATGGACCTGGATAATGTTGACTTTTCAGTTAATTGTGTGTGTGTGTGTGTGTGTGTGTGATATCGGCTCCAGCTACTGCACTGCCACTTTTTGTAATGATCTGTGAGCATGTGTGTTTAGGTGCTAGTGTGTGTGTCAGATGTACTGGAGCAGGAATGGGGTTATGGTAAAGCAGGGCGGAGGACAAGGTGCGGAGGAAGAAACACAGGCAAAAGTGACAAAATCCTTTATCTGTCCTCTCCTATTCTCCTGTGCTCTCCTTCACTATTCTCCTGTGCTCTCCTTCACTATTCTCCTGTGCTCTCCTTCACTATTCTCCTGTGCTCTCCTTCACTAGTCTCCTGTGCTCTCCTTCACTATTCTCCTGTGCTCTCCTTCACTATTCTCCTGTGCTCTCCTTCACTATTCTCCTGTGCTCTCCTTCACTATTCTCCTGTGCTCTCCTTCACTAGTCTCCTGTGCTCTCCTTCACTATTCTCCTGTGCTCTCCTTCACTATTCTCCTGTGCTCTCCTTCACTATTCTCCTGTGCTCTCCTTCACTATTCTCCTGTGCTCTCCTTCACTATTCTCCTGTGCTCTCCTTCACTATTCTCCTGTGCTCTCCTTCACTATTCTCCTGTGCTCTCCTTCACTATTCTCCTGTGCTCTCCTTCACTATTCTCCTGTGCTCTCCTTCACTATTCTCCTGTGCTCTCCTTCACTATTCTCCTGTGCTCTCCTTCACTATTCTCCTGTGCTCTCCTTCACTAGTCTCCTGTGCTCTCCTTCACTATTCTCCTGTGCTCTCCTTCACTATTCTCCTGTGCTCTCCTTCACTATTCTCCTGTGCTCTCCTTCACTATTCTCCTGTGCTCTCCTTCACTATTCTCCTGTGCCCTCCTTCACTATTCTCCTGTGCTCTCCTTCACTATTCTCCTGTGCTCTCCTTCACTATTCTCCTGTGTTCTCCTCTCCTCCTATCATCTCCTCTCCTACCCTCTCCAAGTCTCCTGTCCTCTGTTTCTCTGTCGACACTTTGAGAGGAGGAGAGCAGCTGAACTGACAGAGCTTCTGCCTTGGTTTAAAGCCACATCTCCACTGGAGCACACACTGACAGCGCTGGAGCTGTTTGGAGTGAAAACATTTGTGGGGTTGACAGGGAGAATCAGGGAGGGAAACATTTCTCTCGGCGCGAGCATAAAAATATGAGCAGGCTGTGTTGTTATTCTGCAGTCTTCAGGCACTGCTTTGTTTGTTTAAAAAAAAAAAAAAACTTCAAATGGCTAAGAGGAGCCTGGACCAGAAGACCTGAACAGAGAGGTTAGTGTGTGTGTGTGTCTGTGTGTGTCTATGTGTCAGGCATGGCATCACTGACCCACATGATTGCAAAAACGCTTTGTCAATGTGTGTCTGTGGTTAGGTTTATGGGGTTACGGTTAGGTTAAGGGTTAGGTTTAGAAATGTATTTAGACTGGGACTAAAGTGTAAACAGTGTGTATGTGTGTAGACCACATAGGTAGAGGTGATTGTCTTATCACACAGGCCTCTCCCATTTGAATAAACAGAAGGGTGGTAATCGTGAATCCCGTGCCCACACTGTCAACACACACACACACACACACACACACACACACACACACACGTAGAGTGTCTCAGTGTAAATGCCCCCCCCCCCAGCCGCTCAGCCTTGTAAATGTCTGGACAGGCCATTTAAACTAACTGCAGAAGATAACAAAAGCCAGAAGACTTTCCAGCTCCATCCCCCTCCTCCGCCGCTCTATCTCGCCCCCTCCCCCCATCGCGAGTTCCCTTGAAGCACCTCCACTACAGTAGGACCGAAGCATGCGAGGAAGGGGGAGGGAGAGACATGAGAGGGTTGTAACAGGGCACGAGAGGTCAAGGGTGAAGACTTGAAAAGAATAGGAAGGACTGGAGGTTGAAGCGGCCTCGCGGATGACTGGAGTTTCAGGTGGATTCCTGTGCGGCATGCAGGTTGAGGCTCAGCCCTAACCCTACTGACGCCAACGCTACGCCACAACACACACACACACAGACACAGTTACAGACAGAGGGAGGGAGACGGGCAGAGATACGGAAACTCTCTGACAGAGAGTCTTCCCGTGCGAGTGTGTTCATATGTTCACGAGAGCGTGCGTGCGTCCCGCCCACCTGACGATGAAGTCGAACTCGGAGCCCGCCAGCATGAGGACTCCCAGCAGGGTGGAGAAGGCTCCGTCCAACACCGGTGCAAACATATGTTCTAACGCCAGCACCGCCCGCCGGTTACGGTCCCCTATCGCTGTGAGGAACGCCTGAATCAAACACACATACACACACACGTCGTCAGACAAACACTCGCATGATGGGTGAAAAACCCGTACTTAGTGCGTACTTACCAGAGCCACGTGGACGGTGAACTCCACCCCGATGCCGACAGAGGCGATCAGGATAACCACGGGCACGGCGCTGAGCTTGATCCCAATGAGGCCCATCATACCGAACAGCTCCACGGTCATCAGGGACAAGACCAGCACCTGGAACGGAACGCCACCAGGAACCACCGTCACTGAGCGTGCACAGTTTTAGCCAGGGCGCGCACATTGCTTAACCAGGTCCTGAGACAACTATGGAGTAAAATGTCAGCTGACAGGTGTCTTGTTACCAATCACAGAGCTACAGGGTTCCAGAGGGTGATAGGGGAGTTGTAAGGTAGGATGCTGGTGACCTGGTGCGGACACAACAAATGGTTTCAACTTGAAGCCTTAACTCCTTTCATTCGGCTTCTGGAGCTTGACGGACAAGAAATGGGGGCCTACTTTATAGGGTGTGGGTGGCCCAAACACTGCCTATCATAAAAACACAGCCGGGTAGGGAGATATAGCAGGACTGTGTGTGTAATAACAATACCATTCAAAAGTTTGGACAGACCTACTCATTCAAGTATAGTTCTTTATTTTTACCACTTCGCACATGGTAGAATAATAATGAAGCCATCAAAAACATGAAATAACACATAGGGAATCATGAAGTAACCAAAAATTGTTAAATAGACCAAAATACATTTAACGTTGTAGATTCTTCAAAGTAGCCACCCTTTGCCTTGATGCCAGCTCTGCTCTTTTTTTGCATTCTCTCAACCAGCATCAGGAGTTAGTCATCTGGAAGGAATTAATACTTCTTCAAGACAGTTGGAAAAGCATTCCAGGTGCCTACCTCATAAAGCTGGTTGAGAGAATGACAACAGTGTGCAAACCTTTCATCAAGGCAAAGACAGGCTAACTCTCTAGAAACAAGTTTCTATATGTTTAACACTTTTTTGGTTGCTGCATGATTCCATATGCGTTATGTCTTAGTTTTGATGTCTTCACTGTTATTGTACAATGTGGAAAGCCGTAAAATTAAATGCCCTTGATTTAGTAGGTGTCTCCAGACCTTTGACCGCTACTACATAGGTATGCTCTCGGAGACTCAACATATTTGTAGGTGGAAAAGAAAGAAAGGGGTCTGTTTTTAGGTGGGAGAGGTGGTTGCCTGGGTAACGTGTTCCTACACCCATCTATTTAAGACCAGCGTCTGCGAGAGACATGTAGACTAAACACAATGAGATAAACACTGGCACAGAACCGGGCTAGAAAAACACCCAGCACGGCAGCCTCCTCTCGTGCCCTCTCCTCTCTTCTCATACCCCCCCATCCCTCTCTCCTATCCTATCCGCACTCCCACAGTTTTCAGCTGATGAATTGGAGCGTACTGTATGAAGGGAGTGGTTTGCAGAGCATCTTGTTATCTAGCCAGGAAGTCTCCCTTCCGAGGATTTTAATCTGACAGAATTATGATTTGGACGTCATTACAAATGTTTCCGAAAATAAGACATCTATGCATTTGCTCAATAACAGAAGAATGCAGGTTTACAATGCGTATTTAGCGGACGACCGCTCAACCCTGTGTGCGCGTTCGCGTATCCGGGCCTGGGACCGTTCATCCGAGGCGCGTTCATGTGTGCTCGCCCGGGGTACTCACGATGATGCCGGCAGTCCAGGGGTTGAGGAGGAAGAGGGCACAGACGAGGAAGGTGCACGCCAGTACCACGCTGATGGAGAGCAGAAGCCAGTGTCGCAGGCCTACGTACTGCTCCCAGAACAGGAAAGGGTAGCCGTTGGGGTAGCTGGGCAGGCCCTGGCGGCTGTAGTTGCTGCAGATGGCTCGCACTGACTCGATGGCCTCCACAAACTGGGGGGTCTCGCGGAGCCCGTTGAGGTAGAAGGGAAACTGTGCGTATTCGATTGGCTCTGCGGCTGGAACTACAGAGAGAGAGACAGAGAGAGAGAGAGAGAGAGAGAGAGAGAGAAAGAAAGACAGAGGGAGACATTTCTTTTGAGAAGGTATAGTGCTGGTATGGAAAAATTACAGTAAGTACACTATGCCTTAGCCCCAGTTCACTTGGCCTGAATGAAGCCCAGCTGAATCTTAGTCCCATGAGGCTTGGTTGAGAGTGACTTGTCTGTGTGCGTGTGTGTGGAAACAGGGCTCCATTCTCTTCAGCCGGGCTAATGACACCACAGTGTCAGTCCTGACGTTGATCCACTGTAATTACAACGTTTCAATCGCCATCATTACCGCAGTGGACTTCCACTCACACACACACACACACGCACGCATACACACACGCATACACACACACACAAACACACGTGTGCGTGAACGCGAATGCCAATGCGCACACTGATGCGTGTCTGTCAAGCAGGGCTAGCGTACACAGCCATGCACCGGAAATCCTTCATCCATCCCACAACACCACACTACAATATTCACAGAAGATTGTTTTACCTTGTTTTTTAAAATACATTTCCTTCAATCATTTTTCTTTCAGAAATGTACATTTACTCAAAAAACATCTGAAACCACAACTCCCAGAACCCTCTGTGGTGTGTGATGTGTGTGTTCCAGTGCCTGGAGGGTCGGACATCACCACTTGCTAACATGGTTTGACCCATTATAATCTCCACTATAAATTTCCATTAGGACTGGGGGTTGGACCTCTGCCAACATGGCTCTGCTTCAGGGGGTTCCTGCACAGCCAAGCTCTCTACGCTGCTTAACCAATCACATTTACACTCACTGCTTGTTATCCAATCTCATCTCCCCCCTGTAATGCACTTCCTGCTTGTTATCCAATCGCCTATCCCACCCAAGCCTAGTCTTTACTTGTTAACAACCAATCATATTTATCTTTTGCATTTGTCTGTGTGTGTGTGTGTCTGTGTGTGTGTGTGTGTGTGTGGGGGGGGGGGGGGTAAGGAAATGAAAACAGGGTGTAGGCAGTGATGGGGTCACTGAGTTTTAAGAGCGTAAGTGCATGTGTGTGTGTGTGTGTGTGTGCTGGGGTGGTAAGAGTAATGGCATTCACCACAGGCACCATTAGATTACCACAGCACACTATTCCCTGCCCATCAGAACTGCAACCCGAGCTCTCACACACGCCCCCCCCCCCCCCCCCTTACTCACACACACACACACACAAACTAAGCAGAGTATGGTGTAAAAAGGAAAGTAGCTTAGTTTAAAGTGAAAGCAGAGAAGGGTCAGTAAATTCACAGACAAAATGAGTCAAACCCTAACATCATTGTTATTATGCTAACGTCACTGTTACTACACAAACATCACTATTATTATGCTAACGTCACTGTTACTACACAAACATCACTGTTACTATGCTAATGTCACTGTTACTACATAAACCTCACTGTTATTATGCTAACATCACTGTTATTATGCTAATGTCACTGTTATTATGCTAATGTCACTGTTACTACACAGATATCACGGTTATTATGCTAACATCATGGTTACTACACAAACCTCACTGGTATTATGCTAACGTCACTGTTACTACACAAACATCACTGTTATTATGCTAATGTCATGGTTACTACACAAACCTCACTGGTATTGTGCTAACGTCACTGTTACTACACAAACATCACTGTTATTATGCTAATGTCATGGTTACTACACAAACCTCACTGGTATTATGCTAACGTCACTGTTACTACACAAACATCACTGTTATTACGCTAATGTCACTGTTATTACTCTAATATTACAATTATTTCACTAACATTGCAGTTATTACTCCAACAATTCAGTTATTACTGTAACATCACTGTTATTACTCAAACAAACCGGTTATTACTCTTACATAACTGTTATTACCCTAACATCACTGTTACTACTCTAAAATAACTACTGCTCAACATAATGAAGACCCCTGGAATGTAAGTTGAGCAGATTAGAATTGACCCACAAAATATTTAAGGTACAAAATATCCAAAGTAGTTTATACATAAACATTATATGATTCCCTTTAAACATACAAACTGATGGATAGATCAACGTACAGGAAATTTCCTGTACGTTGTAAGGTCCTGAAAGCCAGAGCGCCAAATAATTATTGAAACCAAATAAACTACTGTTGTCATTGACATGACTGGGCCTGAGAGGCATTTCTGCTAGTAAAGGGTACTGTGATTGGTCACTCACTGCTGAGGCGTATCTCAGGCATCAAGTCTGTGCGGTCGTGGTGCCAGTCTGGGGGGTGTGGCCGGATGTTGGCCTGTGAGGCGGCGTATGCCACTGGGTCGTTGCTGACCCATGCCGTCAGGTAGATATAAAATGCCCCCGGGTTGATAATGCCATCTGCATCTACCAAGCGTTGCCTCATCAGCTAGAGAGAAAGACAAGGAGAGATTGGTTAATATTTGAAAAGAAAAATGGAAGGGGAGAAGAGCAGAAAAAGAAAATGAAATGGACAGCAGGAATGAAAGTAAGCAACGGACAGGCATGGTAGAAATGACATGTTGACTGTCTCCGGATGAACCGAAATGTTCTCCAGATGAACAGACCGCAGAAATGCAGTTTATAACCATGCATGAGCACGAGAAAGCAGTCCAGCTTTAAAAATAAGCGAAAACTATTTCTCCCCTTCTCCAACCCAAAGAAAAGTAAACAGTCAAACACTGGTGCCTTCTGAAAATTCCCGTATTTCTCGGTGAGCTTCCCAGAAATATTAGGCTTATATTAAAACATTGAAAATGGAAATGCCAAATCAGCTTTTCAGGGGCGGTCAGATGTGCTTGTCTCTTGAGAACAAAAAAAAACATGCAGGTTTAGTGTTGGGAACCAGCCGGCCTCTCAAACAGGGCTAGCTAGGTAATGCTAGCTCAGACAAACCTTATAGTTGACCAACTTTCTGGTCCTCTAAGGGAATTACTGTAGCTTTCTCTAATTGCCATACAGAACTGGACACCTAGATCACAAGAGGGCAAAAGCTGTCTCTCTCATTTGGGAGAGCAGAAGGCGTTAGTAGCTAGGTTCAGAAAGTAAAACTTTTTACTGTGCATCGCTTCATCATATCAAACCAGCTAAAAAAAAAAGAATCTTCTCTTCCGTAACAGATGCCTTTAGCTAGCTCCTTCTCCATACACAGCTAACTAGCCTAGCATTAGCAACCCCCTCTCTGGACTCTCAGGGCTGTAGCCACCTCCCCTGTGACAGTGGGGGGCTGTAGCTAGCTACCTCCTGAGAGGTAAAGCCATTACTGGAAAAATTGCTTGAGTTAGCGTAACAATAAAAAAATTGGCTGGGGTCCCTGAGCGCGTCTGTGTGCAGTTAACCTTGCTGTTAACACTGAAGGAAATGCCACCCAGCAAATGGAGTAGAGCTATAAAAATAACACAGCATCTGTACAAATGTTGCTTGCACTTGGTTCTCCTGACCCCTACGGATACCCAGAATGCCCTGCACCACAGTCGGACCGAGAAGAAAAGGGCTCTTGATAGCAGTAGACAGGCTCTCTCTTTTCTTTTCACCCTCTTTTCCCTCCATTTCACTTTCCCTCGCCCTCTCCCGCTCTTCTCCTCACCTTCTCTCTCTTCACTTCCCTCTTTCTTTTTCACACGCACACACACACACACTGACTCTCAGAAACACACACATTTCCATAATTCCATTTGGCCATAGGGAGCGAATGGTTGTACATTGCTGGGGGAAATGTTAGCAGAAACACATGAAAGGGAAAAGGCCTAGACAGAAAGCTGTGGTATTGCATATCAAAACAAAACATCTAGCTTTGCAATTAGCTAGGGTTGGAAAATATCTGTTCTTCATTTGAAAGTGGAAAAAATTCAGCGACTACTGAACAGTGTACGTTTGCACTCTTAAACACAAAAATGCACACATCCGCAAACTACCCACAACACACAACAACATACAGCTCTCGAAGAGGATCACAGTAGACTGACATTTGTCTAAGTGGGTAAAATGTATATATGTGACTTGTAAACAAATATGGGCACCACAAATTACAACTGACGATTACAAATTTGATCTAATAATGTCAAAATATATACAAAATAATTGATTGTATTTCACTGAAAAGCAAAAATACACACATCCGACTACAATACATTATATACAAAAAATGTACACTACCGACTACAATACAAGCATTATGTATTTGTAATGTGCATATAACATTTGCAAAGACCCCCACTTCACCTTAACAACTGTCTTGGTAACCTAGATTTTTTTCTTGATGACTGTGATATGTTGTTGTTTATCAATTGAAGTTAATAAAATCCTGACGTAAAAATTAATACTGGCATAGCAACCTGGGTATTATTATTCAAATAAGCGGTACACTTAAAGATCACATTTCTATCAGGACTGTTGAAAAATGTTTTGTAAAACAAAATACATATCTTTAAAGAATTTGTTACAAAATACATTTAGTAATAATTTACTGAAATTGAAATGAAAGACAACATCAAAGACATATATGTATATACTGCCCATCTCTGCATAAAAAAACATACAAGGGACAATGGTAAGCACTGTTATATTTAAAAAATAATGTCACTTAATCTGCTAACTTTGATTCCAAAGGTTGTAGGTTCGAATCCATGTAGAGACAACCTTTTTTGTTGTTTTTAAAAAACCTTAACCCTTACGTTATCATCTGGAATGAATACCTAACTGTTACCCTTAACTGTAATAGTTAACCCTAACTATATTACCTAAGCCTTACCCTCACCACTGCTTCAGTGAGGGCCGTGTGTCTCTTTTGACAGTTTGCTTCAACTGTAGACGATTGCTTTCACGTTACCAATAAAAGTTAATATCCTGTGGACAAAAGTTTTAAAAAACGGATGTAAAGAGAGATCATGTTGTGAGATCTTGTTGCGCGCACACACTCAAAGAGATTATGCCTCTGCTCCTCTTCATTCATTGAAAGGGGAAACGTCTGGAACAGAGCAAAGAAAATAACCAGAGAGATGGGGAGAGAGAGAGAGGCAGAGAGAGAGAGAGAGAGAGAGGCAGAGAAAGGGAGTGAGGAAGGAGGGAGAGAGAAGGTAGAAGGAGAGAGAGGTGAGAGAGAGAGATGTGACAGGAAAAAAGACGGAAAGATTGTGAGAAAGGACAGAGAGAAAGAGGGTGAGAGAGAAAGCTTAGAAAGAAAGAAGGATGGAAGAAAAGAACCAAAACAGAGAGACAGGGAGAGAGCTGGATTCCAGAGGTCTGTCTTGCATTAAGCAGCAGGATACGCAACAACTGTATGTCTTCAAGCTGTCACGGGGAGCCCACAGAGCACGGCCCTATTGCCAGTCCCTCACAGGCACAGGAAGTGACATCACAGGGCCGCCCGCACACAAGCACACTTTAGCAGTGGCTGTTTTGGGACATCCAGGCCAGTCACCCAGCCAGCCAAATAAAGGTCCGAGCTTGTCCCGACTGACAGAATAATATCTGTAGCAGACTCTGCGTTTAGCAGATACTGCCGAGATAAACAGCACACACACACGGGAATTGCACACGCACGCACACACACAATCCTGTCATTTTTATTTCCTTCCTCTGGTGGCTTACTATCTCACCCACCCCTAGCTGGGAACACTGTGGAAGTGGAAACTGTAACGCCGGACGCAGCAGGCCAACAGAACACCCGTGGGGGGAGTCTGACGTCTCCAGCCTGTAGCTGGGAGAAAAGGGGTTTCAATGAAGAGTTAAGAGGTTTTTCAGAGGTGGGTTGCAACCTCTGCGGGTGGCTTGACATTCCTGGGCTTGGAAAAGTCATTAGCTACCGAGGAGGGATGGAGGGAGAAATAAGCGGAGAAAGAGAGAGAGACAGGAAAAAGAGGGAGAGGGGATAAGAGAGAGAAGTCAGGGGAGTGAAAGACAAAGAGGGAGAGGCCTGTCTGTAAGCCAGGTGTGGCCTTCTGAGGCCATCGTTCTCAGAGACGACGACGACAGGCTGAGGTAACACCACGGAGCATTCACAAGCATTCTAATGGCCCTGTAATAGCCCTCGCGCTAGTTGAGCTAGCCGGTGCTAGATGTGGTGGTTCCAGCATCTCAGAAATGGGATAATGGGTTTTGCCTGGCACAAGTGATCTGGTCTCACCTGGTTTAAGTTAATGGGCTTGTCCCTGCGTCCTGTCTGTACTAGTAGTTTGTAGGCCAGGATGCCGTCGTCAGAACCGTTACTGTAGCTGCTCTGTGTGATCCGACCAGCCTCCCAGTCCTGGTCGAACGCTGCCTGCAGACCTGTGTACACACGACCACAATGCAAACATAACATAACCGCATCACAATCGTAGCATATCCATTCACCCTGTGCCCATACATAAGGAACAAAGAAAACCCAGCAGGTTCAACCCAGGACCCTGTCATCCACTACAGAACCTTTTAACAGAACCTGAAAGCAGACTAGTCAAAAAGGATCACAAGGCCTTGGCCCGCTCTAATGAAACAGCCCACAGTTACAGCAGCACTCTGTCCCCAAAGAGAAACACAGCAGCAGTCCAATCATGGTACCAGTCAACAGGGGCATGATCACCCAAACAGAGCAATACTGATGGGATGTCTCTCAGGAAAACGGTGGGACTCGTTCAAGCTGACAGAAAGACCACAAATAGCACTCTTTATAACAGTGGTGTGCAGAAGGGCATCTCTGAATGCATAACACAGAAATGGCGCCTTGGCTAGAACCCAATCCATTCAGTTCTCAGAACAACTTCTCTTCATCTAACAATGAAACACCTCCCAAGACCTTACAAACAGCCAGTCTCAGTCGTCTCTCTGTCTCTCTATTACCAGGTGTCGTTAATGTACTTGTGTCTGCCTGAACTCGAATCGCAGCACAAGGAGTCGAAAGCATTAAATATATCCAGCCTTTCGGTTTCCGCTCCACACATCGTGGGATAATGTCTGAATTACACTCATTTCTCCCTATGCACTACAGTTCACCAAAAACGCCTCATGGTTAGAAGAATTTGGTTCATGGTGATCACTCTTCTTGTTAGTGGATGACAAACAGTATAAGACTCCAAAAATCAAGGTTTCTTCTAATCAGATCTCTCTTTTCCTTCAGACTCTCTATCTTCATCTCATTCAGTTTTTATCCCGGTGTTCTCTCTCTTTGGTAGTGGTTGTCTCCTCTAGGCCTCCTCCTCCCCACTCCATTCCCCCTGGCCAGTAGCTAGTTTCTGGGACAGTGTTTTGGGTCTTTCCCTGCTCGTTGTCTTGGTCCAATTTGTTCAGCCATCTCTTTGAGCAATATTTAACACAGCTCTGCACAACCCACCCAGACTGCAGTTCCTCACCCAACCACCCAAAACATATACATGCAAAACAGACACAAAAAGCATATACATGCAAAACACACAAATAAAACACAAAATACATTCACACAAAACACATACACGCATACAAAATGAACCACAGACACGCCACATGCAAATTACCTCACAAACACAGACAGTGAGCAGGAGTGATGAACACACATATACAAAAACACACGCATAATCTCACACACACACACACACACAGTCTGTCGCACCGACTAACACACGCGCCCAAACACACGGGCCAACAAACACAGAAACACACATGCGCAGAGACACGCACCCATTCCCCCACACCCGTACAAGCTGTTCCAGACTCCCCATCCATCACCATGCTGTCTAGTCACACAAGAACCTTCCGGATTGGCCGAGGTCCACGCCACTCAGGATGGGGAAACGGGACAGGGGCGGACGGGACACGGGGCCCAGCCTCACCTTGCAGCCAGTCCCTGAAGTAGTGGAGCCACATGCGGGGAAGCTGTCCGTTGTCCTCCCTCAGGATGTAGCGCACTGTGCTGAAGCGCTGGTGGAGCTGGTAGAGAAGAGGCTGCGCCTGGGCGTACTCCGCCCGCTGGGTCACCACGTACATGTTGTAGAAGGAGAAGAACTTGAACTGGGCCCCGATGAAGTCGTACTCGCTGGTCTCCCGGGGGACGATGTCGGTCAGCTCCAGGCCGTCTCGCACCCGGGTGGTCCCGTACAGGCTGACCACCAGCAGGACCAGGAACAGCAGGATGACCACCACCTGGGGGGAGGGGGGGGGCATATTTACACCAAGCACAGGGGGGTCCTGGGCAGACTGAAACCCGGTGACCTGAACATAGGGGGGGGATCAGATGGGTCCTGCCCTAAGCGGTACATCACACCGGGGGCCATTTAGGTTTCCCCTTGGCATCACTGTCAAGACCCGTTCTACTGTCCCGGATTAGCGGGCCATATCGACACGCCGGCTCGCCTAGCGGCTGAGTCAGTCTGTCGGGTCAGTTTAAGGGCCCTACGCCCCCCATCCCATGGAGACAAGGTCTAATCCAACCCTTCCCTGGGACGCATGACTGCTACAATGCTGAGGGATTACATCACCCCAGACTCAGCAGGCTGGGACACTGGGTAGGAACACACACACACACACAGGTAGGAACACACACACACACAGATAGGAACACACACACACACACACACAGATAGGAACACACACAGACACACAGATAGGAACACAAACACACAGATAAGAGCACACACACACAGATAGGAACACACACACACACACACACACAGATAGGAACACACACACACACACACACAGATAGGAAAACACACAAACACAGATAGGAACACACACACACACAGATAGGAACACACACACACAGATAGGAACACACACACACACAGATAGGAACACACACACACAGATAGGAACACACACACAGACTGACCTTGGTGGTCGGCTGCAGTAGGAAGGGGGCGTAGTGTCTCTCAGCAAAAGAGGCCAGGGTCCACCGGGAGCAGGGCGGCTCTGGACAGCGGAGACCCAGGGAGGCCTCCCCAAACTGGGCCAGCAGGTCCCTGTGGGAGCTGGTACTCCCCCCGGGCACGCACACGCCCTCGCGTGCGTGGGGGGACAAGGGGGGGGCACCGGAGGGGGATGGGGGCGGGAACGCGGCCGAACCGGACCCTCGGCCGACGTTGCTGTTGTTGAGGTTGCCGCGACTGCCGCTACACCCGCTCCGGCTGGAATGTGCGGCGTGCTGGCTACTGTTGGCGCGACCCCCATGGCCTGCGTTGGCGGGGCCGGGGGGCGCCGGGGTGAAGGGTTGGACAGAGATCTGAGACCTGGGTTCAGCGGTGGTGTAGAAGGCCTGGGTCCGGGGGTCGTACTCTGTCCGCAGCTGAACCGTGGACTGCATGGTGATCTGGGTCTGCTGGGAGAAACCGTGGCTGCTGTAGGAGGGAGGGGGGGTGCAGTAGGAGGTAGGAGGGGGGGTGCAGTAGGAGGTGGGAGGGGGGTTGTAGGAGGTGGGAGGGGGGTTGTAGCGACTGCCGTCCACTCCGTCTAGGTAGGCATGGGGCTCGATCTGGATAACCCTGTTAGCACACGGACTGGACAGACAGAGAGACAGACAGACGGGAGAGTTAGGACACGGGCTGGAGACAGACATGGGCTGGAGATTTGGTATGGTTTGGTATGTGCTTATCTCTGTTTTTGCAGTGTGGTTCTGTGTATTTGGAAGTGTGGCTGAGCAGAGCAGGCCCATACATGCAGCCAGGTGATGTGAGGTCAAAAAATGACAGACTGAGATAAACAGACAGACAATCAACAGTAAATAGTAATTAAAGTATATGATCAGGGCTTTGAGGTATAACTCAGCAGAAACAGAAAATACATTGCAACTAGTCGCAGGGCTGAGAGGGGTATGTATGTGTGTATATGTATGTATGTATGTACACTCACCTAAAGGATTATTGGGAACACCATACTAATACTGTGTTTGACCCCCTTTCACCTTCAGAACTGCCTTAATTCTACGTGGCATTGATTCAACAAGAAAAGCATTCTTTAGAAATGTTGGCCCATATTGATAGGATAGCATCTTGCAGTTGATGGAGATTTGTGGGATGCACATCCATGGCACGAAGCTCCCGTTCTACCACATCCCAAAGATGCTCTATTGGGTTGAGATCTGGTGACTGTGGGGGCCATTTCAGTACAGTGAACAGATTGTCATGGTTCAAGAAACCAATTTGAAATGATTCGAGCCTTGTGAAATGGTGCATTATCCTGCTGGAAGTAGCCATCAGAGGATGGGTACATGGTGGTCATAAAGGGATGGACATGGTCAGAAACAATGCTCAGGTAGAAAACATCCCCCACACCATTACACCACCACCACCAGCAGCCTGCACAGTGGTAACAAGGCATGATGGATCCCTGTTCTCATTCTGTTTACGCCAAATTCTGACTCTACCATCTGAATGTCTCAACAGAAATCGTGACTCATCAGACCAGGCAACATTCTTCCAGTCGTCAAATGTCCAATTTTGGTGAGCTTGTGCAAATTGTAGCCTCTTTTTCCTATTTGTAGTGGAGATGAGTGGTACCCGGTGGGGTCTTCTGCTGTTGTAGCACATCCGCCTCAAGGTTGTGCGTGTTGTGGCTTCACAAATGCTTTGCTGCATACCTCGGTTGTAACGAGTGGTTATTTCAGTCAAAGTTGCTCTTCTATCAGCTTGAATCAGTCGGCCCATTCTCCTCTGACCTCTAGCATCAACAAGGCATTTTCACCCACAGGACTGCCGCATACTAGATGTTTTTCCCTTTTCACACCATTCTTTGTAAACCCTAGAAATGGTTGCGCATGAAAATCCCAGTAACTGAGCAGATTGTGAAATACTCAGACCGGCCCGTCTGGCACCAACAATCATGCCACGCTCAAAATTGCCTAATTCACCTTTCTTTCCCATTCTGACATTCAGTTTGGAGTTCAGGAGATTGTCTTGACCAGGACCACACCCCTAAATGCATTGAAGCAACTGCCATGTGATTGGTTGATTAGATAATTGCATTAATGAGAAATTGAACAGGTGTTCCTAATAATCCTTTAGGTGAGTGTATGTATATGTGTATGTATGTATATGTGTATGCATGTATGTATGTATATGTGTATGTATGTATGAATGTATGCATATGTATGTATATGTATATGTGTATATACAAACCCGATTCCAAAAAAGTTGGGACACTTTACAAATTGTGAGTAAAAAAGGAATGAAATAATTTACAAATTTCATAAACGTATATCCACCGTGCCATTCGCCGTTGCCGGCTAAAACTCTATAGGTCAAAAAAGAAGCTGTATCTAAACAGGATCTAGAAACGCAGGCATTTTCTCTGGGCCAAGGATAATTTAAAATGGACTGTGGCAAAGTGGAAAAGTGTTCTGTGGTCAGACATATCAAAATTTGAAGTTCATTTTGGAAAACTGGGACGCCATGTCATCTGGACTAAAGAGGACAAGAACAACCCAAGTTGTTATCAGCGCTCAGTTCAGAAGCCTGCATCTCTGATGGTATGGGGTTGCATGAGTGCGTGTGGCATGGGCAGCCTACACATCTGGAAAGGCACCATCAATGCTGACAGTTATATCCAAGTTCTAGAACTACATATGCTCCCATCCAGACGTCGTCTCTTTCAGGGAAGACCTTGCATTTTCCAACATGACAATGGTATGCAGCAAGCACAGTCCATTTTAAATGATCCTTGGCCCAGAAAAAACGCCTGCGCTTCTGGATCCTGTTTAGATACAATGCCAGACCACATACTGCATCAATTACAATGTCATGGCTGCATAGAAGAAGGATCCGGGTACTGAAATGGCCAACCTGCAGTCCAGATCTTTCACCCATAGAAAACATTTGGCGGATCATAAAGAGGAAGGTGCGACAAAGAAGACCTAAGACAGTTGAGCAACTAGAAGCCTGTATTAGTCAAGAATTGGACAACATTCCTATTCATAAACTTGAGCAACTTGTCTCCTCAGTCCCCAGACATTTGCAGTCTGTTATAAAAAGAAGAGGGGATGCCACACAGTGGTAAACATGGCCTTGTCCCAACTTTTTGATGCCACTTTTTGATGCCATGAAATTTAAAATCAACTTATTTTTCCCTTAAAGTGATACGTTTTCTCAGTTTAAACATTTGATATGTCATCTATGTTGTATTCTGAATAAAATATTGAAATTTGAAACTTCCACATCATTGCATTCTTTTTTTATTCACAATTGTACAATGTCCCAACTGTTTTGGAATCGGGTTTGTATGTATGTATGTATGTATGTAAATTGCGTGCGTCTTCTACCTGTAAAAGCAGCAGAAGATGTCAAAGCGGCGGTCCTCTCTGCGATACAGATCCATACTGAGGATGGCAGGGAAGATGAGCAGCACCATGGCAAAGTTAAACACCACCACCACCGCGGCCTGGCCAGGGGAGAGCACACACACACGCACGCACGCACACACACACACACACACACACACACACACAAAACAAAGGGTTAAACGATAAGGCTACTATGACCTGTGAGGAGGTTGTGTTGATCATGTATACACACGGTGTATTACACATTATACCACTGAAGTAATGGATGGAGAAAGGAAGTCGATCTGAGATGGGGGGAGGGGGAGACAAAAAGAGAGAACGTGAGAGAAACAGAGAGGGAGAGAGAGTGTGTAGTTCTAAGGCGAAGAGACTACAGGGTGTGAGTTACTGGTAGGCTGGGGCCCTGCCCAGAGTACAATCTGTATCTTGTATAGCGGCCAGACCACTGAACACACACACACACACACTGTGTATGCCAGACCACCCAAGGAGACAGAGGCCTGCAGGGGTTGAGGTGACGAGTAGGCGCTAGGACTCACAGCCAACATAAACCCCTCCCACTCACTGTCAGTCAGACAACATAAACCCCTTCCACTAACTGTCAGACAACATAAACCCCTCCCACTCACTGTCAGTCAGACAACATAAACTCCTCCCACTAACTGTCAGTCAACATAAACCCCTCCTACTAACTGTCAGTCAGACAACATAAACCCCTTCCACTAACTGTCAGACAACATAAACCCCTCCCACTCACTGTCAGTCAGACAACATAAACCCCTCCCTCTAACTGTCAGTCAACATAAACCCCTCCCACTAACTGTCAGACAACATAAACCCACTCATTGTCATCACACCTTAACACCAGACACACATACATAACGCTCTGCCTCTCTCACTCCTTAACTAACTGTATAGAGAGAGGGAGTGAGAGATGGATATAGAGGGAGAGAGAGATAGATATAGAGGGAGAGAGAGATAGATATAGAGGGAGAGAGAGATAGATATAGAGGGAGAGAGAGATAGATATAGAGGGAGAGAGAGATGGATATAGAGGGAGAGAAGGGAGAATGAAGACTCACAGAGTTCTAGTCTGACTCACAAACATTACATTTCTATTACAGCACTAAACACATACAGACATGCTTGTTTTACACACACACACACACACACACCCAAACATCCACACACAAACAAATCCACACACACAAACACATCCACACACACACATGCATATCCACACACACAAACATATCCACACACACAAACACATCCACACACACACAAACACATCCCCACACATCCAGACCCACAAACCCACACACACCCACACACACAAACACATCCACACACACACACACAAACACATCCACACACACGCACCCACACACACCAAGACACCCACACACACACCAACATAAACACATCCAAACCCATGCACACACAAACACATCCACACACAAACACATCCATACACACACAAACACATCCACACCCAAACACATCCTTACACAAACACATGCACACACAAACACATCCATACACAAACGCATCCACACACAAACACATCCACACACACACAAACACATCCACACACACACAAACACATCCACACACAAACACATCCACACACAAACACATCCATACACAAACGCATCCACACACAGCAGGTTTCTCAAGCTCAAATCTATGCTCTTTTGTTTCCTTCAGGCTAGAGGAGAGGAAATGGGGAGATGTGATAGAGAGCTGAATCCTTCTGTTCCAGAGAGGAGACTGGAGGAAGTCTCTAATCCTGATAAAGACAAGAATGTGCTTTTGCACGCACGCAAGCTGACACGCACGCTGACACGCACACACCACCTTGTATGGTATTACTGTAAAATAGGGCTCAACAGCGTCACTACATTTAAAGATGAGCCTCTACAGGCCATTTTATGTGTGTGTCCTGATCTATGAGTTGTCGAAGGTGAGTAGAGCATGTCTGACAGACCCCTACTAAAGCCATCCATCCACACATACTAATATCGGCTTTACTGAGAAAGAATAAGAACATTTGTTGGGGGGGGTTACAGTAATATATGCTAGCCATATCTGTGGCAAAGTATGTGTAGCATCCAGTCGGGTCTGTTGTCAGGGCAACAGCACATGAACTCAGCCACCTCCTGCTGAGGTCGAAGGTCAAACATATTCTAAGTCAGCCGTTTCAGAGAGTGAGAGAACTTGGAGACAGACAGAAAACCAGTGTCTGCTGATATATCCTCACCTCTTGTACAGCATCCATAAGTCTTCCACTAGGCAATCTTTGTCATAAAAAAGTGGAATCATTAAACTTAAATTTATCTGGTTGTCAATTGAATTCAAGGTCCAAAGTATTAGCTGTACAAAGTAGGCGGGATCTTCTAAATTCTTCCCAGGCGCAATGTTGCCAAAGGAGCTTCAACCAGTTCAGGAGTAGGCTCTGAAGATCAGTAGGAGTTGTTCTTTCATATTTCATATATTCCTATTGGATCTTATGGCAGCAGTGTGAAGACTCGGGGTGTGCCTACTGATCTCTCTAACCCACAGCATTTCCTTACTGCCCCCCCCCCCCCCCAGTGGTCTGTTGACGTCACTAATTAATGACAGATGTGAGTCGATACCCCCCCAACACCCTACTCCCCTCTAGCCTCTCTCCTTAACTACCTCCCACACTGATACCACAAGCGTGCACGCACACACACACACACACAGATATAGGGTTACATGGACCTGAGCCACAATCTGGACAGATATTGGGCTCACCACTAATCAGGCCACAAAGGGGGGCTACAGACACACACACGGCCTCAGTTCCATGAATTAAATGAAGAAAAAGTGGCCAGAGAAATCTGGAGCCAATGAAGTCTGAGGAACAGACCCAAACCTCCGCCACCCCACACACGCACGCACACACACACACACACTAAAATTACCTGAAGAGAGAAGGCTCTTAGAGCAGGTATGGGGATGAGAGCTGCCATGAAGAAAGCAGTGACGTTACTGATGGAAGTGAGAGCCACACTCGCTCCTGTCCTCTTCAAACACTCCCCTGTACGGTCCTATTGCAAGACAGAGAGAGAAACAGACAGAAGGAGAGACATTTATTATAACGTCAAATTGTTTAGATAGGCGGCTACAAAACAAAGCATTGTAAGAGGATGAATCGTGACACAAATGATATGACAACAGATGATATGACAACAGATGATATGACAACAGATGATATGACAACAGATGATATGACAACAGAACATATGACAACAGATGATAACAAAACAGATGATATGACAACAGAACATATGACAATAGATGACAACAGATGATATGACAACAGAACATATGACAATAGATGATATGACAACAGATGATATGACAACAGATGATATGACAACAGATGATATGACAACAGATGATATGAAAACAGATGATATGACAACAGAACATATGACAACAGATGATATGAAAACAGATGATATGACAACAGATGATATGAAAACAGATGATATGACAACAGATGATATGACAACAGAACATATGACAACAGATGATATGACAACAGATAATATGAAAACAGATGATATGACAACAGAACATATGAAAAAGAACAGGGTGGGGAGTATCAACAGTAAAAAATGTAATTGGTATGTTCCAACATCCAAAGGCCAAAATGTTTCAAAGGCAAAGATTTGATGGGATTAAGATATATGACAGGGTAATTAACATATTTTATATTGACACTGATTTAGTGCTTCCTTCCTTGGCCTCAGGTGTTACACTCACAGAAATGATTAGAGTCAAGTACAGTCCATAACTATTTCTAAATTACATTTTAATAAACTTTAGAGGAACGAAGAAAACCTTTCTTAATATGCTAACATACAAACCAAAGATGCTCACACACAGAGACAAACAAAACAAACTTCCCTGCTCCAGACACAAAACCCTATTCATAACGTCTTACCCCTATCTAGTCAAAAACGTATCTACACAAACACACCCCCCCGGCACAGACAGCCTCCTCAGCGGGTTTGTTGATGTGAGTGTGTGTGTGTGTGTGTGTGTGTTGAGGACGTGCAGGACCACACAGTGCGAGTGTGTGCGCATCAGACAGAAGAGATCATGTTCAGCTCTGTTTACTTTTCATCTCTGCCAAACAAAGGAAGCCAGAGGATAGAGGGATGAGAGGAGAGGGAGGGAGGGAGGGAGGGCGGAGAGGACCGTGGGGTAAAACAAAAACAAGTAAATACACGTCCCCTTCACATGCCGGAGATAAAAATAATCCTCTCAGCACAGTGAAAACACACGCGGTTACACACAAACTTCATCACAGTCTGAAAAAATAGCAATCATTTAATATTAACGGTGTGGCCGTTCCACATAACTTTCTTAAAATGTATGCACTTACTGTAAGCTGCTCTGGATAAGATAACCTGCTGATTCACTAAAATGATAACATTTGAACAATTTAAAGTAATTTAGCATACGGTCCAATCCAGATTCAAAGTAACTTTGCATACCGCCCAGTCCAGATTCAAAGTAATTTAGCATACAGTTCTATCCAGATTCCAAGTAACTTAGCATACGGTCAAATCCAGATTCAAAGTAATTTAGCATACAGTTCTATCCAGATTCAAAGTAACTTAGCATACGGTCCAATCCAGACGGACATCAAACACACAACTAGTGTTACAAGCGCAATGCACTAAATAAGTGAGCGAAACAGTAGAAGCTTCCCAATCATCTTCTGCTTGTAAAACCTACTTTGGACTTTCAC